>NC_069499.1:835218112-835559392 GCF_027579735.1 Bombina bombina | reverse complement strand
TGCTTAACTTCCGAGATCAGACGGGATCGGGTGCATTCAAGGCAGTGTGGCGGTAGACACATAGCGCATCTTCCCAATGCGTTTTGTTCTTGCTCATGCTGTCATTCACAGTCTGTAAAAAATTGAAGAGTTAAAACGGGGTTAAAAATTAGATGGCAAATATATAAATAAATTAATAAATAGTGCCAGTACAGGCCCAGAATCACTTGCTGACCCATGACAAAAAGTATACACAGATAAAGAGTTTCCTGCCCCTCTTTCTGCCTTCCTGCCTGTCTGTCTTTACAAAAGATAATTATCTTTAATACAATGGACATCTGATTTTAAGTAATTGCAAGATACAGTTGTTTCAAAGAATATTGCTACTATCAGTAAATATGAAGCATGCTTCCCTGCTTTAAAAATGGGAAAAAAAATGCCTACCGCACATGGTGTTCCCAGGCGGTCTCCCATTCAGGTACTGACCAGGCCTGGCCCTGCTTAACTTCTGAGATCAGACGGGATTGGTTGCATTCAAGGCAGTGTGGAGGTAGGCAATTAGTGCTTTTTCCCCAACGTGTTTTGTTCTTGCTCATGCTGTCATTCACAGTCTGTAAAAAATTGAAGAGTTAAAACGGGGTTAAAATTTAGATGGCAAATATATAAATAAATTAATAAATAATGCCAGTACAGGCCCAGAATCACTTGCTGACCCATGACAAAAAGTATACACAGATAAAGAGTTTCCTGCCCCTCTTTCTGCCTGCCTGCCTGTCTGTCTTTACAAAAGATAATTATCTTTAATACAATGGACATCTGATTTTTATTTACTGCAAGATACAGTTGTTTCAAAGAATATTGCTACTATCAATAAATATGAAGCATGCTTCACTGCTTTAAAAATGGAAAAATTAAAGCGTACCGCACATGGGCCTAGATTTAGAGTTTGGCGGTAGCCGTCAAAACCAGCGTTAGAGGCTCCTAACGCTGCTTTTTACCGCCCTCCGGTATTTAGAGTTTAGTTACCGACACTCAAAAAACACCCAACGCACAAATCTCTACCGACAGCTCAGACCCAGTAGTTAACATCTACCGACAAAATAAACATCCACGAATCCAAAAACAAATATTACACAAAGTACACTTACACTCATACAAACACTACACTATATTTATTTTTGTAATAATGTTTGTTTATATCAAAATAGAAAGGATCAAAGTTGCGAGATCTCGGGTGTTAGAAAAAAAACAACTCAAATCCATTTTGCCATTGACACATGGGAAAAGACCCTCATATAGCTCCATCTAACTAATAATATTATCACAAACATACACTCATCGATGCATACAAAAAATATACACCACATTACATACACAAACAACTTATTTATTAATAAATGAACACGATTTATCAACTTTTTCACACAAGATCATGACGTCACTTACTTTACGAGGAAAACCAGTCTTTGAAATTTTTTTGCACACAAATTTGGAGCCTCCATTGACTTCTATGGGGAAGACGTGCTCGTGCACGCGACCGACAGATTTCCCTAACGCACGCAAAAAGCGTAGACAAAAAAAACTCTAAATGCCAGCGCTAGAAATCGGAAAATAATTCATGATTTTCTGCGTTAGACCCAGCTATGACAAATAGATCAAGAAATGCCTATTTCCCTATGGTGGACTTATGGAGTTTACTTATGGCAAATTCACAACAGCATTAAATTGTTTCATACTTTTACATTACATCAACTACAAATCAACATCACTAGTAACAAGCATTTACAACAATTACATCACATTTAAACGGACACAAAAAAAAAATTCACGATTCACAAACAGTAGACAATGGGAAACACCTCTCGTTTACCTTTATTATTGCATTTCATTTATTCAACTCATATGCTTGCAGCAACAGCATATCTACATAGGCTTAACACATGATCAGTCATGGATGCACATACATTACTTTTAGCATTCACTCATACATGTGCATTCAAATGATGGGGGGAAAACACATTACATTCTCTCTAGGAATCACGAAAAATGAAAATATGGATTTTACTGTACTTTTAGCATCATGATTCCATCACAATAAACCATTAGGAATTACGTACAAGAAGAACATCATTACAACAGATTACAGCTGTCACTTTAGGGGAAGGAACAACAATGCCAGACCGCTATATAGAAGTCAGCATATGTGGGACGCAATCACAATATATACGTATATGTACATAACACACATCACGCAACCACAAAGCACACATTTATATTTTATTCAGCACACAATAACAATGTAGTCAAATCGAGCAGCACAATGAGGATTTCAGAACTACACAGGCAGGTTAATAATATCATGACTTAATTACAAGATTCAACCATACACATTACATTACATTATTATTGCGATTTTAATGGGACGCATACAATATTGACAGCTCGTCAATCACTTATATATACAATACTACAGATGACAGCCGGAAGTTCTTCAGTATTAGTGCGATTTTAATGGGACGCATACAATATTGACAGCTCGGCAATCACTTATATATACAATACTACAGATGACAGCCGGAAGTTCTTCAGTATTAGTGCGATTTGAATGGGACGCATACAATATTGACAGCTCGGCAATCACTTATATATACAATACTACAGATGACAGCCGGAAGTTCTTCAGTATTAGTGCGATTTGAATGGGACGCATACAATATTTACTTCTCGGCAATCACTTATACATACAATACTACAGATGACAGCCGGAAGTTATTCAGTATTAGTGCCATTTTAATGGGACGCGTACAATATTTACTTCTCGGCAATCACTTATATATACAATACTACAGATGGCATCCGGAAGTTCTTCAGTATTAGTGCGATTTTAAAGGGACGCATACAATATTGACATCTCGGCAATCACTTATATATACAATACTACAGGTGGCAGCTGTTACTTTATCGTTTACAAACAATATTGCAGCAACATTGATCGATCACATTCTATGCACATTATACACTTTCCTTCATGTTAGCGTGGACATGTGCTTTTTACTATAAGATCGCGTTTAATAAATATTGATTACGCATATGATCAAACATTACAAACATGCACTATATGTGTTATATTTTACACTTTCACATTGAGATTCATTGGGGGAAAACAACATTTCAGCAAACACCTTAAAAAATGCCCACTTTGAAAGCATTCGCGCCGCTCACATACAAACAAGTGAATACAATTAGAAATCATTACAAACTCACTACCATTGGACTAATTGCACTATAAATCCCACAAACAACATGGCCAAAGCGTCCATGGTGATCGACATTGTATCAATTCGCTTCTGTGTTTTTGCATACCTTGTTACTCCTTGCGCTGTGTTTGCTCTGCTGTTTGGCTTCGTGCTGCTAAGCTTGGCAAATATGGATGACAATGATATGGTAGATGCTGCTGGTGGTGCTATTGGCCAACTAGCCGTTGATAGAATCAGGCAGCCTCGGCGGCTCAGACTGAGACGAAGGGGTCGTCTGGTTAGAGGTCCGTGTGTCTACAGGGTAAGACCCACCTTGGAAAACATGAGCGACTTCGAGGTTTATGATAAATATCGGCTCAATCGCGAACAGCTCATTGGCCTTTACGATCTTCTTAAACCTCATTTGGAGCCACGTATAACAATAAGGACTGCTGTCCCCGGCATCACTAAGATGCTAAGTTATCTATACGTCCTGGCCTCCGGGAGTTTTCAATCAGGAGAGATGTACATGCATGGCCTGGCTCAAGGTACATTCTCTGGGGTGTTTGATAACTTTCTGGACGCCATGGTACGTATCAGTAAGCACTACATAGGATTCCCACAGAATGATGGTGATTGGAGGCGCCTGAAGTGGGAATTCTTTGCTATTGCTCAATTGCCCAATGTCTTGGGAGCCATTGATTGTACCCACATTGCGCTGCATGCTCCAATTGATGACTTGCCCTTCAGAAATCGCAAACATTTTCATAGCCTCAACGTGCAGTATGTTTGTGACGCACGGATGAGGATTATGCATGTGTGTGCGAATTTTGGGGGGGCTAGTCATGATGCCCGCATCCTCTCTCTGTCCACCCTGTGGCAGAAGTTTGAGGAAAGAGAAATGCCCCCTGGGTATCTCGTTGGTGAGTATTTGTGCACAACATGGTTAATTAGTTAGACAATTGCCACTGTAGTCTTAAACTGTTAGTGTAATGTGCAGCTATAGGATGCAATTTAACCATGTCATTGTCTCTTTCCGCAAATGTCTAGTTTTAGGTCACTGCAGATATGTAGGATGTCTTACCTTAAATGCTCAGATGGAAAAATCAATTTAACCTTTTAGTTTGTATTTTACACAAGGTCTTGTTTAGGCCAAATACGCATATGTAGCATGTCTTAGCAAAAATGGGAAGATAGCAAATCCATTTAACCATGTCAGTCTCTTTCCGCAAATGTCTAGTTTTAGTTCAATGCCGATATGTAGCATGTCTTAGCTGAAATGGGAAGATAGCAAAATCCATTTAACCATGTCATTGTCTCTTTCCGCAAATGTCTAGTTTTAGTTCAATGCCGATATGTAGCATGTCTTAGCTGAAATGGGAAGATAGCAAAATACATTTAACCATGTCATTGTCTCTTTCCGCAAATGTCTAGTTTTAGTTCAATGCCGATATGTAGGATGTCTTACCTTAAATGCTCAGATAGAGAATGCAATGTAACCATTTAGTTTGTATTTTACACAAGGTCTTGTTTAGGCCAAATATGCATATGTATCATGTCTTAGCTGAAATGGGAAGATAGCAAAATCCATTTAACCATGTCACAGTCTCTTTCCGCAAATGTCTAGTTTTAGTTCAATGCCGATATGTAGCATGTCTTAGCTGAAATGGGAAGATAGCAAAATCAATTTAACCATGTCATAGTCTCTTTCCGCAAATGTCTAGTTTTAGTTCAATGCCGATATGTAGGATGTCTTACCTTAAATGCTCAGATAGAGAATGCAATGTAACCATTTAGTTTGTATTTTACACAAGGTCTTGTTTAGGCCAAATACGCATATGTAGCATGTCTTAGCTGAAATGGGAAGATAGCAAAATCCATTTAACCATGTCATAGTCTCTTTCTGCAAATGTCTAGTTTTAGTTCAATGCCGATATGTAGCATGTCTTAGCTGAAATGGGAAGATAGCAAAATCCATTTAACCATGTCATTGTCTCTTTCCACAAATGTCTGGTTTTAGTTCAATGCCGATATGTAGCATGTCTTACCTTAAATGCTCAGATTGAAAAATCAATTTAACCTTTTAGTTTGTATTTTACACAAGGTCTTGTTTAGGCCAAATACGCATATGTAGCATGTCTTAGCTGAAATGGGAAGATAGCAAAATCCATTTAACCATGTCATTGTCTCTTTCCGCAAATGTCTGGTTTTAGTTCAATGCAGATATGTAGCATGTCTTAGATGAAATGGGAAGATAGACAATAAGATAGAACTAGATTTTTTTTTTTTTTTAAATATAACATTTTTTAGGGGATGATCGTGTCCCAAAATATTTGTTTAATATGATTTAATTGTGTTGTGTTCATAATTTATAGGTGATTCTGGTTACATGAGCCGGCCTTGGCTCATTACGCCGTTACGTAACCCTACTGATGAGGCTTAGGAGCGCTACAATAGGGCGCACATTAGAACCAGGGCTGTGGTCGAGAGAATGTTTGGGGTCCTCAAAATGAGATTCCGGTGCCTTGACAGGTCGGGAGGAGCCCTCCAGTACAGCCCTAGGAAGGTGGCCAAGATCGTTATAGCCTGTAGTGTCCTGCATAATATTGCACAGCGGGCTGGGATGCTGCAGGCCGTCCAGGTGCACCAAAACCTCCTCAGAGATGAGGAGGACAATCCTATTCTAGAGGGGCCATTCCTGGACGAGGGGCTCGATGTCAGAGCAGACATCATCAACCGCCACTTCAGACGGTAAATAATAGAAGTTAGACTTGAGTATTGTCAATAGATGTGAACTCTAGGGAAATGACAAGTAGAGAATTGTGCAAACATGTTAGGATTGTTCATCAAATGATAACAATTTGTTTAATTTATTAATATAGGTGATGCTCTGGTCATTGGGTCCTGTAGCGAGTCTTTGCCACCTGGTTTTTAAAGACAACATCAGCTGGTAAGTATAAATGTATGGAGTGTGGCCGCCAGGAATTTTAAACAAAGATACATCATATGGCATACATTTTACAAAACTAGTATTTAGTTTACACATTACTTAAATGTTAAATACTCAGAAAGGGATCCTCTAGCATGACTATGGTTCAAAGTCACACATTAGAGGTTCGTTCTGCTCAATATGACTCATCTTCACACTTGATAGAACATAACACAAGATGCTACACACGCTTAGTAAGCTAGTGACAGAAATTGATTCAGAAATGTAGGGTGGGAGAGTGGTACAGAACTGATTCACACTTGTAATAATAATTTTAATAAAACTATTTATGCCATTAGGGAGTTGACTTCATCTAAAGACTGAAAGGGAAGAATTTGAAGACTGACAGTGAAGATTTCCCAGACTGACAGTGAAAAATACAAGATTGAAAGTGAAGAATACCAATGGGATCATGTCTGGCATTATCTTTCAAATCTGCTGACCTTGAAAACCATACAAAGACATGTTCACATGGTAAGTGACAACTATTTGATGGAATAAGGCTGTGAGGCATCCTATTGGAGACACTTAGATTATGTTTAAATTTTTAGATGGTATTTCAGTCATCTATTTTGGAAATGATGAATAAGACAACTATTGAAGATCAACAGTTTTCTACAGAATTTACTTTCAAAGACCATGCATTATCCAGGTTGGTTTTACAATGCATGCTAGTTAAGAATCATAGGAAGAATGTAAAATATTTGGCAAAGATACATGTCCTATATTAGAATATTAGTAGCTTGCATACATTACCCATACTTTGTTCATAATTTGATATTTAGGTATCACAAGCAGACAAAGGAATACATATTATAGTTGATATAGAGGTATTTGAATGGACATGAAATATTACATTTATGTTCAGCATACATATATGTATTTTTTTTTCAATGTGATATACATTATTATGTATAATTAGAAATGCTGATATTTAAATGTAATTTGGATTACACAATCTAATGGTGTATTTTAATTTATTTTTCACAATTTTTTAAAATCATAAATATATTTATAAAATGTTGCACAAAGTTAGAGCATAGACACAAGATGATTGTAAATGTATTTTATTTTAATAATATTTTACAACCTGTGTATTAATTTTGTATATGTTTTTTTTTTTTTTTTCAAACAGATTTTCATCTGATGACTTCCAGGATGTTTTTTGGTTTGTTTAAAAGAAAAAATATTGTCAAAAAAATGTTTCTGATTCAAAATTTTATTTTTAAATACCCTCTTTTGAACAGATTATCCTAAATAATCATATAATCTGTCAATAAAATCAATTTGACTCCCATGACTGGTAGTTGTCTATTTGACAAGCACATGCATAAGATCAAATTAGGCATCATGTATTGCATTAATTCTTTAGAAAATCCACTTATTCAGAGAATATAAAAGTCAAATATCTTTGTTAAAATTAATTGGTGAGTTAAATCCATCGATGCTTTTATTGTGTAATATTTAAATGTTAAATTTTTAAAACATTTTCAGATATGTAGTCAGAATTTTAGTTTTATTATTTTCAATTTTAAGAAGGGAAAGTGGCTCACTTACATTAAAGTGACAGTGTTGTTGAATGTAAATTTTCTTTTAGAATATCTTGTATCTTCCTTAGGTATCTAAATACATATTTGTTATAATTTTTATTTTTAAAATTATTAAAATGGTAGGTGAGTTAACTTCAGATTTTGCACAAGCTAGTTATTGGATGCCATGTTAATTTTTATTATGTTCTAGTGGATTCATTTCAAGGGTCATTTAACTATAGGTATTAATGTTATGTAATTTTTAAAATCCTACCTCTTGGTTAGACATCACATATCTATATATATTTTCATTCCCCTTTAGTTTATTTCTACAATGTTAAATCAACATTCAGAATGTTTTGGTCCTTAAACGGACATTCTGAAAATATATTGTGTATTGAATGTTAAAACATTCAAAATTATTACTAAAATATTTTAAATGTACTATTTAATTACATTCAGTCTTTCAATATACTTAGAAAAATAGATATCAATGCACATGTCTTAGACAATGACATAAGGCATCTATGTGCAACCAACAATCAGCTTCAAAATAGCCTATGTAGATATGTATTTAAGCCAAGAATATATATAATTTTAAGCTAATGATCGAATATCAAAAAATATTAAGTTCTTCAAATATTATAATATTCTCCAAAATGCGTAAATAACATATAGCTTAATGTCCCTCTAAGATTAAGACTGCAAAATACAGCCATTACAATATATATTTAATTCAGTGTGTAAAACAATCCACAAGTTAATCTAAATATGCTTTAGTCATGTTATACTAATTTTACAAAAGGAAGGTGCCTAGGTTTATGATATTTCAAGCATTATTGCAAAATGTCTCCTTAAAGGGACAGGAACTCAAAATATAATTAAAGGGAGACTTTATTTATACATTCTGAACGAGTATTCAATTTTAATCAACTTTAGAATTAACTCAGATTATCAATGTTCCTCGTTATGTTGCTATTACTTTTTACAAGAAAGCATGAAATTGATAATTTATTTGCTTCAGTACTCTGGACAGACCTTTATTTTATTTTTGTGGTTTAATTTATCCAACAATCATCAAGGACAGCCCAGGTTGTTCAGAAATAATTGTCCGTTATATAAAATGTAATTTTTGATTTGCCAATAAAGATACAAAGATAATTATTAACATGTGAGAATCGGATTAAATTATAAAATTGATTAAAATATCATGTTCAATCTGAATCATGAAACAAAAATGTTTATGTACAGTGTCCCTAGAAGAGATTTCAAGAGTGTATTTACTTCTATGATCTCATTATCTTGACATACTTTGCTTGAAAAGCATATCGAGATCGGCTCAGTAGATGAAGATTGGTGGATGCACAGAGATGCCTTATGTTATTGGCTCAACCATGTGCATTTAAATTTCTTCTTTTAAGGATATCTAAATCCAAAGATAAATGGATTTACATTTTTTATTCAAAACATTTTAGATTTCTCTAAATCATTTGTTACAATAGTTTTGTTGTAATGTCTCTTTAAAAATAAAGACGCCATTGCACAATAACATAATGAGCAGTTCAGACAAATACAAGCTCGAGGTTTATTTACTAATAACAAACCTGTAGTTTAACATCTATAAACAGATTATCCAAGTTACGGACATTATAACCTGAAATTGAACATTCAGAAATGTGGCGTGTGAAACGTATCTTGAAACGCAAGATTTTAATCTTTAAACATTAGAGTCTAATGTCACGCAATAGCACCCAATTAATGTGCATTATAAATACATTTAATAGAGCAATGTCAATACTTCACAATAAGTCACGAAATTGATTTTATGAACAATAAAGACATACAATATTAAATGTGTATTAATCAAACGTATTTGTATTAAAGAAACAGACCGTTATTCAACTGAGAAATGTCTACAACATTTAATAATTTGACAGTATTAGATTTTAACGAGAATTTAATAGATAACGTATATTAAATCTGCGTCACACATATCCGCATGACAGGCCCATGAGTTACAAATAAGTCTACATGAAAAATGAAGTAACAGCATCACCAGGAGGTATGTGTATGGAAGTTACTAAGATATGAAACATTAAGGAACGGCCAATCAGAGTTCATCACACAAACACAACTTGAGTCAGGATGGTCTCACAGACATGATAACAATATTTCAAACTTTTATCCAATCAGATGTACAGATAACTTGTCCCATGGTGCATCTAATGTTTACTTCACCATATAAAAGTCCATAACACGTTGCCATCTTTGTCAGTTCTCTAATGCCTGCAGCCTGTATATATTATATATATATATATATATATATATATATATAATATTTTGTTTGTGGCTAGCAGGCATGTCACTTCCCAGGTTTACCAAGCAGGAGAGTGCTGCACTGGTCCACGCCGTACAGAACTTTTATACCCAGCTGTTTGGGAACAAGAGGAGGTCGACAGATGCGCCTGTTAAGAAGGCCCTCTGGGAGTCTATCACCAATGCGGTTCAATTGGTGTGTGATGTCCAGAGGAGCCAGGATCAGATCATGCGGAGATTCGGAGATATGAGGTTGCGCTTGACCAAAAAAGTCCACTTCATAATGGAGTGGGTACAAGCCCGTAAAAGAGGGGGCAAAATAAAGGCCCCGCGGAATCTCTACCTACTCCCTTATGAGGTGACTTTATGCGAGCTCCTCAATCTCCGGGTCCCCAAAAGATTTCTGTCCTCTCCATCCTCGGCCTCCTCTTCTTCCCTCCCAGCTGCTGGATCTGAAAGTCCTGACCCGGGGGCCAGGGCAGCTGCTTCTCCATCCGGTGGCCTGAGAGGAGCGGACAGGGAATCTGAACCAGGTAACTATCCAACTTCATATAATATATTAAGATTTTATGTGATTTTTAAGAAATGTGTATATAGACAGATACTAAACCTATATAGATCTCACAACATACGCTACAGATGATGTTTAGATATCTGATTTTAGATTATTGATACATGAAATAGGAATGATGTTTTTTGCGCTCTACAGAATATGCGTCACAGAGCGAACATGGAATTGCGCATCCATGAAATCACTATCATCCACCATTTCATACATTAAGTATCGAATCCTAAGACAGTTATATATATTCTTTGTTCAATATTAACAAATATACTATTTTTATATCGTAATACACCCAATATCAAATATATTTTAAGTCTTTATGAAATGATACTCAACGCACTACTTTATCCACATTAATTTCACGGATGCGTAATTCCGCTTGGAATCATTGCGCAATGATCGCGAAAAATAGAATTGCGCATCCACGTGAACATGGGTTTGCTGTAAGTGGCATTGCTTTACACATGTTGGTCAAATGACGGATGCGTTATTCCGCTTGGAATCATTGCGCAATGATCGCGAAAAATATAATTGCGCATCCACGTGAACATGGGTTTTCTGTAAGTGGCATTGCTTTACACATGTTGGTCAAATGACGGATGCGTTATTCCGCTTGGAATCATTGTGCAATGATCGCGAAAAATAGAATTGCGCATCCACGTGAACATGGGTTTACACATGTTGGTCAAATGACGGATGCGTTATATTTCATTTTGACCAACATGTGTAAAGCAATGCCACTTATGGCATTGCTTTACACATGTTGGTCAAAATGAAATGGGAATTATTATATATCTGAAGAATACAGTATTCTTATTTTCAATATTATACATACGAAAAAATATACGAGCAAAATAAAAATCGATCATAAAATATGTCCATCAATTGATGACAATGAAATAACCCCAAAAAATATTTAAACCTACAGTCAACAACATAACTGATTGAAAATAAGAGTACAGGATATATTTATGATGAAATTAATTGAGGAAACAATTAACTCATGGGACTAACAAAAGATTAATATTTTTGAATAGATTTGTTACCAATGTAAAGTTTTTAAACTTGGCATGATTTGTATTAATGATATACAATCCTCATTTAATATATTAGAGATTTTGATGTTGCTGCTGGAGCCTCAAGCCAGGGCTTGTCACAGTATTGTATGTCTCATTTTAATTGACATTTGTCTTACAAACATGGACAGAACATTACATAAAAAATACACATTGTTCCATATTTATATGTATCCTCAAAATTGATTTCTAAAAGATTTCAAAATAAGAATTAAAAAAAAAAGATAGGATTACATTGTAATAATAATCAGAAAAAGTTTAGATTTTAAGAGATCCCATCTATTCTTGATATCTTCATTTTAATGTAAGATTCTTTGAATGTCCAATTTATATTCTTCCCCTGTGGGTAAGGGGTTGCGTGCAGAATATGGCTGATGGCCCCTTATTCACATGTTTGTCCAGAGCACCAGTTCTCACCAGCCTTAAGTTGAGCTACAATTACCAAATGCTGATATTCAATAAATAGACAAACAGTGCCTTAAAAAACACATTTGCAATATGGATTCAGCAGAGCAAGGTCATTGCTAGTATTTCCCACAGTAACAAAATTAAAATGACACAACTCCGCAATCTTCCCCTTCACATTATTATTGTCACACTCCATTGTACTCCTATGCCCACCTCCCTGCTCTTGTTTTTGTTGAGGGTCCTGGAGCCTCTGCTAAAAAGGCCTAAGGATAAATAAGTGTACTTGGTGTATAATCAAAGTTTTTTGTGATTTCACGGTTGCAACTAATGATCTCTGTGTTTCTAAAATTAATGCCTTTCCTGTAATCTAATTTTCTAAAGGATGCCATATGTCCTCTTTCATGCTGCTGGTTTTGTGGAGGGTCCTGGAGCCTCTGCTAAAAAGGCCTAAGGATAAATAAGTGTACTTGGTGTATAATCAAAGTTTTTTGTGATTTCACGGTTGCAACTAATGATCTCTGTGTTTCTAAAATCAATGTCTTTCCTATAATCATTTTTTTCAAAAGGATGCCATATGTCCTCTTTCCTGCTGCTGGTTTTGTCGAGGGTCCTGGAGCCTCTGCTGCGCATAATAAAGAAAAAAAAATAATTTAACTTGACTTAATAACTGAAGCATGACTTCAGGAGTCAGGTGTGGTCGTAGGTAGTGGTTGTTGTTAGCAGATTATTTTTATTGCAAATTGCAATTGCCACAGCGTGCATAAAATGTGCGTCACTAGTCCAAATTGTTATTTTTATTTTTTTCATTCAGGATTAGTTTGGGGTACGGCGCAATATTGGAAACGCAAAAAACAGGTCTCCTTACCCGTTGATATAAGGGGTGACTACTACTGCTTTTACCAGGCTCCTCTTGGATAGCCCCAGAAAGTGTGACTATGAATCCCAAAAAGAAAATTAAATTAAGGTTGAAAACTAACTCCAAAGTAACTTGTAAGACCTGGAGCTCCTCAAACACACGTCCTACCTTAACAGCTATAGGCTCCACAACCCACAAATCTTAACTTTTTCATGCCAATTGATATTGCCACAGCTGGAACAACAGTAAATAACATGTGCGTCACCACAGTCTCCAAAGCTGTTGTCGGATGTATACAAAAACACTGATAAAGTATTCCTTTAGGAGCGCAAAGAGATGGCTACCGGAACACCAGGAACTTCACAAGAGTGGCTGTATTGTGTTTCTGGTGATGTTTGAGACATCTGGGTAGTGTACAGGGAGGGCAAAAATCGTCTCCATCTCTGTGCACCAAAGGACATGAAGTCCTTGTCATCCATAAGCACATGAAATTGCTGGCATTTTTGTTGCTTCCAGAAGTTCATTTTTTGTGGTGATAGATAGTACTGAATTAAATAAACTTTGGTTTCCTACCATACTCAAGACAATCTTGTATTTCAAAATTCGTACTTGCTGTGGGAAACAGTGGCCTGTCCATACCAGGAAGATGATTTAGACAGAAGTAACGAGCTCTGCTTGCAGGTGACACATGTTTATCGTCAATCATCAAAGGGGTTGCGTGCAGAATATGGCTGATGGCCCCTTATTCACATGTTTGTCCAGAGCCACAACATTTGCAAACAGCCAGAAGAAAGGTCGTTTCTCACCAGCCTAAGTTGAGCTTCATTTAACAAATGCTGATATTCAAAAAAATAGACAAACAGTGCCTTAAATAACACATTTGCGATATGGATTCACCAGAGCAAGGCCATTGCAAGTACTAAGTTCCCACGATAACAAAATTAAAATGCCACAACTATGCAATCTTCACCTTCAGATTATTATTGTCACACTCCATTGTACTCCTATGCCCAGCTCCCTGCTCTTGTTTTTGTTGAGGGTCCTGGAGCCTCTGCTGAAAAGGCCTATGGATAATAAAGTGTACTGGGTGTCTGTTCAATTTTTTTTTTTATTTCCCGGTTGCAAGTAATTATCTCAGTGTTTCTAAAATCAATGCCTTTCCTGTAATCTATAATTCAAAAAGATTGACATATGTCCTCTTTCATGCTGTTGTTTCAGTTGCGGCTCCGGGACCCTCGTATTAACAAGGCCTGAGGATAAATAAGTGTAACCGGTGTCTAATTAATGTTTTTTTCTATTACACGGGTCATATAAATGATCTGTGGGTTGCTAAAATCAATGCCTTTCCTGTAATCTTTTATTCAAAAGGATGACATATGTCCTCTTTCATGCTGTTGTTTCGGTTGAGGCTCCAGGACCCTCGTATTAAAAAGGCCTGAGCATAAATAAGTGTCACGGCTGTGTAATCAATTTTTTTTTATAAATTCACGGTTGCAAATAATGATCTGTGGCTTTCTAAAATCAATGCCTTTCCTGTAATCTTTTATTCAAAAGGATGACATATCTCCTCTTTCATGCTGTTGTTTCGGTTGAGGCTCCGGGACCCTCGTATTAAAATGGCCTGAGCATAAATAAGTGTCACGGCTGTGTAATCAATTTTTTTTTTCTAAATTCACCGTTGCAAATAATGATCTGTGGCTTTCTAAAATCAATGCCTTTCCTGTAATCTTTTATTCAAAAGGATGACATATCTCCTCTTTCATGCTGTTGTTTCGGTTGAGGCTCCGGGACCCTCGTAGTAAAAAGGCCTGAGCATAAATAAGTGTCACGGCTGTCTAATCAATTTTTTTTTCTAAATTCACGGTTGCAAATAATGATCTGTGGGTTTCTAAAATCAATGCCTTTCCTGTAATCTTTTATTCAAAAGGATGACATATCTCCTCTTTCATGCTGTTTCGGTTGAGGCTCCGGGACCCTCGTATTAAAAAGGCCTGAGCATAAATAAGTGTCACGGCTGTCTAATCAATGTTTTTGTCTAATTTCACGGTTGCAAATAATGATCTGTGGGTTTCTAAAATCAATGCCTTTCCTGTAATCTTTTATTCAAAAGGATGACATATCTCCTCTTTCATGCTGTTGTTTCGGTTGAGGCTCCGGGACCCTCGTATTAAAAAGGCCTGAGCATAAATAAGTGTCACGGCTGTGTAATCAATTTTTTTTTCTAAATTCACGGTTGCAAATAATGATCTGTGGGTTTCTAAAATCAATGCCTTTACTGTAATCTTTTATTCAAAAGGATGACAGTACTACCAAAATACGGCCTTAGGAAGACTGAGCCAAGGTTGGATTGTAGTATTTGGTTAGGCTAATCATGATGGCCATGTAGACCACCACCACCGAGAGTCCTGGAAGTAACAGGGATGATGAGATGAAAGAGCTAAGAATAGTAGAACTTGAAACAACAGAGTTAGCCATGGGTGTTAGTGCAAAACCGCTTGGCTTTTTTTTGGCTTTGGGTGCGGCTATTCATGCAGGCCATATAGAGCTGACAACATTCAGTGTCGTATCAGCTATTAAACTAATAAGAACAGTACTAACAAAATACAGCCAATGAAGGGCCTTAGGAAGACTGGGCCAGGGTTGGATTGTAGTATTTGGTTAGGCTAATCATGATGGCCATGTAGACCACCACCACCACCGAGAGTCCTGGAAGTAACAGGGATGATGAGATGAAAGAGCTAAGAATAGTAGAACTTGAAACAACAGAGTTAGCCATGGGTGTTAGTGCAAAACCGCTTGGCTTTTTTTTGGCTTTGGGTGCGGCTATTCATGCAGGCCATATAGAGCTGACAACATTCGGTGTCGTATCAGCTATTAAACTAATAAGAACAGTACTACCAAAATACAGCCAATGAAGGGCCTTAGGAAGACTGGGCCAAGGCTGGATTGTAGTATTTGGTTAGGCTAATCATGATGGCCATGTAGACCACCACCACCGAGAGTCCTGGAAGTAACAGGGATGATGAGATGAAAGAGCTAAGAATAGTAGAACTTGAAACAACAGAGTTAGCCATGGGTGTTAGTGCAAAACCGCTTGGCTTTTTTTTGGCTTTGGGTGCGGCTATTCATGCAGGCCATATAGAGCTGACAACATTCGGTGTCGTATCAGCTATTAAAATAATAAGAACAGTACTACCAAAATACAGCCAATGAAGGGCCTTAGGAAGACTGGGCCAAGGTTGGATTGTAGTATTTGGTTAGGCTAATCATGATGGCCATGTAGACCACCACCACCGAGAGTCCTGGAAGTAACAGGGATGATGAGATGAAAGAGCTAAGAATAGTAGAACTTGAAACAACAGAGTTAGCCATGGGTGTTAGTGCAAAACCGCTTGGCTTTTTTTTGGCTTTGGGTGCGGCTATTCATGCAGGCCATATAGAGCTGACAACATTCGGTGTCGTATCAGCTATTAAACTAATAAGAACAGTACTACCAAAATACAGCCAATGAAGGGCCTTAGGAAGACTGGGCCAAGGTTGGATTGTAGTATTTGGTTAGGCTAATCATGATGGCCATGTAGACCACCACCACCGAGAGTCCTGGAAGTAACAGGGATGATGAGATGAAAGAGCTAAGAATAGTAGAACTTGAAACAACAGAGTTAGCCATGGGTGTTAGTGCAAAACCGCTTGGCTTTTTTTTTGGCTTTGGGTGCGGCTATTCATGCAGGCCATATAGAGCTGACAACATTCGGTGTCGTATCAGCTATTAAACTAATAAGAACAGTACTACCAAAATACAGCCAATGAAGGGCCTTAGGAAGACTGAGCCAAGGTTGGATTGTAGTATTTGGTTAGGCTAATCATGATGGCCATGTAGACCACCATAGTAATAAGAACAGTACTACCAAAATACAGCCAATGAAGGGCCTTAGGAAGACTGAGCCAAGGTTGGATTGTAGTATTTGGTTAGGCTAATCATGATGGCCATGTAGACCACCACCACCGAGAGTCCTGGAAGTAACAGGGATGATGAGATGAAAGAGCTAAGAATAGTAGAACTTGAAACAACAGAGTTAGCCATGGGTGTTAGTGCAAAACCGCTTGGCTTTTTTTTTGGCTTTGGGTGCGGCTATTCATGCAGGCCATATAGAGCTGACAACATTCGGTGTCGTATCAGCTATTAAACTAATAAGAACAGTACTACCAAAATACAGCCAATGAAGGGCCTTAGGAAGACTGAGCCAAGGTTGGATTGTAGTATTTGGTTAGGCTAATCATGATGGCCATGTAGACCACCATAGTAATAAGAACAGTACTACCAAAATACAGCCAATGAAGGGCCTTAGGAAGACTGAGCCAAGGTTGGATTGTAGTATTTGGTTAGGCTAATCATGATGGCCATGTAGACCACCACCACCACCGAGAGTCCTGGAAGTAACAGGGATGATGAGATGAAAGAGCTAAGAATAGTAGAACTTGAAACAACAGAGTTAGCCATGGGTGTTAGTGCAAAACCGCTTGGCTTTTTTTTGGCTTTGGGTGCGGCTATTCATGCAGGCCATATAGAGCTGACAACATTCGGTGTCGTATCAGCTATTAAACTAATAAGAACAGTACTACCAAAATACAGCCAATGAAGGGCCTTAGGAAGACTGGGCCAAGGCTGGATTGTAGTATTTGGTTAGGCTAATCATGATGGCCATGTAGACCACCACCACCGAGAGTCCTGGAAGTAACAGGGATGATGAGATGAAAGTGCTAAGAATAGTACTACTTGAAACAACAGAGTTAGCCATGGGTGTTAATCCAAGACCGCTTGGATTTATTTTTGTATTGGGTGCAGCTAATCATGCAGGCCATATAGAGCTGACAACATTCGGTGTTGTATCAGCAATAAAAATAATAAGAACTGTACTATCAAATACAGACAATGAAGGGCCTATGAAGACTGAGCAAAGGTTGGATTGTAGTATTTTGTACGGCTAATCATGATGGCCATGTAGACCGCCCGTAACAGGGATGAAAGTGCTAAGAATAGTACTAATTGAAACAACAGAGTTAGCCATGGGTGTTAGTCTAAGAACACTCGGCTTTTTTTTGGGTTTGGGTGAAGCTAATCATGAAGGACAGATAGACCTGCCACCATTTGGTGTTGTAACAGGTATGAAAATGCAAAGAACAGTACTACATAACACAACCTACTTACCATGGGTCCCAGAACATATGTTTGGTTGTTATATTTTGTAAGGGTAATCATGCAGGCCATATAGACCTCCACCGATAGGGTGAGTATGAGTAACAGCTATTAAAATGCGAAAGACATTACTAATTAACACAACATAGTTACCATGGGTCGCAGACCAAGAGCAGATGTCTTATTATTATATTTTGTATGGGTAATCATCCAGGCCGTATAGACCTCACCAAATAGGGGGAGTTACAGAGATTAAAGTGCTACTTAAAACACAACCTCGTTAAAATAGGTAGCAGACCACATGTCTTATTATAATTTTTCAGGGTAATCTGGCAGGCCATATAGAACTCCCACGATAGGGGGGGGGGGGGAACAGGGATTAAAGTGCTAAGAAAAGTACTAATTGACACAAGCTAGTTGGGTCCAAGAATGCATGTTTGATTATTAGAATTTATTAGGGTAATTATATATCTAACAAATCTATCTATTTCTCTTCTATCGATTCTATCTAACTATCAATCTATGTATATCTATCTATCCTATCTATCACTATCAATCTATCTTCTGTCCGGGATGTTTTGAGACAGCCACTTTGGGAATGTTAGTTGATTTAGACCCATTATGGCTTAAAAGCAGACTCTGCATCAACTATGTAATTTTCCATGGGAGTTTTGCCAGGGAACCCCCTCCAGCATGCAACAGTCCAGGTGTTAGGACCCTTGAAACAACTTTTCCATCACTATTGTGGCCAGAAAGAGTCCTTGTAGGTTTTAAAGTTCGCCTGCCTATTTTATTCAATGGCGGTTCGCGCGTTCGCGAACAATACCGGAAGTTCGAGTCCGCGGTTCGCGAACCGAAAATTTTAGGTTCGCGACATCACTAATCTTTGCCTCCTGCTAGTGGTAGAGAAGAGTAATTCCCATGAGTAATGGATGGTGGTGGTGGACTCTCAGAAATAAATATAAATGTTAAGCTTCTGATGCCATATATGGTTAACAATATTGATCCTATTGCAAAATGTGCAAAGTTTAATACAATATATATTTAAAAAAGTCTTTTATCATGCCTTTTAAGTGCAGGTATTTTTAACGCATGCATCCCATGGAATACCACATTAAACCTGCTGTGTTAACATGCTCTTCCCTGCATTAAACCTTTAGTAAGCGCACCAGTTTAGTGTAGCCCATGGAATATTGGCCCAAGTGCATAGCTTACAAAGTGCCACCAATTTTACTTAAGAGTACAAAACCTGGTATAATTGAAGATTATAAAACACATAAAAAAGTTTGACTCACCAAAGACTGAATTACACAGCTGAGTGCCAATAAAAGCCCTTTTATTAGCACCTTTTGTTGAAGCTCCAGAGATGTTATAAACTTCAGCCACCTCATCATTCATTAATCGTTGCATCATGTTACATAACAGTGTGTTTGCATCTTTTCCACCCACACTCCTGAGGACTCTTATCTGCAAAATAAGACATTTTTAGTTAATATATTTCATGTCAAAATAATAATTGTACCCTGCATTAAGCTGCCTTTCAGAGCACTTTACAAGCTTAGACTATGAGAAAAAAAACTTGCCCTTCAATAAAGACATATTCTGCCAATTTATGCCACCAAAAGATTGTGTAAGGAACCTAGGATTGTAACTATAAAGAAGAATAAGTATTTTGGTCTGTAAGAGATTACAGAATTTTAGCAATCATTGATTCCATAAGATGCACATTAGTTCTGACAGCAGCCAACATTTAGCCAAAGGGGCTAAATGTAAATTGGACTTACCAGTTTGCTTTTTAGAGATTTTCTACTTTTCAAGCTGTCCTCAAATTTTTCAAAATCTGGCAAGCACTTAAGTGGCAAAAGACTAAACATGGATGTGTCATATTCATCTTCATCTTCTGGAGGTGCATTTATCTGTGTTGTTGTTGCCAACATGTTTTCCATTCGATCAAGCCTACTCGAAATGTCTGCCATCCACTGCAGAACAGCTGCCCATTTTCTGTCCTCTGTAGCTGAAGAAGAAAAAAAAGTGAATCAGAATCATTCAGTCAAATTATCATTCTCTAACTCTAGATGCCCCCTATGATTATCCTAACAATTCAATCAAAAATCAACCAGGGCCTACTGCAATTAAAAAATCGTGTTATTGCCTTAGTATTAACAGCCTCCACAACGGTTTAGAGCATAGTTTTATAGATTCGGCCTTATATCAAGGTAAAACAATATACAACATATGCATTTCTATAAAAATTAGTTATTAGAGTCAAAAGATAATTTTATGTTCTTATGCAAGTAATGTCATAAACATGTATAATCACATTAAATCAATATAAGTGTAAATGGATTGACAGATATTAAAGGGACAGTAAACTGAAATCTAAACTTTCATGATTCTGATAGGGCATACAATTTTAAACAACTTTTCAATTTACTTTTAGCATCAAATTTTCTTTTTTCTCTTAGTATTCTTTGTTGAAGGCTAAACATAGGTAGGCTGATAGACTTATTCATAAGCCTATGCAGGCTGCCGCTTATTTCAATGCATTTTATTAGCTTTTTACAGCAAGACAGTGCTAGTTCATGTGTGCCATATAGATAACATTGTGCTCACTCCAATAGTTATGAATGAGACAGCACTAATTGGTGAAATGAGAGCTTATAAAAATAACTGAAATAAGGAGGCAGGCTTAGAAACAAGGTAATCACAGCAGTAAGAAGTGTATTAATATAACAGTGTTGGTTATGCAAACTTCTGGAATGGGTAATAAAGGGATTATCTATCTTTTGAAACAATGAAACTTTTCAAGTAGACTGTCCATTTAAAGTGAAAGTCAATCCTAGCGTTTCACAAACGTTAGGAGTGACCATTGGAACAAATAAAGGGGACTTTCAGTCGGCAGAACGCTGTTTTGATGAGAGGTGACGTTTTCACCTCTTAGCCAATAGCTGTGCATGAAATCCGTCTTGGCACCTGCTGGAATGCACAGCTATTTGCTAAGAGGTGGAAATGTCACTTCTTAGCAAAACAGGGGTTGCTTGAGCAGTTTAGTGCGACGAACCCTTGAAACAAATAAAGGAGCTTTCAGCATGAAGTATTTTATACTTCATGACTGAAAGTCCCCTATATTTGTTCCAATAGTCATTTCTAGTGTTTCACAAACACTAGGATTTACCATCACTTTAAGTTATTTTAAAGATAAATGTTTTGTTTCAGGTAATTTGTTTTTCTTAGACAGTAAGTCACAATATTCTGTTAAAAATAATCTTTTCACTGGACAATATAAATAATTATTTTAAACCCAAATTTTTTTTTGTTCAAAAAGATAGATAATCCCCCAAGTTTTGCATAAACAACATGGTTATTTCAATATGCTTTTAACCTTTGTGATTACCTTGTATCTAATCCTCTTTTGACAGCCCCCTGATCACATCGCTCTTTATTATCTATTGACTTGCATTTTAGCCAACTAGCGCAGTGTCAGGCAGAACTGCATGGGAGAGAGCACACTTATCTATATGACCAACATGGAATAGCAGTCTCTTGTTGTGAAAATCAAATAAAAAAAATTGTGATAAGAGGCTGTCTGTAGTGGTTTAGAAACCGGCAGAAATTTAGAGGTTTGAATGTTATAAAGTATTTTAATATAACAATGTTAGTTGTGCAAAGCTGTAGAATGGCTGGGAAGGCGTTATCTATCTTTTTAAACAAAAACAATTGTGGTGTTGATTGTCCCTTTAACTCATGCAGTAGTAAAGTTATCTCCACAGACTATTATGGAGTTTGTAAGTTTACTATAACATGAGTTAACTTTACTTATGACTTGTGATCTAGCCCTAGATTATTATAAACCTTCAGCTGAGCAATGGTAAGCCTAATTCAAAATAAACGTAAAGTTAAAATTTATTTTAAAGAGGCAGTAAACTATGATATTTCAAGTAATAATTCGGTTTTCCTACCTTTATTTAGTGTTAGAACCCATTGGTTCTTAATCTCATTTTCTTTCTTTAGTACCAATTCAAATCTTGAGCTCTCACCTATAGTTGTGTGAATTTGTTATATTTAACCCCTTAATGACCACAGCACTTTTCCATTTTCTGTCCGTTTGGGACCAAGGCTATTTTTACATTTTTGAGGTGTTTGTGTTTAGCTGTAATTTTCCTCTTACTCATTTACTGTACCCACACATATTATATACCGTTTTTCTCGCCATTAAATGGACTTTCTAAAGATACCATTATTTTCATCATATCTTATAATTTACTATAAAAAAATTTATAAAATATGAGGAAAAAATGGAAAAAAAACACACTTTTTCTAACTTTGACCCCCAAAATCTGTTACACATCTACAACCACAAAAAAACACCCATGCTAAATAGTTTCTAAATTTTGTCCTGAATTTAGAAATACCCAATGTTTACATGTTCTTTGCTTTTTTTGTAAACTATAGGGCCATAAATACAAGTAGCACTTTGCTATTTCCAAACCATTTCTTTTCAAAATTAGCGCTAGTTACATTAGAACACTGATATCTTTCAGGAATCTCTGAATATCCATTGACATGTATATATTTTTTTTAGTAGACAACCCAAAGTATTGATCTAGGCCCATTTTGGTATATTTCATGCCACCATTTCACCGCCAAATGCAATCAAATACAAAAAATCGTTCACTTTTCACAAATTTTTTCACAAACTTTTGGTTTCTAACTTAAATTATTTACAAACAGCTTGTGCAATTATGGCATAAATTGTTGTAAATTCTTATCTGGGATCCCCTTTGTTCAGAAATAGCAGACATATATGACTTTGGCGTTGCTTTTTGATAATTAGAAGGCCGCTAAATGCCACTGCGCACCACACGTGTATTATGCCCAGCAGTGAAGGGGTTAATTAGGGAGCATGTAGGGAGCTTTTTGGGATAGTTTTAGCTTTAGTGTAGTGTAGTAGACAACCCCAAGTATTGATCTAGGCCAATTTTGGTATATTTTATGCCACCATTTCACCGCCAAATGCGATCAAATTAAAAAAAAAGTTAAATTTTTCTCAATTTTAGGTTTCTCACTGAAATTATTTACAAACAGCTTGTGCAATTATGGCACAAATGGTTGTAAATGCTTCTCTGGGATCCCCTTTGTTCAGAAATAGCAGACATATATGGCTTTGGCATTGCTTTTTGGTAATTAGAAGGCCTCTAAATGCCGCTGCGCATCACACGTGTATTATGGCTAGCAGTGAAGGGGTTAATTATGTAGCTTGTAGGGAGCTTGCAGGGTTAATTGTATCTTTAGTGTAGAGCTCAGCCTCCCACCTGAAACATCAGACCCCCTGATCCCTCCCAAACAGCTCTCTTCCCTCCCCCACAATTGTCCCCGCCATCTTAAGTACTGGCAGAAACTCTGCCAGTACTAAAATAAAAGGTATTTGGCCATTTTTTAAAAAAAAAAAAAAAAGCATATTTACATATGCTGATGTGTATGATCCCCCTTAGACCCCCAACCTCACTGATCCCCCACCTAACAGCTCTCTAATCCTTCCCCTCTGCCTTAATGGGCGCCATATTGGGTACTGGCAGCTGTCTGCCAGTACCCAGTTTTGCAAAAAATTTGCCATTTTATTAAAAAAAAAAAGGAATTTTCTGTAGTGTAGCTTTCCCCCCCACCAAGACCAACCCCCCACCCCTTCCAGATCTCTTAGATTATATTTTTTAAAGTTTAAACTTTATTTTTTTTAATACTTTTTACTATGTTTTTCTGTAGTGTAGCGGTTCCCACCCGCTCCCGCCCCGTGCAAGCGCCCGCCCTCCAACCCCCGTGCACGCGCACGCTCCCGTGCGCGCCCCCGTGGGTCCCGCCCCCAATCCCGCCCCCCTCCACTCCATACACAACATCGATGGCCACCCACCCGCCTCCCACGTAAGCTCCCACCCACCAACGATACCGGCCATCGATGTCCGGTGCAGAGAGGGCCACAGAGTGGCTCTCTCTGCATCGGATGGCCAAGGGGGGTTATTGCAGGATGCCTCCATATCGAGGCATCACTGCAATAACCGGAAAGCAGCTGGAAGCGAGCAGGATCGCTTCCAGCTGCTTTCCAAACCGAGGACGTGCAGGGTACGTTCTCAGGCATTAACTGCCTTTTTTTTTTTTGAGGACGTACCCTGCACGTCCTCGGTCGTTAAGGGGTTAAAAGAGAGAAGAATATTGCATGTGCAAAAACGCCCAATCTTAATGGTCTGCATCAAGGAAAACATATTTAGACACATTTTACAAACAAAAGAATACTGGTTAGCTGAACCTATTCCCTATACTTATATGAAAAAAGTTTGGTTGTTTTTTTAGTAGAATATTTTGGCCAAATTATATAGGGGCCGAATTATCAAGCTCTGAACGGAGCTTGATGCCCCGTGTTTCTGTCGAGCCTTCAGGCTCTCCAGAAACACAAGTTATGAAGCAACAATCTAAAGACCTCTGTTCCATAACCTGTCCGCCTGCTCTGAGGAGGTGGACAGACATCGCTGGAAATCAACCAGATTGAATACAATCGTGTTGATTGACACCCCCTGCTAGCGGCCGATTGGCCACAAATCTGCAGGGGGCAGTATTGCACCAGCAGTTCACCAGAACTGGTGGTGCAATGATAAATGCCAAGAGCGTATGCTGTCTGCATTTATCGATGTGCAGCGGACATGATCCGCAATATCAGATCATGTCCGCTCACATAATGATAAATAGGCCCCATAAGCTCAACTGCCAATGTCAATGCAAAAAAATGCTAGGTGAGTTCTATACTTATACAAACCATATCTAATGAGAAAGGGTGGGCTTGTTAATTGCAAAACAATTAACATACAAAAGGTTAACTTTGATGCTGGCAGGTCAGCTTTTGTTTGTAAAATGTTGCTAAATGTTTTGTCCTTGCTGTAGCACTTTAAAATTGGGAGTTTGTGCACAGACAATATTCTTCTCTCATTTTTGCTATGCAAGATGTAGCCAGTATTACTTTGCAGCCACCCACTTGTATGTCACTAAAAATTTTAATTAAAGGGACACTGAACCCAAATTTTTTCTTTCGTGATTCAGATAGAGCATGAAATTTTAAGCAACTTTCTAATTCACTCCTATTATCAAATTTTCTTTATTCTCTTGGTATCTTTATTTGAAATGCAAGAACGTAATTAGATGCCGGCCCATTTTTGGTGAACAACCTGGGTTGTCCTTGCTGATTGGTGGATAAATTCATCCACCAATAAAAAAGTGGTGTCCAGAGTTCTGAACCGAGAAAAAAACTTAGATGCCTTCTTTTTCAAACAAAGATAGCAAGAGAACAAAGAAAACTTGATAATAGGAGTAAATTAGAAAGTTGCTTAAAATTGCATGCTCTATCTGAATCGTGAAAGAAAAAAATTAGGTTCAGTGTCCCTTTAAGTAAGGTTTAAATTAGCTCACCTCTTTCTCAAAATAGACTGTTTATTATATTTAAACCTGCTGTTGTCTTAGTTCCCTGGAGCAGACAATAAAGCTTCTATGTCCACACAAATTAAATCTACAAATAAAGGTAGGACAACGTATTGCCTGAAACTATAATTGTTTACTGCCCCTTTAAAGAAAAGAAAAATAATACAGATTTTAAAAGTTACATACATTGCATATGAAGATTAAAAAAGCAATTTTATAGAAACTAACCAGAATATTGGGAACTGTGGTGCAGGCGTGCTTGATCAGAAGAATGTAGAGTAGACAGAGTAGGTTCAAAAGACATGGATAAACGACTTTGAGAGTAAGTGCTCGGTGAAGAAGAGGCATGCAGAGGTTCTGCAATTGGGGTCTCATGTAGAAAAGGTGTTATAAATGAGTGAGAAATATCTGTTAAAACATGGGTGGTAGGTTGATTATAAGGGGAAGAACATGGAGTTAAGACAATCAAGTTTGCTGGTGAAGAGATGGATGGAGCCTCAGAGAAAATGTCTGTAGTAGGAGAAGATGGCAGTGGCAAGAAAAGAGAAGATCCAGAAACAGGTTCATGAATGGACTCTGGTTGAGGGAAAGGTGGTAGTGTAGAAGATGATGAATGCCCTGTTCCTCTGCTAGGTCTTACTGCTTCTTCTGCAGCCTCTTCTCCAGGGAGGTAAAAACTAGTTCTCCTTGTTTTTCTTCTTGGCCTTTCTTCACTGTTGTCTGGCTCAGTATCTAGGTCTGAGGTTTCCTCAGATTTTTTGAGGTTCTTCCTTGCCAAAGCATATGAAGCTAAAACACAAACAAACAAGAACATATTAAAAAAATAGTGAAGGCAAACTGACTTTAAAATAAAAGTATTAGTGAGCATCAATAAATTGAATATACAACTTAAAAAAAAAGCTAGTACTTACAATACAAGTGCATAATGTGCACTTTGCAGCTTGTCCACTTGTATGTTTTGTTCTGTGGACTTACAGCATCCTTGATGAGGCGCTCCCTCGTTTGGTCGGTTTTGGCCTCTGGGTAGTAACAAGTGGATGAATCACACCCCAGCCATGAAAGTGGGATAATACCTGGAGCATCATCTTCCTTTATAAACTTGACTATGGCAAATGTCTTTGCTTCAGTCATTTTCACCTGTAACAAAAATAATCTTAACAGATCTTATCTTTATTTGTAAAAATACCATTTATAAATCCAAGAAATGGAGAAAATTACATCGACATAATAAATATGACATTAAACCATAAATGCTTGATTAAAAATAAAAAATCTTGATTGTGTGCCCTATCCCCTAAATTATGTAACTGACAAAATATTCATCCCATCCTGTAGAATACTTTTAAATAACTTGTTTTTAAACTGTTTCTGTTCAACTTATATTTTCGTTAACAGATGAATTTTGGGCTACCTCTTGTAAATCATGCTGTAAATATTAATAGAATAACATAAGTACAAAAATATTTTAAGTGATAGCTTCTAGTATAACTATCTGTAAAAAAAAAAAAAGCTTGCACTTTAAATATAATATACTGTGAACTTCAACCTATTTTAATGTATTTTTTTATTTGTATTAAAATGCAATTAAATCTGAATGAGAGGAAAATATAAAATTTGAATAAATATCTACTGCTTATATAATGCTGATAAGTTAAGTACACTGAACTGAAGCATAACAAAAATAAAACATGAACAAATATACATATATTTTTTATTTATTAAATACTAATTATTTATATACAGTGCAAAAGGTGGCACAGAAAACTCATCCATAAAATGTTCCCAATTAACAGACGTTATAAAAGTCATTTTAAAGTTTTGAATGCGTTGTTAGTTTATATAACAAGAGCAACCTAATCTAAATGTAAGAGAGGGAAGACAACAGAGTCCCCTTCTAGGTGTAGTAGCACCAACTTTTCACTTATGTCTACAACCTTTCTTAAAATAAGTTCAGTATCTAAATCACTAACTTTACAAATTCCTAATCCAGTACTGTTGCAAAGAGCCTGTTCATAGAAATTTTCAAGTTTTTTGAATTTGTGTCCAACAATGCACATTTCATGAGTCAATGAACGGACTATGTTTTTTACAATAAAAACGGATCCATCAATTAATCTGCAGCAATGGTTAGGTTGTGAAGTTGTTATTTTCACAGCACTTACTTTCAAACATCGGTATTGTTCACCAATATCTGAACCATTCAATAATGGACCTGATATGTGCAGTGAGGAATAAATGGCTTGTGAAAATGTACTGTTAATATTTGGAAGATATGATTTTGCGTTTTCCATTTTAGAAAGCCTCTTTATGATTTGTTGAAGTGGCCTATCACCTTTTCGAACAAGTTTTTTAAGCACAGCCAGAAAATTTTCAAATTGAAATGCGCTGCATCTGTCAAGTGGGCCAAATGATAGAACATCATCTGGGATGTGGAGGAGTCCATGGAAGTTGTGAGTAAGAAATTCCTGTCCATATATGCGCTTGACAGATTGAAGAAAATGTAACAAGAGATTTGTTGCATAATCACGGTGGCGTTCACAGTGTTTAGGACTCAAAAGTATTGTGAAAGAAACATGTAATGAAAGGAAATTTAGGTAGATATTCTTAAAGTGTGGTAAAAAAATATTTCTGAGCGCAAGAGGGCCGGTGTATAACAAAAATTGTCTGAATTCTGTTGCTTTCCAGCGTTTAAGTTCCATTAAAGATCGTGGTCGTCTATTGAACTCGCATGGGATGTAGGACTGAAATAAAAGAAGGTTTAATGATATACGGTCAATGATGTGTTGCTGAAATTTAAGAGGGACAGGACCAAACTTCCATATATACATGAGAGTCCTCATGACACCCAGACAAACAAGATGCATGTAATCAAGAGGAAATGAAGTGATGAAGTTCAGATCTGGTAAGGATGTTAATGGAGTTTTAGAAATGTTAAAGTAAGGATCAGCTTGTTGTAAGAATTCCTCATGAGTTCTTGGAATATAGTTAAATTCAGGGAATGTCATTCTGTTACAATAATATTCTCCTTCTTGTTTACATCTAGTGCACGAGCTGTAACCAGAATGCCCTTTCACTGAAAGAATAAAGGCCTTTGCAGGAGCATCCATACAGAAACCTTTTATCCTTAATCCAAACCTGATGTTTTTTATTTGGATTCCGTTTTTTACAAGGTCTGTAACTTCAGTCACAAAATCTTCAAGGAAGCTTTGGCAACTTTTTGGTTTTCCACTGCCATAATAAATTCCTACAGGGAAAACAACTCCTTTCAGCGATGGGACATTACAAACTGATGCTAATATTGGCCACAGCTCACCTCGACTGCTCTTAAAAAGAGGGATTCCATCTATGCCAAGCATCAGTTCTATGCAATTCACTACTTCTTTGACTTGTACCCAAAGTAACCTTAAATTCTTAGTAATCCCAATGTGTGAATACTGCCCTGGGCTCACATCTCTCACCATTACAGACACAGGCGTTTTCAAAAAAGTCCTAGCATCTAAGGGTAACACAGACTTGAAACATATATGACACTGTAAAATACAAAGGAGTGCAGATAAGGCCACATTACAGATACGAAACTTAACAGCCCAGTTTTGCAGATCTTGATGAAATGTTTCTTTGGATTTTGTATCTTCAAAACAGTCTTTGAAGACATCATTGTCATCATCAATATCATCATCACTACAGGGGTCTTCCTCAATCAAGTCAAAAACCCTATATTGATGGTTTGGAACACTGTCATGCTGATACCCTTCAGGAGATGGGGTAGATGTAGTTGCGGTGTCATTGTGTGGCAACACATCTGTAGAAATATCTTTTACTACTAATGGGTCTGCATTAGGGAAAGTAATAGTAGAAGGCTCATCGAAGGATAAAACATGTTCCCCATGGGCCTCTTGCACATGTTCCCCATGGGCCTCTTGCACATGTTCCCCATGGGCCTCTTGCACATGTTCCCCATGGGCCTCTTGCACAAGTTTTTTTAATCTCTTTGCCTTCCCTTGTCGAGAAAGTGACAGAAAAATCTTTTGACGTGGCAATGACATTTTCTGTAATGAAAAAAACCCAACATGTAACAAAGTCAACAACTTATTTATTACATAATAATTAGGACAATTCAAAAGATAACAGTAATCCAACTACCCTTTTGCATCCTAGTTTTGTACATTATACTTTGTGCATGACCATGTTTTATGGGATAACATATCTTCAGTACACAGCGTAAAATTGATTTTCTTAAATACCATAATCCATCAAATAAGAAATATTTAAAAATAAAACAACACATTATGGAGACACACAACACTCCAAACAGCTATTTAACTACAGAAGATTGTGTTACTGTGTACGGTCATTATTAAGGAGAAGCAGGATATGATAGCTTTGTCCTAAGTCTGTTATTCCTCCCATATGCCTAGCTAAGGCAGATGGTAAGGGTGCAATGTCCCAAAGATTATTTTACCCCTGTCCGCAGCAGATACTGTGCATATGGCTGCTGATATAGGAATACTGTGAGTTACGTAGCCATAATGATTTTAATGATATGGCTGCTATTGGACCTCTCTAGTGCAGGCTACCTTCAATACAATGGAAGAAAGGATAGTTTACACTGTAGTCCACAGATCTGTGGGTTTCCTCCTATGGCCCCACCCATTAACATTGTCACTTGCCAGAGCAGGAAATAAGCACTGACAAAGAAAGGACTAACTGGCCTGACAAGTTTTTATAGTTTGTGACAAATCTGAGGAACCTGTGTATTGTGCAAGTATAGCATAATTTAATTTCCAGATTTTGCACTTTTTAGTCTGATTTATTTGTTGAGATATTGTAAAATATATTTCCTAATTTTAATCTGTCAATCAATATCCTAAAACAGCCCTCCCAAAGCTTTTTTTAAATGGTCAGTGAACCCTCTCCCTAGCAAATCAAAATCATTTAACAGGACAGTCTACAATATATATATATATTTTTTTTTTAAATATCTTTTTATTGAAGTCAAAAACCAGTACAGAGTATAAGGTATGTCACAAAACATTCACGAAACAATGTGTACAGAGCATAATTAGGAGACAATGTATTCTAGTATCTCAAACATTTCCGTACAATATGGGCTATCACATAAAAAGACTTCAGTTTTGTTTTAGAGTATAACAGATGTAATATAAGCAAAAATGATCCTCTCCTAGCTATATACAAAGACAAGTAAGGTAGCTAATCAGATGAGGGTAAAACTAGGGAGGGGGTGACTCTATAGTTATATGGGGAAGAGGGATGCAGCGGGCAAGAGCCGCTCAAAATGTAATAAGGGGGGGTGGGGGGGGCGGAGGGGCGGAGCCAGTTAGTATGTCTACACTAGGGACAAATTTAGGTGGGACTAGGGCGTTTTTACTTAAAATAAATAAAATCACACTCATCTAGACCCTTATGTTCCTATAGAGGGGGCCTAGAGTCATATAATATATTGTCATATGGAGTGGGGACGTCAGATTAATTGGAGACTGGGGGGTTTGGGGGACTTCTGGGTGAGCCCCTCTCCTAGGGGAGTGCCACCTCTAGGCGATGTTGGAGAGGGAGAAGGGGTATGACCCGCAGGCATAAGTACCGGCGGGAAAGGGAGGAGAGAGGCTCAATCAAGAGAACTATTATGTGCTAGAAATGTGAGTGGGAGCATAGATAAATTAGGAATAACAGTCGTATAGTCACAGAAAATTATAGTCAGTAACAGATATAAATATAACACAACACTTAGGTAAAAGAGAGGTCACGTGTACCCATATAGACAACAATAATTATTAAACACGTTATAGAGAACCGGAATATACTAGGGAGAGTCTAGATTACATGTATGCTCACTGACATTACTACGGATAATATGAAGAGCTAAATATGTTGATGAGGGAAAATAAACCACGGATTACTAGTGGGATGCAGTGTATATGCGCCATGCGAACTATCTGTCCAGAAAAAGTAAAATGGAACCCAAAAGCACTAGTGCATAGTGATATACATGTTCCATGAGAGCCAACTATCCTCCAGAGGGGACATGAAGCCAAGAAAGTATTAGAGCAATGTGAAATGACTGTGCTATGGGAGATAAATATCTAAAGGGGGTGATGTATAACAGAAACATACTAGTACGGCATAACATACATTTGCGAAAAGAGCTGAATATCTAGGGGAGATGAGATATAACGCGGAGATGCTAGCGCCTTGATATATATACCTACCATGGGAGCGAAGTGCCTAGAAGATGTAATATAAGCCTATTAGTGCAGTGTAATATTTAGCTAGAGGTAACAATATGCAATACGGCTACACTGGCGTACTATGATATGCATGTGTCATGAGAGTTAGTTATCTAGAGGGAGTAATAGAAAATCTAGACATTCCAGTAAAGCGTTATATATATGCACCATGGAGGCTAAATATCTAGTGCAAGTAACATTCAGCATAAACATTCAAGCGCAGTGTAAAGACATGTGTCATGATAGCCAAATATCCTATGGAGATAATACAAAACACATACAGTCTAGTAAAATGTAATAAACATGCGCCCGAAGAGCCAAAAATCTAAAGGAGGTGACATACAACACAAACAAATTAGCAGTATAACATACAAGTGCCATAAAAGCTAAGTATCTAGAGGCATTTAAAATGTTGACATATTCCATAGAGAGAATTGAACTAGGCACACAATGCAATCCTGAGATACAATAATGCAGAATATAAGCAATATAGGAAAAGCCAAGCATTATTCTAAAGTCACATAGATCATGTAATGCAAGCAGTGCTTGTTAAAATTTCCGATTAGTCACAGGTACCAGAAGAAAAACACATAGCATTGCAATAGACTTGAGATTGGGTTTGCAGTGACTGCTCACTGAATGCAATCATACACTAACTTGCTAACAGCAGGCAGTCTTTCTTGTTAGATGGGGCCATGTATGTTATCAATAGGACATACCATAGGAAAGGGTATCTAAAGGAATAGCTAACATGAGAAAAACACTCATAACAATAACTTTGGAGACATCAAACTGTATAGTCAACATTTGTCAGCAAAAATAGGGAGTAGCTTAGAGTGGATTACAATTACAGGCATATGTTCCTGCAACCCCAACTACATGAGATTCAGAAATATTAGCCTATGCCTGCTGGGGCATAAGAGCAAAAGTGTCTAACTTGCAGTGATATGACCAGGCAATCTTTCAAAAGGAAACAGTGATTTCCAAACAGACATATTTCACCAGACTGGAGTTGCACTGATGTGGAAGTGTCTATTAAGGGTTGCATGGAAATGGGGCACTCGCACCCAAAGTGAGCCTCCCAACAAAGCAGATTCAGTCCGGCTGCATCCATCTGTGACCTAGCAGCCATTCTACAAGATCGCCGCTCATTCTCAATTCTCCAGACTGCCAGCTTGTCCCCAGAATCCGGGCAGTTTAAAATGAGAAGCATAGAAAGCTTGATCGTAGGGAACCAGCGGATATACCTCACCAAACCCGACAACTCCATCAGCTGTACTGCTATCCTTTTCAGTCTCCCGTTGGGAGCCGGCTGCATCTTCCTTAGCGGAGGCTGAGGTAAGAGGTACAGAACTAGTATCAGAGCTCAACTGCGAACTATCAGGTACATTCCCTCTAGTCAGAAGGCTTAATTGGGTTTCTCCAGTCTGGCCGTTTACTTTAGCGTATGCCTCTGAATCCAAGATGGCCGACTCCACGCATATATCCCTCACTATCGAAAGCAAAGTGTGAAACCTCATGGACATCTTCCGCTCTAGTCCCAGTAGCATCTTACATATAATAAAATTTTCTTCCTCCATAGTCATGGATATGCAGGGCGACAGTTGTGTACGTAATGTAGTTAGAATCTAATGACCGGAGGAATTAGTGCAGTCCGGCTGCTAGGTCATTACTGTGTAGCTTGAATTAGCCCGAGTTCCTAAGGTCATAGTTGCCGCAAATTTGAGCATAATACAGATGGTAGCTTTAAGTTAAATATTGTTCATCTTCCTAGATGTGGATTGGCAAAATAAACATTTTAATCTAAAAGCAGCAGGAGCTTAGTTCAGGCACGTCCACTCTCCTTGAGCGCTGGCTCCGCCCCCTACAATATAATTTTTATTGTTTTAAAAGATAGATAATCCCTTTATTACCCATTCCCCAGTTTTGCATGACCAACACTGTTATATTAATACACTTTTTACCTCTGTGATTACCTTGTATCTAAGCCTCTCCCGACAGCCCCCTGATAACATGACTTTTTAAATGTATTATCTATTGACTTTCATTTAGTACTGTGTTGTGCTAAAACCTAAATAACTCATTGGGAACACAATGTTATCTATATGGCTCATATGAACTAGCAGTCTCATGTTGTGAAAAGCAAATTATTATTATTATTATTATCGGTTATTTGTAGAGCGCAAACAGATTACGCAGCACTGTCAAATAAAAAAGCATGCAATTAAGAGGTGGTCTATTATGGTTTAGAAACAGGCAGACATTTAGAGGTTTGAATGTTATAAAGTATATTAATATAAGAATGTTGGTTGTGCAAAGCTGGGGAATGGGTAGTATAGGCGTTATCTTATCTTATTAAGCAATAATAATTTTAGTGTAGACTGTCACTTTAAGTCTGCTAGATAAACTTCAGAGCACTTTTTTATATCTGCAAGCATATTTTTCAGTCCGATTTCTCAAACACACATAGCTCACATAACACACAGACATCAGCCCCTCACTCTGCATACCCTGTGTAAGACATCTGTCTTCATAACATCTCAGAGCACTGGGTTTGGCTGTTGCAGTACCTGGCTGCATCGCACAAACATAACAAGCAGCATACAAATGTACACTGTTTAACCCTTTAAGGACACAGCTTTCAGTTTGCTTAATTGTTTTATGACGGAAAAATTCCGTCATATGTCCTTAAGAGGTTAAAGGAAAAACTGTGCAAAAACAAAACTATGTCACCCTTTCTGACCACCACCATCCTGGAAGCACCCAAACACCCTTTAAAATTAATTTTGAGCGCTTTGTTCAGCACTAGTGCTATAGATTACCTACCTCTGATCTAGAGGGACATGCGACACCTTATTTCACTCATTACTCTATTTCAGATGAGAGGCCATATATCCCTCTATGATGAAGGTGATCACTCAGTGGCGGCTGGTGAATTTTAAAGATGGGGGTGCACAAGACCACACCCTTTATTAAAGCCCCGCCCCTTTATATATATATATATGTATGTGTATATATATATATATATATATATATACACAGAACTTTTATATGCAGAATTCACTTTCTTTCAACATACTCTCCAGTGCACTGTAAATACTTAATAAAGTATATAATTGCTCCACAAGTGACTGTACAGAGACTCTTATGGGGACAAAGGCAGAACCTTGAGACACTGAAGTTGGCTTATATATATATATATATATATATATATATATATATATATATATATATATATATATATATATATATATATATATATATATATATATATATATATATATACATACACACACACACACACAGTATATATCTGTACATTTTAATATAAAAGAAAATGTAGTTGAGGTAAAGTTAAATGGTGGCTCAGACAGCAGTGAACAACATTCAGAGTGCTCTTCTTAATTAGAGGAATTCACTGATTGAATGAGCTGTCTGAACCATCATTTTAACATTTTTATAAACTGCTGAAAGTGGTCAGTATTTTTTGGACACAGAAGTTAAAAAAACAAACAAAAAAACACTACATGTTTAAAATTTAGAGCCAGCCCAAGAATCTAGGAGCCTATGTATATATTATATACAGGTATATAAAATCTCAAACACTGATCCATGGTGGGACAATCCAGTCCCTGCTATTTATTTAATATTTGCAAAATATGAGAAGATGAATTTGATTTACAAACTTTGGTCATTGTCATTTTAATGCAGTATATATAAATGGTTGATGGAATAAAATAAAATAGCATTTCAAATGTGCAAATTGTACCAAGAAAAACTGGACATCTAACAAAACAATTAAATAAATTTCAGCAGTCTTATTTTTCACTGTACTCATTTTTCCTGAGCTGAGACAATCAGCAAACATAATTCTATTGACTGTCAGATCCTCATCTATCACAGAGGGCAAGGGCTATCAGATAAGGAAATGCATTGGAGGAATGTCAAAGAACTGTTTGAAACAGCAATATAAATGCCCCTCTCTAACACAGTGACATGTGCAACCACAGATGTGTAAACCTCTTGACACTGACTGACTGTTATAAGTTTCCCAGTCACAACAAGGTGAAGCAGATTTAACGGAGGCTATAGAAACACAAACACATGTGCTCACATTTCTCCCCTGCATTCTCTCTGCTATATATATTTTAAACGAAGCAGCTGAAAGTAAACTAACCATCTGCATCAGAAAAGAAAGCAATGTCCTGACCTGGAGTTGTAAATTATTTCAGAGTGAGATTGAGACACTTTAACAGCCTGCTGATCTCTGTCTGACTCTGTGACCTCCTGGCTGCTGTTGCTTGCGATGGATGGTGGCAGCACTGGAAGCAGCTTGTTGATGAGGCTCAGGCAGCAGGCTCACGATGACTCTCTAAGTCAGAGCAGAGGAAGTTGGTAAACAACTACAGACAATGCACTCAGCTCTAGCCTAGCCGGCATCATTGCGCTCAGGAACAGTATGCGCTCAGGCTGCAGTGCTTTAATGACAATATTAGATTATTTAACTTTAATATAATATTGTCATTCAAGCTGCCTGAGCACACACTGTTGCTCACAGCGTGATTATGCAGGCTAGGCTGAGCTGAGTGCATTGTCTGTACTGTACAAGGAACTTGTTCCAGACAGTGGAGCCTGAGACGTATACAAATTTAAGCAGGGAAGGTAAGGGTGAGCTAGTGTTGGCGGCGGTGGTCAGTTAAGAGTTCACACTTTGTTTAGAGAGCTAAAATGGCCGACACAAGGGGAAGGACGGTATGTGCATATTCATAAATATTAACTTTAAGATCAATCAAGAAACAATTTCAAATTGCCAGTCAGTTTATAATAAACTCAGTTTTCCTCTATACCTTGCTATGCTTCTTCACTCTGACAGTGAGCATTATCCATGACTGATCTGCACGCTACTCACAGCTCACTGCCTCTGTTGACAGCTCCTCTCCACTCAACGGCTATCTCTACAATGAGATTTTCGCGCCGTTGAGGGGGAGGAGCCTCGTGGGGGCCATGATGTGTACGCAACAGCGTATCACAGAAGCTGGCTCAGGCAGTGGGAGGAGGCAGAGCACAGGCTGAAGTCCACTCGCACACTTCAGCTTGTGCGATTAAGCCTCTATAGGCAATGCCGGGCTGGGAGGAGCTATGCCTGCACAGTGAATGCATAGATCACTGTGCAGGCATAGGGGCTCTCTAACCGCACGTGCGATCGGATCACTGCGATGTGGGTTAGGTTAGTGGCAGACAGTGCACAGCAGCCTGATGTTGGAGAGGAGTGGCTAGTGAAGCGTGGTGTGACGTCAGCTGTCAATGTCTCAGCCGAGCCAAATACTGTGTGCTCTCACTCTGTCGTCCACCCGGTCCTAGCTCCTGCATCCTACTCCTCCTAGCTTGTTTATTTGTGTAGTGAGGGTTATGTAATGGGTAATGTATATGTGTACAGCAAACAGTACTGCATTTGTTGGGGATAATATAATACAATATAAATTAATTAGGAAAAATATATTTTATTCAACAAATTTTTTAACAAACTTTTTTTTGCTCTTTTTTTTTATTTTTTATTTTTGGTCATTTTTTTCCCCCTCCTTCCTTGCCCCTGGGGGGTTCACGTGCGAATGTGCACATATGGAGGAGCCTCCACTGTGATCACTTAGAAAATGGCACAATTCCGCAATCACGTTTTTAAACTAATAAATTGCAATGGAGTGGATAATAATATCAGCACTCAAAGAGTTAACTGCTTTAGCAGAGATGATTAGATAATGAACTGCAAAACAAACGATTGTTTGCTAACAAGAGGGCAGTTGCTAGCCTAGTGGTGTATTGAATTGTGACTGAATTAGATCCTCCAAATATGAAAAGTAGTGTGTGGAGTTTGGTCAATTAAATACTATTGTAAAAGAATAGTATTATAGGAAAAGGTGTAAAATAAATCATCCAAGTATTTTGCAAATGTTTGTATAATTAAACATTTTATGTGAGAATTTCAAAATGATTCATGTCCCTTTAGCTATCTGCTAAGGATGGAATATGCCTCAAAACCTGGTCAAGCGTAAAGATTTGTAAAAGAGAACAGTACAGAGAAGGTACTATTGTCACTTTTGCCTACATTAGGATCGTATCCATGCATGTCCAAAATTGAACAAACTTAGTGAATGTTTTAAAATAGGGCCTAAGCTGAAATATTAATTCTTCTATAAAATTTCACAACTCCTCTTTTTAAGTTCAGTTTTGGGTATAACAATCCCTTGAAACTTCAACATAGGTGCATTTACTCTCTTTGACTGGTCTGTTTTTAGACTTCAGTTTTTCTTTTAAAGAATAATATGCAGAGATACTGATCTAAAAATCCAGTATAAAAAGTTTAAAAACTTACTCCAGTTTAGCACTGTTAAAAAGGCTAGGCTGGGCACCCACTGAAATGGGCTTGAAAGCAAAAAGACCCCCCCTCCCCTGTAAATGAAAAGACCTTTTACACAAACAGGAGCAAGCTGGGGTTTGAAATTCAGCAGAATGTTAAAGATAATCAAAACTATACATTTTTACCATGGGCTATATAAATGCATCATTTAAAAAAACATTTGTGCAAAGAAAAATCTAGTGTATAATGTCCCTTTAAGAATAGATGTTAAAGGGACACTGAACCCAATTTTGTTCTATCGTGATTCAGATAGAGCATGCAATTTTAAGCAACTTTCTAATTTACTCCTATTATCAAATTATTTTCATTCTCTTGCTATCTTTATTTGAAATGCAAGATGCCGGACCATTTTTGGTGAACACACTGTGTTGTTCTTGCTGATTGGTGGGTAAATTCACCTACCAATAAACAAATGCTTTCCATGGTTCGGAACCAAAAAAATTGCTCAGATGCCTTCTTTTTAAGATAAAGAAAGCAAGAGAACGAAGAAAAATTAATAGGAGTAAACTAGAAAGTTGTTAAAAATTGCATGCTCTATCTGAATCACGAAAGAAAAAATTTGGGTTCAGTGTCCCTTTAATAAATAACTCACAAAAATAATAAAATACTGAAACTCAGAATGTTGGCTTAATTGTATAGTAGAACAATAAGATCACCAGACAGGTTCAGAGAATTAAATAAATATACAATGCTTGCCAATTCAACAGTAGTTATTAAAAAATAGGCATAGACTCTCAAAAATCTGAGAATTAAGACCTATTACACAATTCAATTTTAGATTACCTCCAAGATATGTGATGGATTAATAAGAGGAATAAAAAGGATGCTTAAAGGGCCACTAAACCCAAAATCTTTCTTTCATGATTCAGATAGAGAATATAAATGTAAACAACATTTAACAATTTACTTCTATTATTTATTTTGCTTCATTTTTTAGATATCCTTAGTTGAAGAAAAAGTAATGCACATGGTGAGCCAATCACACAAGGTTTCTATGTGCAGCAACTAATCAGCAGCTGCTGAGCATATCTAGATATGCTTTTCTGCAAAGAATATCAAGAGAATAAAACAAATTAGATCATATAAGTAAATTAGAAAGATGTTTAAAATTACATTCTCTTTCTAAAAGAAAAAATGTGGGTGTCATGTCCCTTTAAAGGGACATGAACCCTAATTTTTTTCTTTCATGATTTAGAAAGAACATGCAATTTTAATCAACTTTCTAATTTACTTTTATTATCTAATTAACTTTATTCTCTTGATATCCTTTGCTGAAAAGCATATCTAGATAGGCTCAATAGCTGTTGATTAGTGGCTGAACATAGATTCCTTGTGTGATTGGCTCACCCATGTACATTGCTATTTCTTTAACAAAGGATATCTAAAGAATGAAGCAACTTAGATAATAAAAGTAAATTGGAATGTTGCTTTAAATTGTATTCTCTACCTGAATTATGAAAGACAAATCTTGGGTTTAATGTCCCTTTAAATCAAATCTAAGTAATAGCTAAGTTAAAATATAAATTACTTTTAACTGCAAATTGCAATTGTCACAGCTTGAACAACAGTAAATAAAATGCTGTTACCTCTCAAAATCTGAAAATAAAGACACATGAGAAATTTTGGTTTGAAAAGTAAAAAACAAAAAAAAAAAAAAAAAAACACATTAAGTAATAACTTTTACAACACTGCACCAAATTAAACAAGCAAGGGTTAAATTATTAACCCTTCAACATCTGCAGGATATAGTTGCCATAAACTACAATAATAAATCATAGCAAGAACATAAAAATATTATACATTATTTTTTAATGACAATTGCAATTGCCACAGCTTTGCACAACAGTCACTAAAATGTGTGTCACCTACAAATCTGAAAATAAGGTATGAGAAATGTTGGGTTGAAAAGTAAAAAGAAATAAAAATTCAAGTATATGAAAGAGTGACATTTAAATGTTAAAATGTTTGGGGGGTTTTCACAAAAAAACAAGTTACGGCAGGAAGTGCATATACACACCCATGGGCATAGGAACAAAAAAAATTATTTTTCAACACTGGAACAACAATATTTTAAGAAACAAACAAAAATACATATTAAAATATACTCTTTTAACTGCAAACTCAAAAAATATAATTTGTATGTTCCTTTAACTCATATTCTATGCAATAGCTGAGTAAAGGGGGCCGATTTATTAAGGGCCGAATGGCTCTTAATGTACCTGTTTCTGCGCGAGCCTTCATGCTTGCTGGAAACAGGACCAGGAGTTAAGAAGCAGCGATCTTAAGACCGATGCTATTTAACTCGTCTGCCGCCTTTGATGCGGCGGACAGCAATACGTCCGATTACATACGTTCGGGTTGCTTGACACCCCCTGCTTGCTACCAATTGGCAGCAAATCTGCAGGGGGCGGTAATGCACAATGATTGCTTGTGCAATGATAAATGCCGAAAGCATGTATTTATTTAGTAGATTTTGTTGGTTTAAAATCTAATTTTCTTGCTGCAAGTGTTTTAAATATAATTTAGAGACTTTGGGCCAGATTACAAGTGGATTGCTAATTAACGCTTACGTCTAAGCGTTAATTTTGCTCAAAGTAAGCTTTTTTTATGCTCGTATTACGAGTTTAAAGTAAAATGTTTTGTTCGAGTGCTTACATATTGCGTGTGCGTTCACATAATCCCCCATAGAAGTCAAGGGAAAAAAAAACAAGAAAAAAAAACAGCACACTCTCGAGCAAACCTGATAGCTTATTCTCATGTGTGCTAACCTGACATGAAAATATAAATATTTCAAATTCCAATGATCGTCACATAACAGAATATGTTCTATTGATTCATAGATAAATATTTCTACATATATCTGAAGTTTTTTGGGCAAAGTATATAATACCTATATATATATATATAATACCTATATATATATATATATATATATATATTAGGGCTGAGTTAGACTAGTCGACTAATCGATCGGTCTCTCATTAATCGACTAGTACGGCATTAGTCGATTACTGATATATTAAATTTTGCTATATTTTGATAGTCAAAAACATCCCGTAGCCAGACTACCAGCCCGTAGTTTTAGCTTAAGCCTACTACTGATTGCTGATTGTCTCACTTGCCGGCAGTTATGATGACGTGTTATTACTAGGTTTTAAAAGTAAATTAAAAAAAAAAGAAAAATTTTACAATTACATTAAATATATTTCGCATTTAATACCTATTTTCTGGCAAGAGGGGGTACTTTCGACTAGTCGATTGTAAAAATATTAGTCATGCACACCCCATATATATATATATATATATATATATATATATATATATATATATATATATATATATATATAAATTATATATAGGTATATAAGGGCTCCAAAGTGCACACACATATATATATATATATATATATATGGACTGTGTACATATGTATTATATGTGTATATATATCTCCAAATACATATATACACATATAAATACATATGTACACTTATATAACCACACATCTTTAGACATGTATGTTAAAGCCCTTTGCCTGACTTTTTTTTCTAACACCTGAGACTACCTGTCTTTGAGCCCTTTTAACTTTTGTGTGCAATATTTTTAAAAAAAATGTTTTTATTAGATAGTGTTATTATGAGTGTAACTGTACTTTGTAATGTATTTTTGTTGTATTTCGTGCAACTTTTTAGTTTTGCAAAACAGTTAAACAGAGTTCTGAAGTCATGGTAATCACTAGCGTAAATTGCAATGCTCAAGCTTACTTTCAACTCGTAATAAGAGCGGTAAGCCCGATGACAGCAAACTTATCGCTTGCACAAAAGTTTGCGCTCCACTTGTAATCTGGAACTTTTATTTGTATGACAGTGGAAACTTTTCAAAAAGTAAGTTAAAACACTTAGATTAAAATCCTTATTACTTGAAGATTATTATTTAATGTCTATTTAATGCTGGTTAAATGAAGGTCCTCATCACCTCTCCCCTCTTCTCTCAAGCATGTGACTAGCACAGGAATAATAACTTTTACAACACAGCAACAAATTAAACAAGCAATGCTTACGTTATTAACCCTTCAACATCTGCATAGCAGGATATAGTTGCCATAAAATAATAAATCACAGCAAGAACAACACAAAAATATTATACCTGCCAGACTTCTGAACTGCATCACAGAAATTCCCACCATATAACATTATCAGTATGATACACAAACATATCTGAAAGTCATAAGGCAATGAATGCAGCAGAAGTGATTGCAAAAGTAGGATAATAACTCCTGATCTTCTGTATAATGACTTCTTAAAGGGACATAATACTCATATGCTAAATCACTTGAAACTGATGCAGTATAACTGTAAAAAGCTGACAGGAAAATATCACCTGAGCATCTCTATGTAAAAAAGGAAGATATTTTACCTCACAATTTCCTCAGCTCAGCAGAGCAAGTTCTGTGTAAAAAGTTATACTTCACCTGCTCCCAGCTGCAGGTAAAAATAAAAAAAAAATGAAGAAATGAACAGCAGCCAATTAGCATCAGCAGTGCTGAAGTCATGAACTCTTACTGTGATCTCATGAGATTTCATAGTAAGCTTCCTTTACCTGATTGGTGAAATAATTTGAGAGTGCACGAAGCTCAATCTTTCAGTTGTCCCGGGACAGACATACTGATTTGCTGCTTAGAAATCCTTTACAATGGGAGGTGGCTACTGAGGAACTTTTGAGGTAAAATATCTTTCTTTTTTACATAGAGATGTTCAGGTGATATTTTCTAGTCAACTTTTTACAGCTATGCTGCATCACTTTCAAGTGTTTAAACATTTGGGTATTATGGCCCTTTAAGTAAGTTATGCTGTTATGGCAGGCTGAAATTAGGAACCATGCGCTGGAGAAAAAGAAAAACCCGAGGACACAAATCCCATTTCCCACAGGCACCTATGTGCTTCTAAGCTTATGGATTCCTTTTCCCAGGCACATGGTGTCCTTCTAATTGCACTTCTCCTTTGTAAAAGAGTTCACTATACAGTGATCACTCTGTAAGCAGCTTTCTGAACAAACATTTCAAATAAGTTTTTTTACTGAGTGTAAATGCATCACATACACTTACAGTAAAACCTCTCATTTAAAACAGTAATTTTATATAAGCATTTTTATGCTTATGTCTGTATATAATATAAAAATATGTGTTTGCAAACAGAAATGTAAATATGCAGATTTTATTTTTAGCTGGATAACAATGTAAGTAGACATAACTGAAATATTCAAGTAGGAAAGTATGAGGTAAAGACATTCCTCTGTATACTGAAGCATGAAAATGCACATGGTGAGACTGATGTTCTATCCCCTGCTAAACAAGGAATTAACATGTCACAAGCAGCTCTATAACTTGCTTTATCTTTCACACTTTTTTCTATATGGAATATAATGGCTGATTCTTACCTGATTTCAAATAGCTAGCTACAAACTTAAACTGTAAGTAGGAAAGAACAACACAAAATGTCTGCACTCTGCAAGGACAATTACAGAAAGCTTTCTCATAGAGCTGTGAGACTGGTAATGAGAAGACAGTGCAATCAAATGCCACAGCGCCCTCTGTGGTGGTATGACCAGATTGCACACAATGGGCTAGATTACAAGTGGAGCGCTAATTTATCACACGCCAATAAATAATCAGCCATTACAAGTAGCTGGTGGTAGCAGTTAGTGCTTATAAAATTAACCCGAGATCAGATTTCTGGTTAATTTTATAAATGTGCCACAAATGCCCCCAAAATACAGTGGTGTGTATTTTATTAAAAAATAAAAATTGTAGCATTTTTATTTATTATTTTTTTTAAAACTGCAGCAGGCAGTTTCTGGGGGCTAAAGTAAGGGATGTTGGAAAAAAAAACGGCACTAAAAGTGTCTTTACATTGCAGGCTATGAGAACATTGTGTCCCCAGTAAATATACTTTGTATATTCTTATATATAGTACATATATTTATGTGTTAATATATGTATATACACATATTAACACAGATATATGTATAAAATTATATACCAGTGGTGTTGTGCATAACAGTTGCTGAGTCACACTGCCCATGCAATGTGTGCCATCACCAGTTCCCTGAGCAGATACACTGTTTAAAATGAGTCTTTATGTTGTATACTTAAAGGGACAGAAAAGTAAAATTTAAATTTGTATAATTCAGATAGTTGATGCTATTTTAAACAACTTACAAATTTACTTTTGCTTTATTCGCTCAGTATACTTTGTTGAAAAGCATACTGAGATAGGCTCATGAGCAGCAATGCACTACTGGGAGATAGTTGTTGATTGGTGGCTGCACATATATACCTCTTGTCTTTGGCTCACCCAATGCGTTCATCTAGGTTCCTAGTGCACTACTGCTCCTGAGTCTAGGTTTGCAGTTCAACAAAGGTAACCAAGAGAAAGAAGCAAATTTGATATTTGAAGTAAATTAGAAAGTTGTTAAAAACTTTATGCTAAATCTGAATCATAAAAAAAGGTTTCATATCTCTTTATGTATGTTTCACATGCACACTGTTTATGTTGTGTACTTAAAGGGAAATCTTTTTTTCATGATTCAGATAAGATGCCATTTTAAACAACTTTATAATTGACTTATATTATCTATTTTGCTTCATTCTCTTGGTATCTTTTGTTGAAAAGGTAGTAATACAGTACTGGGAGATAGGTGAACACATTGGGTGAGCCAATGACAACAAGCATATATGTGCAGCCACCAATCAGCAGCTACTGAGCCTACCTATGTATCATTTATAAAAAAGGAAACCAAGAGAACAAAACAAAAAAGCTAATAGAAGTAAATTGGAAAGTTGTTTAAAATCACATGATCTGAATCGTGAAGAAAAACATTTTGGATTCATGTCCCTTTAATGATGCTTCACATGCATGTTCACAAAAACTCTCAAAGGGACAGTTAATGATAATTTCAAGTAATAGCTTTCACCTACCTTTATTTAGTAGCTTTCATTGTGTTTAATCTTGTTTGCTGCATGTTCTCACGTCTTCTTTTTTCACTTCTTGAAAAGCTTCTCTTATCATGCCAATTATCATTTTTAACCCTCACACTTGCCACCGTTTCAGCTGTCTCTTCAAATATGTGCACTTAGACACAGGTGTACCTTCAATTAACAGTTTTTATGTATTAAAAGGACAGGTACCTAAAAAAAAAAAGTTAGCTTTCAGGATTATTTCAATCATATTAAAAAGATATATTTCCATATTGAATCCTTACCTTTTTTATCCATAAACTCAAGCGTAGCACTAATGAGATGAGGTCCAATGGGCTGAAATATATAGTGCGATATCTCAGAAACCAAACCGGTGCAATTGTTCATTTTTGTAGCGCAAATCAGCACTAATGTAGCACTAACAAACTGTATCTTTTTTTCGTGATTTAATTACATGGGGTGTAAAGTGGGCGGAGATTGAGATCACATTGGCTAAAATATAATGTGAAATATCTCAGAAACGAAACCGGCACTAACATTTGTTTTTGCAGCACAAATCATCACTAACGAATGGTATATTTTTTTGTGATTTAATTAGATGGGGTGGAAAGTGGGCGGAGATTGAAGTCACATGGGATAAAAGATAATGTGCAAAATCTCAGAAACAAAACCGGTACTAACATTTGTTTTTGCAGCACAAATCAGCACTAACGTAGCATTAACGAATGGTATATTTGTATTCATAATTTAATTACATGGGGTGCCAACTTCACACAGCTCTGCCAGAGTCAGAAAGAAAAAAAAAAAAGGTAAAATTATTACCATGCATTAATACAACAGTCACACAATGTATTACATTGTGAGCAAGACATATTAAAGTGTGTACACTATTTAACTATTTTGTGTGCACACAACAATCTGTAAGGAGTGTACACTAAATAAGTGTCCCAAACAATGCAGTTACATAGTGCGCACAAATTAGCTATCCCAGTCTCCTCCTCGCTTAGGTGTGGTGTGGCATTGCAAACTCATATCCGGACAGATAGCTTAGCATGCTAAGGCATTGTGGCTCTGTAGCAGCCCTAGGGTTGCAGGTTCGATCCCCGGCAAGGTCCACTCAGTCTTTTCATCCTTCCAAGGTCAATAAAATGAGAAGCGCCTTGAGACCCTTACGGGTGATTAGCTGTGCTTTACAAGTACCAAATACATACACATCCGCCCAAGGTAAGGCCAGACAGCAGGGGTATCTAGACAAGATGAACATGAATAATTTCCTGACCTGATCATGCACCTTATTATATTTACGACATAGACCCTAGTAACAGTTTTGGGAATCAAGAGTGTTCTTATTATTTGTAATATTTTACATGCAAGAGAGAACTTCAGTGGCAGATGTGGGTATTATGCCCTGCCTTTGTTAAAAAGTAGGAAAAAAGTGCACAAAGTACAGAAGCAGGCAGTAGTTGTATATGAATATTTCGGCACACAAAACCCTACACGCCTATTGGAGTCAAAGGCTCTCATTATACAGTTACATTGTTCACACATAGTTAATTTGTGCGCACAATGTAACTGCATTGTTTGTGACACTCATTTTGTACGCACAACTTACTTATTGTTGCATGTGCACTAAATCGTTAAATAATGGACATCCTTTAATATGTCGTGCTAACGATGTAATCAATCATGAGCACGATTTATTAAAACATTACATTTTCCATTTTTTTCTTCTTCCTGACACCAGGGGGCTGTGTTCATAATATATTTCCATCTTAAGGTTAAAAAAAATGCTAAAGTGGGCCTCAAATTTCCAATTGCCTATGGATATACGGTACATTAATACTAAATTTAACACTGGTAATGGGGCCTACATAAATCTGTTTATAAAAGAGGACAGAGAAGTTTAAAGTGATGGTAAACTTCATTGATATAAATATTATTGGAAAAAAAGTTAAAAATAAACTTCCTTTTGTCTTGTCTCGCTATATTAATCTTAACCTCAGCTTTTTTCATGACGTATCTTCCTGTCCAATTAATATATTTCGGCCGATAGGTTACCAGTTCCAAATTCAATACGCCCCCTTGATGCTATACGCTTGTGCTTCCTTTTGTGCCTGTTCCGTGCGCATTCATGTAAAATGCATGCACTGTCAGAGCACAGGGAATCATAAATCATTCAGCTCGTTCAGTCAAGGGGGATAATGATCACATCCACTGAGTACCGCAACACCGCTGCCTGCTCCATCTGTAAAGAATGAATCTTGTGATTGTTTACATCTGAGCAGAAAGTGGAGAATTGAGCATGGGCACCTTTGCTGACCTCGTGAACGAGTTTGGATGCCTACGTAGAGAGTGGGTGGGATGGCTCTTTACGTGACTGAGTTTACAAACCAGGAAAAAGAAGGAGGTCTGAAGGAAGGAGTGGTAAGCAGAGATAAATAAAATAAAATGTATACATTTTTAGGAATAAATACAAAAAAATTAAAAATATCAACTATAATAAAAAAATATATATATATATATATATATATATATATATATATATATATATATATATATATATATATATATATAATATAGCCTATATGTATTTGGGATAGGTTTAGCAAACACCTCAACTTTACCATCACTTTAACATAGCAAGTATTACTGATAACATCTCTTTATACTAACTATATAAAACTGCAATGTTGTTATAGCAGTTTAATATGTATTCTGTAGGCCTCCACTCATCAACATTTTAATCTATTTCACATAGCACACAATTCAAAATGTAATAGTAATTTCAAACAATCTATTGTAAATGTAAAACCTATTTACATAATAAAAAATAAATGAAGTATAAGTCAATTAGCCTTGCATTTTTTTTTAATACATTCAAATTTTGCAATTGTCTCTTTATTTGAGAGTAAATAAAAAATACTCAGAGGAAGCTAGAACATAAAATCCTCGCCACTCAGTATGGCAAGGCCCAAAAAAAAAAATTAGAAACACAAATTTTACTTTGAGAAATCTTTACAGGGAGTGCAGAATTATTAGGCAAATTAGTATTTTGACCACATCATCCTCTTTATGCATGTTGTCTTACTCCAAGCTGTATAGGCTCGAAAGCCTACTACCAATTAAGCATATTAGGTGATGTGCATCTCTGTAATGAGAAGGGGTGTGGTCTAATGACATCAACACCCTATATCAGGTGTGCATAATTATTTGGCAACTTCCTTTCCTTTGGCAAAATGGGTCAAAAGAAGGACTTAACAGGCTCAGAAAAGTCAAAAATAGTGAGATATCTTGCAGAGGGATGCAGCACTCTTAAAATTGCAAAGCTTCTGAAGCGTGATCATCGAACAATCAAGCGTTTCATTCAAAATAGTCAACAGGGTCGCAAGAAGCGTGTGGAAAAACCAAGGCGCAAAATAACTGCCCATGAACTGAAAAAAGTCAAGCGTGCAGCTGCCAAGATGCCACTTGCCACCAGTTTGGCCATATTTCAGAGCTGCAACATCACTGGAGTGCCCAAAAGCACAAGGTGTGCAATACTCAGAGACATGGCCAAGGTAAGAAAGGCTGAAAGGCGACCACCACTGAACAAGACACACACGCTGAAACGTCAAGACTGGGCCAAGAAATATCTCAAGACTGATTTTTTTAAGGTTTTATGGACTGATGAAAATAGAGTGAGTCTTGATGGGCCAGATGGATGGGCCCATGGCTGTATTGGTAAAGGGCAGAGAGCTCCAGTCCGACTCAGACGCCAGCAAGGTGGAGGTGGAGTACTGGTTTGGGCTGGTATCATCAAAGATGAGCTTTTGGGGCCTTTTCGGGTTGAGGATGGAGTCAAGCTCAACTCCCAGTCCTACTGCCAGTTTCTGGAAGACACCTTCTTCAAGCAGTGGTACAGGAAGAAGTCTGCATCCTTCAAGAAAAACAAGATTTTCATGCAGGACAATGCTCCATCACACGCGCCAAGTACTCCACAGCGTGGCTGGCAGCCACGCTGTGGAGTACTTCTTTTATACCCTTGTATAAAAGAAGAAAATCTAATGACATGGCCTCCTTGTTCACCTGATCTGAACCCCATTGAGAACCTGTGGTCCATCATCAAATGTGAGATTTACAAGGAGGGAAAACAGTACACCTCTCTGAACAGTGTCTGGGAGGCTGTGGTTGCTGCTGCACGCAATGTTGATGGTGAACAGATCAAAACACTGACAGAATCCATGGATGGCAGGCTTTTGAGTGTCCTTGCAAAGAAAGGTGGCTATATTGGTCACTGATTTGTTTTTGTTTTGTTTTTGAATGTCAGAAATGTATATTTGTGAATGTTGAGATGTTATATTGGTTTCACTGGTAAAAATAAATAATTGAAATGGGTATATATTTGTTTTTTGTTAAGTTGCCTAATAATTATGCACAGTAATAGTCACCTGCACACACAGATATCCCCCTAAAATAGCTATAACTAAAAACAAACTAAAAACTACTTCCAAAACTATTCAGCTTTGATATTAATTAGTTTTTTGGGTTCATTGAGAACATGGTTGTTGTTGTTCAATAATAAAATTAATCCTCAAAAATACAACTTGCCTAATAATTCTGCACTCCCTGTATATTGCTATGTAGTGTTCTTTATGTGAAACAGAGACTCCTACATTACAATACAAGGTCTAAAAAAAATCCAAAATAGAGTTTGTGTGATTTCACTTCATACCGGCGCGGTTTTGAATATGAGTCACGTAGTAAGAAACCTATTCATGCTTTTCGGTCTTACAGTTGTAGCTGTCCGAGCAGACAAGTTTTATTGCTTAAAAGCTTGTGTGAGATATGTATATAGGGAAACAGAATAGATAGGTTTAAGTGAGATGATAAAGGTATATATTGTACAACTGATGGATGGTAGGGGTACAATAGCAAGATTACAACTTTTTCTGTTTAGTATTGAAAGGATGGTTATTACAGACAATTCCCCTTACTAACACATATAGTGCCAGATTAGAAGTGGCACACTAATTTTTTCCCTATTGCGCACAATAAGTTGAATGTAAATATGCTTTTGAGTGAGCGAAGACATCAGTCTTCGCTCACTCAAAAGCATATTTACATTCAACTTATTGTGCGCAATAGGGAAAAAATTAGTGTGCCACTTCTAATCTGGCACTATATGTGTTAGTAAGGGGAATTGTCTGTAATTGTCTGTGCGCGAGTCAAAAAAATATTACATCAACATCATGGCGCCAATTTATGATAGTGCGGATGTAAATGATCCGATATTGCGGATCATGTCCGCCGCACATTGATAAATGCCGACAGCATACACTGTCCGCATTTATCATTGCACCAGCAGTTCTTGTGAACTGCTGGTGCAATACCGCCCCGCTAGCAGGGGGTGTCAATCAACCCGATCGTATTCGATCAGGTTGATTTCATGCGATGTCTGTCCGCCACCTCAGAGCAGGTGGACAGGTTATGGAGCAGCGGTCTTTAGACCACTGCTTCATAACTTGTGTTTCTGGTGAGTCTAAAAGTTCGCCAGAAACACGGGGCTTCAAGCTACACACGGAGCTTGATAAATATGCCCCTATGACTTCAATGTAAGTTTAATTAATGAAAAATTTACCTGAGTAATATAGCTAAAAATAATTGATCACTTTGATAATCAGTATCTTGAAATCAATAATCAATCAATCAATAATTATGAAAAATCAAGGAAGTGAATTATTAGGTGCATAATTTTAATTTAGAGCAGCTATTAACTACTCATGATATATAGATATATATAGGCCAGCTTACAAGTGCAGCGGTATTTAATGCTCCTGCGAGAGTAAACTCTGGTAGAATTAAGTTTTTTTGCGCATTGGGTTGCGCTCGTATTACAAGTTGAAAGTAAGCTGTTTTCACTTGCGCGCTAACCCGACGATCGTAAAAAGCCAAACTTACAATATCATAATAATCTATTCACCCATAGGCATCAATGGAGCAAAAAAATTGGTAAAAACACATTACTTGAACATAAACACGATCGCATATTCTCAAGTGCGCTAACCTGACATGAAAATATAAATATATTTCACATTCCAATGTTCTTCACATAGAAAAATATGTTATATTTATTCATATGCATATTTCTATATATATCTGATAGTATTTTGCTAAAATAAATATTTATACCTATATATATATATATATATATATGTGTGTATAAATATTTATTTTAGCAAAATACCATCAGATATATATAGAAATATGTATAGGAATAAATATAACATTATATATTATATATAGGCATCATACTGTATATTATATATAGGCATAGATATATGAGTATTGCATAAATATGTTTCACGTGTTTTCATCTACTTAACTGCTAAGGGCTCAAATGCATATATATATATATATATATATATATATATATATATATATATATAATGTCCATAGGTGTGTACATATGTACTTATGTGTATATATGTATGTAAATACACATATAAATACATAAATACACATGTATAAACATACCACATACATATCCATCTTTAGACCTGTATATATATATATATATATATATATATATATATATATATATATATCTATGTTAAAGCCCTTTGCCTGTTTTGTTTTTTAGTAACACCTGAGACCTCATATATTTGAGCCCTTATAACTTTTTTATGCAATAATTTATTTTAATAATTATTATTAGATGGTGTTATTATGAGTACAACTGTAAGATTCTAAAGACTTTCTACGCAGACTGTCATCAAATGTGCAGCAAACTTTTAAAGCTTGGAAAGTCTAGCAAGAGTTTAGCAATTCATTTTAAATTTTAAACAAAAAAAACATGCATGCTATACACACTTATAGCAATCTTGCAGCAAATTTATAAAGCAAGTCTATTCTGGAGACTTTCAATGCAGACTTGCTACAAATGTGCAGCAAACTTTTGAAGCTTGTCAAGTCTAGCAAGAGTTTAACAATTCATTTGAAATTTTTAAAGAAAAAAATTGCATGTTATACACACTTGCAGCAAATTTGCAGAAAATGTATAAAGTGTGTCTATTCTGGAAACTTTCAACGCAGACTTGCTACAAATGTGCAGCAAACTTTTAAATCTTGGCAAGTCTAGCAAGACATTAGCAACTAATTTTTAAACTTGCAGCAAATATACATGCTATCTGGGATAGTGCCAGTACAGGCCCAGAATCACTTGCTGACCCATGACAAAAAGTATACACAGATAAAGAGTTTCCAGCCCCTCTTTCTGCCTGCCTGCCTGTCTGTCTGTCTTTACAAAAGATAATTATCTTTAATTCAATGGACATCTGATTTTTAGTAACTGCACGATACAATTGTTTCAAAGAATATTGCTACTATCAGTAAATATGAAGCATGCTTCACTGCTTTAAAAACTGAAAAAAAAAGCGTACCGCACATGGTGTACCCAGGCGGTCTCCCATCCAGGAATTGACCAGGCCTGGCCCTGCTTAACTTCTGAGATCAGACGGGATTGGTTGCATTCAAGGCAGTGTGGAGGTAGACAATTAGCGCCTCTTCCCAACGTGTTTTGTTCTTGCTCATGCTGTCATTCACAGTCTGTAAAAAATTGAAGAGTTAAAACGGGGTTAAAATTTAGATGGCAAATATATAAATAAATTAATAAATAGTCCCAGAATCACTTGCTGACCCATGACAAAAAGTATACAAAGATAAAGAGTTTCCTGCCCCTCTTTCTGCCTGCCTGCCTGTCTTTACAAAAGATAATTATCTTTAATACAATGGACATCTGATTTTTAGTAATTGCAAGATACAGTTGTTTCAAAGAATATTGCTACTATCAGTAAATATGAAGCATGCTTTAAAAATAAAAAAAAGCCTACCGCACCTGGTGTTCCCAGGCGGTCTCCCATCCAGGTACTGACCAGGCCTGGCCCTGCTTAACTTCCGAGATCAGACGGGATCGGGTGCATTCAAGGCAGTGTGGCGGTAGACACTTAGCGGCTCTACCAATGCGTTTTGTTCTTGCTCATGCTGTCATTCACAGTCTGTAAAAAATTGAAGAGTTAAAACGGGGTTAAACATTAGATGGCAAATATATAAATAAATTAATAAATAGTGCCAGTACAGGCCCAGAATCACTTGCTGACCCATGACAAAAAGTATACACAGGTACAGAGTTTCCTGCCCCTCTGCCTGCCTGCCTGTCTGTCTGTCTTTACAAAAGATAATTATCTTTAATACAATGGACATCTGATTTTTAGTAACTGCAAGATACAGTTGTTTCAAAGAATATTGCTACTATCAATAAATATGAAGCATGCTTCACTGCTTTAAAAATAAAAAATAAATCCTACCGCACCTGGTGTTCCCAGGCAGTCCCCCATCCAGGTACTGACCAGGCCTGGCCCTGCTTAATTTCCGAGATTAGGCGGGATTGGGTGCATTCAAGGCAGTGTGGCGGTAGACACTTAGAGCCTCTTCCCAATGCGTTTTGTTCTTGCTCATGCTGTCATTCACAGTCTGTAAAAAATTGAAGAGTTAAAACGGGGTTAAAAATTATATGGCAAATATATAAATAAATTAATAAATAGTGCCAGTACAGACCCAGAATCACTTTCTGACCCATGACAACAAGTATACACAGATAAAGAGTTTCCTGCCCCTCTTTCTGCAAGCCTGCCTGTCTGTCTGTCTTTACAAAAGATAATTATCTTTAATTCAATGGACATCTGATTTTCAGTAACCGCAAGATACAGTTGTTTCAAAGAATATTGCTACTATCAGTAAATATGACGCATGCTTCACTGTTTTAAAAATGGAAAAAAAAAGCATACCGCACATGGTGTTCCCATGCGGTCTCCCATCCAGGAATTGACCAGGCCTGGCCCTGCTTAACTTCTGAGATCAGACGGGATTTGTTGCATTCAAGGCAGTGTGGAGGTAGAATATTAGTGCTTCTTCCCAACGTGTTTTGTTCTTGCTCATGCTGTCATTCACAGTATGTAAAAAATTGAAGAGTTAAAACGGGGTTAAAATTTAGATGTCAGATATATAATAAATAAATAATGCCAGTACAGGCCCAGAATCACTTGCTGACCCATGACAAAAAGAATACACAGATAAAGAGTTTCCTGCCCCTCTTTCTGCCTGCCTGTCTGTCTTTACAAAAGATAATTATCTTTAATACAATGGACATCTGATTTTTAGTAATTACAAGATACAGTTGTTTCAAAGAATATTGCTAATATCAGTAAATATAAAGCATGCTTCACTGCTTTAAAAATGAATAAAAGCCTACCGCACCTGTTGTTCCCAGGCGGTCTCCCATACAGGTACTGACCAGGCCTGGCCCTGCTTAACTTCCGAGATCAGACGGGATCAGGTGCATTCAAGGCAGTGTGGCGGTAGACACTTAGCGCTTCTTCCCAATGCGTTTTGTTCTTGCTCATGCTGTCATTCACAGTCTGTAAAAAATTGAAGAGTTAAAACGGGGTTAAAAATTAGATGGCAAATATATAAATAAATTAATAAATAGTGCCAGTACAGGCACAGAATCACTTTCTGACCCATGACAACAAGTATACACAGATAAAGAGTTTCCTGGGGGCGTGTCCAAGCATCAAACATGGATGGCAGCACATTTGAGAGCTCCGTGCCTCTAGCAATCCAATCTACAATATATCGGAGGATAAACTTCACATCTACCTCCTCAGCATACATGGCCTGAATTAGAAGCCAAAGCCTGACTTGCTCAAGTCACTCTTTATCAAAAAGGAGCCTTTAAACTAATATTATTGAGACATAAGCTGCATGCCATTTCAAATTATTCTTAACCTCCTCCCTGGCCTGCCCGACTATAGATATACCTCATTAAACCTGTAAATATGAAGCCGAAGTCCAGCCTCACCTACAGCCTTCAATGGATCCCTGAGACTTTTCTTTTTTTTTTATGAGGACACAAACATTTGCATAGCGGCACAGAAAAAATGGAGGCAGAGATCGTATTTTTATTATGGGAACTCGGAGCTAAGCTAGACGCCCACTTCTGCGACTTGCGTGGCATTCTCAGAGAAGATCGGGGATCCCCACGAGAAGCTAGCAATGACCTCTATAATCTCTACACACCTGCCGGTGATCGCTATCCCACCTCCTCATTCTGTGACAACTGGAACCTTAAAGCTGCACTCACCTCTGCCCTGACACTGAAACCGGACCGCATGGGGATCACCATAGAGGAGCTGTCTAATCCGGTGCAGCTCGGAAGAGAGGAGGTAAACAATCCTGCTGACATGTCTAAAGCAATAGAGCAGCCAAGCCTAGTGACAACCCCAGCAGAGATGAGGCCGGTCGCATCGGAAGAGAGTCTGCACAAGCTGCAGAGCGATCACAAAATGGAGTCGCGACAGAAGCACTGCCTTGGTTCCAGTCCGCTAAATCTGCTACAAAGTCCTACACATCATGTGGACTCACATTACAGCCTGATTGTGGTCTCTTCTTCAGTCGCTGGAGTAGATTTGAGCAGAGGCAGCGGTGCAATCTGATAAACTTTGGTAAACTGACAGTCAAGATGGGAGTAGGGTAAGAACATAGTAGAAACTTTATTCACTCATAAGCCCATAACTTACATGTGATGTCTGCCCTCAGAGATTCTTCAGTTGGTTGTTGGACATTTCACGGAACTCTGCCCGCATGACTGAGTCTAGAAAGATTCATGATCTGCACCGACTGAATCAGCAGCCACATGTTTGTTTGTTTTTCAGTTAGCGATATAAGCATTACACCATGTATATTTTTATGAGCCTCAAGTTTGTTATTTGGAGGCACTGTATCCTCTTAAAATGTATTTCCTTCAATGTGTTTCTGCTTACACACCTTCTAAGATACCGTTTAGTATATGAGCACTTGAACCTTTACTATTAAGCCTGTAAAGTTCTGTTTGGGACTTATTGTTTAATCTCTGTTGATGTTCACTATATCTACCCACATGGTTTAATTGCTTCCTTCCCAGTCCTTATGGAGAATGCATCTTGTAGTTCACTACTAATTGAGTTACACCTGTTTATCATTACTCTGTAATCTTAATGCTTACACTCATATCATACAAATTGCACTTAGTCTCTGATTGTGATTTCTGCTCTTACTCCCATGCCATTTTCCCTTTTGAGATATGACATGATACTCATGTCCATGGCCTGCAAGTCTATATACTAGCATGGTAGTGGAACATACTACAGAGTTTGATCCAGCTCACGGCTATTCCTTTGATAGTATATGTGGGATTCTTTAGGTAACAAGCTTGGTAGTACTCTTATAGAGGGTAAGTTCACTTTATTAGATTGCCAGCCTCTATACTACCACATGCACATAACTCTCCCACCATATTAGCTGCTCACATATTTAAAGCATATCCTATAATAATCTATTTTACATCTGATGGCTCCTGTTTGAGTACTTAGCTTTTGCACTATAGAGGGGGTTGAGGTACTCCAGGCTCCTATATAGGCTGGTTCTGGTTTGCGCTTATTTAATCTTCTCTCCATCATACTGAAAATGTCAGCCATACATGTTAAACTGCTCTGACACTATCATTTACACTCACTGTTATAAGGTTGCTATAGCCATAGTAGATGTACATATGTTGATCTATACAAATAACCTAGGAGCATGTGCGGGACATCCTGTGATAATAGTTTTACCATAACTCCTATATATCATTCAAAGACCCATACGGGTTTCTATAGAGCGGTATTGAGATTATTAATATATCTAACAGGAGCTATTGAGTACAGCATTTCTTCTAGACACTAACTTAGGTTCATATTCTATTATAAAGACTGCTCCCATCTTGAGGCTAAGTGCCTAGCTCTGAGGTAATCTATTACATTGAATAACTAGTTACAGCCTATACCCTACAGAATACATATAGCTGAGCTAGCATGAGAGTGTCTGGTAGCAACTAGCGCAGATGGTTCCTATGACCTCATAATGATGCACCATTTCCTTTAGAAGTCTATTGTACCAGCAATAGGGTACATATGAGCATCTCTGTAATTTTAAGTCACTCAATTTTAATATATGAATATAGGAAATATTTAGCTTATCTGTTTAGTGTTGTTAACCTTCAGTTAACTATATTACCACTCATGTATTCAGTTCCTATCTGTTTAGCTCCATCTACTTTTAAGGCTTAAGTATCAACCTACTCACTAACCTTTTATAGGTCCAAGAACGGCCACTCTAAACCCTAATCCCCCTCAAATTATAAAATTATAAGCTTAATAAGGCCCAAGGGAGCTGCAGTTGGTTTTAGGAAGACTTAATTAAAGATTATCTTTGAAAAAGAGGTGTAGGGAACCAATTGGCTGTTCCTCATTAGTTATACCCTTATACTTAAATCGATGCTTATTTCTAACTGGCCACGCCCCCCCCACTCTTATTTCGAGCGGCTTTTGCCCGCTGCTTCCCCCCCCCATAATCACTACTAAGGTCCAAAAGTGGCCTCACAAATGCCAATTTCCCTTCTCACCCTCCATTAGAATTTTTAGGTCCGAAAGTAGCCTCCTCTCTGAGTAACATAGGGAACCCTAACTAATATATAAAAATGAGGTTTCATTCCTAGACACTTGCACTTCTAAACCAGCATTGCATACCACCACTTATTGTACGAATGAATATTGTGACATTGACTTGCGAAATGTAATATTTATCCTTGAAGTTCCAACATGACCATATATGTTCTTTTAGTTCCATTTTCAAGAAGGTTTCCCTCATTAGCTTGGAAAGTACATCACCGAATAACTAAAGGGACTCACGAATAGTTTAAAGAGAGACTCAAACTTCACTCTCTGGTTATTGTTTGGATTACTACTCTCCTGCCCAATGGCTACTTATTTGTAAAGAACATGCATCGCTTATATGTGTAGTTGGTCCATATACATTGTCTTGTATGGTGATGTAATATCATATCTGTACATCATTGTTTAAGTGTTTTTTTTTCTTCTTGTCATCGTCACTAATAACCTCAATAAAAATAAATTTATAAAAAAAAAAAAAGTTTCCTGCCCCTCTTTTTGCCTGCCTGCCTTTCTGTCTGTCTTTACAAAAGATAATTATCTTTAATTCAATGGACATCTGATTTTTAGTAACTGCAAGATACAGTTGTTTCAAAGAATATTGCTACTATCAGTAAATATGAAGCATGCTTCACTGCTTTAAAAATGGAGAAAAAAAAGCGTACCGCACATGGTGTTCCCAGGCGGTCTCCCATCCAGGAATTGACCAGGCCTGGCCCTGCTTAACTTCTGAGATCAGACGGGATTGGTTGCATTCAAAGCAGTGTGGAGGTAGGCAATTAATGCCTCTTCCCAACGTGTTTTGTTCTTGTTCATGCTGTCATTCACAGTCTGTAAAAAATTGAAGAGTTAAAACGGGGTTAAAATTTAGATGGCAAATATATAAATAAATTAATAAATAGTGCCAGTACAGGCCCAGAATCACTTGCTGACCCATGACAAAAAGTATACACAGATAAAGAGTTTCCTGCCCCTCTTTCTGCCTGCCTGCCTGTCTGTCTTTACAAAAGATAATTATCTTTAATTCAATGGACATCTGATTTTTAGTAACTGCAAGATACAGTTGTTTCAAAGAATATTGCTACTATCAGTAAATATGAAGCATGCTTCACTGCTTTAAAAATGGAAGAAAAAAAAGAATACCGCACATGGTGTTCCCAGGCGGTCTCCCATCCTGGTACTGACCAGGCCTGGCCCTGCTTAACTTCCAAGATCAGACGGGATTGGATGCATTCAAGGCAGTGTGGAGGTAGACAATTAGCACCTCTTCCCAAGGTGTTTTGTTCTTGCTCATGCTGTCATTCACAGTCTGTAAAAAATTGAAGAGTTAAAACGGGCTTAAAATTTAGATGGCAAATATATAAATAAATTAATAAATAGTGCCAGTACAGGCCCAGAATCACTTGCTGACCCATGACAAAAAGTATACACAGATAAAGAGTTTCCTGCCCCTCTTTCTGCCTGCCTGCCTGTCTGTCTTTACAAAAGATAATTATCTTTAATACAATGGACATCTGATTTTCAGTAACTGCAAGATACAGTTGTTTCAAAGAATATTGCTACTATCAGTAAATATGAAGCATGCTTCACTGCTTTAAAAATGGGGAAAAAAAAGCACAACGCACAAGGTGGCCTCCCATCCAGGAATTGACCAGGCCTGGCCCTGCTTAACTTCTGAGATCAGACGGAATTGGTTGCATTCAAGGCAGTGTGGAGGTAGACAATTAGCTCCTCTTCCCAACGTGTTTTGTTCTTGCTCATGCTGTCATTCACAGTCTGTAAAAAAATGAAGAGTTAAAACAGGGTTAAAATTTAGATGGCAAATATATAAATAAATTAATAAATAGTGCCAGTACAGGCCCAGAATCACTTTCTGACTAATTACAAAAAGTATACACAGATAAAGAGTTTCCTGCCCCTCTTTCTGCCTACCTGCCTGCCTGCCTGCCTGCCTGTCTGTCTGTCTTTAGAAAAGATAATTATCTTTTATACAATGGACATCTGATTTTTAGTAACTGCAAGATACAGTTGTTTCAAAGAATATTGCTACTATCAGTAAATATGAAGCATGCTTCACTGCTTTAAAAATGGAAAAAAAAGCGTAACACACATGGTGTTCCCAGGCAGTCTCCCATCCAGGAATTCACCAGGCCTGGCCCTGCTTAACTTCTGAGATCAGACTGGATTGGTTGCATTCAAGGCAGTGTGGAGGTAGACAATTAGCGCCTCTTCCCAACGTGTTTTGTTCTTGCTCATGCTGTCATTCAGTGTCTGTAAAAAATTGAAGAGTTATAACGGGGTTAAAATTTAGATGGCAAATATATAAATAAATTAATAAATAGTGCCAGTACAGGCCCAGAATCACTTGCTGACCCATGACAAAAAGTATACACAGATAAAGAGTTTCCTGACCCTTTTTCTGGCTGCCTGTCTGTCTGTCTTTACAAAAGATAATTATCTTTAATACAATGGACATCTGATTTTTATTTACTGCAAGATACAGTTGTTTCAAAGAATATTGCTACTATCAATAAATATGAAGCATGCTTCACAAATAAAAAATAAATCCTACCGCACCTGGTGTTGCCAGGCGGTCTCCCATCCAGTTACTGAAAAAGGCCTGGACCTGCTTAACTTCTGAGATCAGACAGGATCAGTTGCATTCAAGGCAGTGTGGAAGTAGACACTTTCTCCTCTTCCCAATGCGTTTTGTTCTTGCTCATGTTGTCATTTACAGTCTGTAAAAAATGGAAGAGTTAAAACAGGGTTAAAATTTAGATGGCAAATATATAAATAAATTAATAAATAGTGCCATTACAGGCCCAGAATCACTTGCTGACCCATAACAAAAAGTATGCAAAGATAAATAGTTTAATGCCCCTCTTTCTGCCTTCCTGCCTGTCTGTCTTTACAAAAGATAATTATCTTTAATACAATGGACATCTGATTTTAAGTAATTGCAAGATACAGTTGTTTCAAAGGATATTGCTACTAGTAATAAATATGAAGCATGCTTCACTGCTTTAAAAATAAAAAAATGCCTACCGCACCTGGTGTTCCCAGGCGGTCTCCCATCCAGGTACTGACCAGGCCTGGCCCTGCTTATCTTCCGATATAAGACGGGATCGGGTGCATTCAAGGCAGTGTGGAGGTAGACAATTAGCTCCTCTTCCCAACGTGTTTTGTTCTTGCTCATGCTGTCATTCACAGTCTGTAAAAAATTGAAGAGTTAAAACGGGGTTAAAAATTAGATGGCAAATATATAAATAAATTAATAAATAGTGCCAGTACAGACCCAGAATCACTTTCTGACCCATGACAAAAAGTAGACAGATAAAAAATTTCCTGCCCCTCTTTCTGCCTGCCTGCCTGTCTGTCTTTACAAAAGATAATTATCTTTAATACAATGGACATCTGATTTTTAGTAACTGCAAGATACAGTTGTTTCAAAGAATATTGCTACTATCAGTAAATATGAAGCATGCTTCACTGCTTTAAAAATGGGAAAAAAAAGCGTACCGCACATGGTGTTCCCAGGCGGTCTCCCATCCAGGAATTGACCAGGCCTGGCCCTGCTTAACTTCTGAGATCAGACGGGATTGGTTGCATTCAAGGCAGTGTGGAGGTAGGCAATTAGCGTGTCTTCCCAATGCGTTTTGTTCTTGCTCATGCTGTCATTCACAGTCTGTAAAAAATTGAAGAGTTAAAACAGGGTTAAAATTTAGATGGCAAATATATAAATAAATTAATAAATAGTGCCAGTACAGGCCCAGAATCACTTGCTGACCCATGACAAAAAGTATACACAGATAAAGAGTTTCCTGCCCCTCTTTCTGCCTGCCTGCCTGTCTCTCTGTCTTTACAAAAGATAATTATCTTTAATACAATGGACATCTGATTTTTATTTACTGCAAGATACAGTTGTTTGAAAGAATATTGCTACTATCAATAAATATGAAGCATGCTTCACTGCTTTAAAAATAAAAAATAAATCCTACCGCACCTGGTGTTCCCAGGCGGTCTCCCATCCAGGTACTGACCAGGCCTGGCCCTGCTTAACTTCCGATATAAGACGGGATCGGGTGCATTCAAGTCAGTGTGGCGGTAGACACTTAGTGGCAATTCCCAATGCGTTTTGTTCTTGCTCATGCTGTCATTCACAGTCTGTAAAAAATTGAAGAGTTAAAACGGGGTTAAAAATTAGATGGCAAATATATAAATAAATTAATAAATAGTGCCAGTACAGACCCAGAATCACTTTCTGACCCATGACAAAAAGTAGACACAGATAAAAAATTTCCTGCCCCTCTTTCTGCCTGCCTGTCTGTCTGTCTTTACAAAAGATAATTATCTTTAATACAATGGACATCTGATTTTTAGTAACTGCAAGATACAGTTGTTTCAAAGAATATTGCTATTATCAGTAAATATGAAGCATGCTTCACTGCTTTAAAAATGGAAGAAAAAAAAGCCTACCGCACATGGTGTTCCCAGGCGGTCTCCCATCCAGGTACTGACCAGGCCTGGCCCTGTTTAACTTACGAGATCAGACGGGATTGGTTGCATTCAAGGCAGTGTGGAGGTAGACAATTAGCACCTCTTCCCAAGGTGTTTTGTTCTTGCTCATGCTGTCATTCACAGTCTGTAAAAAATTGAAGAGTTAAAACGGGCTTAAAATTTAGATGGCAAATATATAAATAAATTAATAAATAGTGCCAGTACACTTGCTGACCCATGACAAAAAGTATACACAGATAAAGAGCTTCCTGCCCCTCTTTCTGCCTGCCTGCCTGTCTGTCTTTACAAAAGATAATTATCTTTAATTCAATGGACATCTGATTTTTAGTAACTGCAAGATACAGTTGTTTTAAAGAATATTGCTACTATCAGTAAATATGAAGCATGCTTCACTGCTTTAAAAATGGGAAAAAAATCCTACCGCACCTGGTGTTCCCAGGCGGTCTACCATCCAGGTACTGACCAGGCCTGGCCCTGCTTAACTTCCGAGATCAGACAGGATCGGGTGCATTCAAGGCAGTGTGGCGGTAGACACTTAGCCCTTCATCCCAATGCGTTTTGTTCTTGCTCATGCTGTCTGTCACAGTCTGTAAAAAATTGAAGAGTTAAAACGGGGTTAAAAATTAGATAGCAACTATATAAATAAATTAATAAATAGTGCCAGTACAGGCCCAGAATCACTTGCTGACCCATGACAAAAAGTATACACAGATAAAGAGTTTCCTGTGCCTCTTCCCAACGTGTTTTGTTCTTGCTCATGCTGTCATTCACAGTCTGTATAAAATTGAAGAATTACAACGGGGTTAAAATTTAGATGGCAAATATATAAATAAATTAATAAATAGTGCCAGTAGAGGCCCAGAATCACTTACTGACCCATGACAAAAAGTATACAGAGATAAAGAGTTTCCTGCCCCTCTTTCTGCCTTCCTGCCTGTCTGTCTTTACAAAAGATAATTATCTTTAATACAATGGACATCTGATTTTAAGTAATTGCAAGATACAGTTGTTTCAAAGAATATTGCTACTAGTAATAAATATGAAGCATGCTTCACTGCTTTAAAAATGAAGAAAAAAAAAAAAAAAAAAGGGGGGGAGCGGAGCCGACTACAAACCTGATCAGACGTCTACTACAGGAGTTCCGGCTCTAAAATTTATTTCTGGGGATTTCTCTGGTAATTATATTAATAATTCCAACCCTCTAATAAGGACTCATTGTAGCCCACCTCATAAGCCGAGTTATAAATCAGTCTTAGTGGCCAGAAAGATGAACTTTGGCTAGAAATACTTGCACTAAAGCTGCCACGTGAGCACAGAACTCAGCCGCAAGCACTAAGTATTTAGCATCAGTATGAAGGTCTGATTTTCTGCTATGCAATTAGCGCAAATACAGGATTTGTTAACACTACTATGAGCTTGGGCGGAATCTGAACAACTGTGACCTATACAGCAAAGGAAAATAACATAAGTTACCTAGCCTGCTGTAACAACATGGAGGGTTCCTATGACGCAGTGTGCCAGACAGACACCCTGAGGCTGGTCATATCTCTCTTGAAGGATATGTCCATCCGCCTAGACCAGCATTTTATGGCATGTTTGGCCGCTCTGCAAACTACTGCTGGCTCACCCCTTCCTCCATCAGCTGACCCTTGCCTTACCTACGGCCGATTAGATGTTAGACGGAACAAGCAAGGGGAACAAGGAGAACGTGTGCTACATGAGGTCCCCGGAGCAAATTTATGTCTGGATGATACCGCGCAATCTACCGCACACTTTGAAAACACTTCAGCAGCGCCAGAAAAGTTTCAGGGTCCCGCAGCATCACAAACTCTATTGACAATGGCTAAAATCTACCGGAAGCCATTCCTGCAAAGCTATACACATTCGGCTTCGGCTGTGGGACTGAGCGGTTGCTCTGATCTTTTCCTTGAGATGGAAGGGTTGAGCTGGTGGCTGAGCACTCAACTAATATTTTTTGCAACCCCTTCTGGCCGGTTGGAGGACCCATTTGATCCAGGCGGCAAAATTCAACTATTAAGTGACATACATACGGCCACTACAAAATAGGCGCTGGGCAGCTCAGACATGAGATCCTGGAGAGGTATCGCTAGTAAACAACTTATGGAACTGTCCATTCTGCTACACTCTGTACCTAACATACTTTTGAGCAGGCTGGTAATGTTACTAGCTGTTTATTTCCACCACAGGTTAATTGGATATCTTATGCAGCCATATACCTATATACATGCTCAGTATATGTATTAAATGTTTCACATGCAGGGCTATTGTTTTTGCCGTAGTATGCCCTACCGGATGATCTGACACAGGTCCCTAGGTACCAGGGGCACGAGATGACCACAGATCAGTTTATATGTTTGGGGCTAAGCTCAATATAAGAGGAAGTCTCTCTCTTTTTATTTTATTTTTTGACTAGCCCTAACCGCGGTCATGAGATGCACCTCTCTGGATTTTTCTAACACATGTCTCTCTTGCTATTTAGCTGTAAAGGGTTTTTATTTTGTTTTTGTTAGTTATGAGAGTTCTATTAGGTAAGGTTGACTTTTACCCTGTATTGGTTTATTACCTGTCTACAACCACCTGCACTCTTTTGTTAGTGAAGATGCAGGCTATGTCTTGCTATGATTATATCTCCAATCCTGTTTAATGCCATACTTTAACTTTTAGCAGACTGGAAGGCCTTAGCTTAAATGGCTTATAAATGTTCTGCATTACATGCTACTCACTATACGGCTCAACAACATGTATATATTGCATCACTTCAAACGTGTACAACTATGCAGTTTTGAATTTCTTAAGAGGTTAGCAGCTGTGTACCTTTTTCATTTATATTATAAACGTGTCAATTTTGTTTTACTCAAGGATGTAGATATTTGGTTGAAGTCTGCCCCCTATGCTCCTAGTTCACGGCTTCCAATTTATAGGGTTAATATTTACTGTACAAGGTTAGTGTTTATTCCCTATAAATTGCTCTCCATCTTCATTGTCCAGCTAAACTGTGAGATACATTTTGTTGAGATATGTTCATCACTAATCAACTGAATGTAATTAACCTGATAGCTCCCAGCTAACCTATGTATGTCTGGTAGAACTTCTCACTTACTGCGTACTTCAGTAACATATTTATTATTTTCTATCATTACTCCCTAAATGCTAAAACTGCGGAGGAGTTACTTAGTCACCTCCCCTTCCTCTCAGATTTTGAAAGGGGTTCTTTGTATTACATATGCCTAGTCTTCCCCTATATCAAACACTTAATCCCTCAGCAGGAACAAGAGAGATTTCTGTTTTCAGATGGGGGATAACTGTCTACACACATTTTTGCGACTAGAGGGCATTATTTTTATTCTTATAAATTAAAACTTCTACATACCATTCTTTTTGGCTAAGATATAGTTTACTATTTGGTCGTATAGCTAAAATAACAAACTGACCATTAGACAATATACAAGTGAGGAGATCTTGCTTTTTAGGGCTAATTTAGTTCTATTTTATGAAAAGGCCTTTTAGACTCCTAACTATTTGAGAGACATATTTGGGTGAAGGTTAAATTTCCTAATATTTTATATAGCTCTAGAGCTGCCTGCCTTACTTAATAATAGGTGGTTATGGTTTATATAATATATGCCTCTAAGTATTAGATTTCTTAACGCCCAGCCCATAAGGTTCAGTCTGTGTATAGAGTAGTAGCTAGTGCAACATAGTGCCGTTGGTATATAGGGTCAGCTAGCGTACAGCAACAAGTACCATTCAGGGCCTCCAGTGTAAAGATGCAGTTTATGGGTAGCGCCAAGTCCACTACAATGTCTTTAATCTGTGGGCACAGCTTAGGTACGATGATAAATCTAATAAAGTGCCCTCTAGCGATAATTAGACCTCTAATGAATCACACCCCCCGTGTGGAAAACTATATTTGGACAAAATGTTGGCCTCTGCTGAGCTCCTCTTCTCCCTTTCCCGCCGGTACTGGTTGCCTGCGGGTCATACCCATATCCCTTTTACCCACATCGCCTAGAGCTGGCACTTCCCCAGGAGAGGAGCTCATACAGCAGTCACCTATACACTATATATACTAATAGTTTCTTCTAAATATGTCACCTGTAAAATTGTAACTGTATAATAAGCCCTTTGAGAGCCCCATTCGCATTGTTGACTTGGCATTCTAGACAGCTCCGCCCCTCATTCCCCTCTTTCCCCCTCCTTTTCTAATACTAGCGGCTCTTGCCCGCTGAATTCTTTCTTCCCTTCTTTAGGCCATTCTGGTCTTAGAGCTTCTAAACAAATACTGCCCCACACCTACCTCACCCTATTAGAATAAACAAACCTAACAATTCTCCTCACGATAGGCTTGGGCCACATTTATCATATGTAAAATAAAAAACTGAGGTTCCATTATTTTATGTACAAACATAGATTCCGTTACTGACATCCCTGATTTACATGGTTAACCCTAGCGGTCTCATTTGTTTCTTGTTCATTATTCTTTGGTTTATAACTATGTTTATGCTATAAGGATGTATCTTTCAGAATTTTGCTATCATTGTTACTGGATAAATATGTTGTAAAACTTTTATTATAACCTCAATAAAAAAAGTTTTTGAAAAAAAAAGAAAAAAAAAAAGCCTACCGCACCTGGTGTTCCCAGGCGGTCTCCAATCCAGGAATTGACCAGGCCTGGCCCTGCTTAACTTCTGAGATCAGACGGGATTGGATGCATTCAAGGCAGTGTGGAGGTAGGCAATTATCGTCTCTTCCCAACGTGTTTTGTTCTTGCTCATGCTGTCATTCACAGTCTGTAAAAAATTGAAGAGTTAAAACGGGGTTAAAATTTAGATGGCAAATATATAAATAAATTAATAAATAGTGCCAGTACGGGCCGGGAATCACTTGCTGACCCATGACAAAAAGTATACACAGATAAAGAGTTTCCTGCCCCTCTTTCTGCCTTCCTGCCTGTCTGTCTTTTCAAAAGATAATTATCTTTAATACAATGGACATCTGATTTTAAGTAATTGCAAGATACAGTTGTTTCAAAGAATATTGCTACTAGTAATAAATATGAAGCATGCTTCACTGCTTTAAAAATGAAAAAAAAAGCCTACCGCACCTGGTGTTCCCAGGCGGTCTCCCATTCAGGTACTGACCAGGCCTGGCCCTGCTTAACTTCCAAGATCAGACGGGATCGGGTGCATTCAAGGCAGCATGGCGGTAGACACTTAGCGCATCTTGTTCTTGCTCATGCTGTCATTCACAGTCTGTATAAAATTGAAGAGTTAAAACGGGGTTAAAATTTAGATGGCAAATATATAAATAAATTAATAAATAGTGCCAGTACAGGCCCAGAATCACTTGCTGACCAATGACAAAAAGTATACACAGATAAAGAGTTTCCTGACCCTCTTTTTGCCTGCCTGCCTTTCTGTCTGTCTTTACAAAAGATAATTATCTTTAATTCAATGGACATCTGATTTTTAGTAACTGCAAGATACAGTTGTTTCAAAGAATATTGCTACTATCAGTAAATATGAAGCATGCTTCACTGCTTTAAAAATGAAAAAAAAAAAGCATACCACACATGGTGTTTCCAGGCGGTCTCCCATTCAGGAATTGACCAGGCCTGGCCCTGCTTAACCTCTGAGATCAGACGGGATTGGTTGCATTCAAAGCAGTGTGGAGGTAGGCAATTAACACCTATTCCCAACGTGTTTTGTTCTTGCTCATGCTGTCATTCAAAGTCTGTAAAAAATTGAAGTGTTAAAACGGGGTTAAAAATTAGATGGCAAATATATAAATAAATTAATAAATAGTGCCAGTACAGGCCCAGAATCACTTTCTGACCCATGACAAAAAGTATACACATATAAAGAGTTTCCTGCCCCTCTTTCTGCCTGCCTGCCTGTCTGTCTGTCTTTACAAAAGATAATTATCTTTAATACAATGGACATCTCATTTTTAGTAACTGCAAGATATAGTTGTTTCAAAGAATATTGCTACTATCAGTAAATATGAAGCATGCTTCACTGCTTTAAAAATGGAAAAAAAAAATACCGAACATGGTGTTCCCAGGCGGTGTCCCATCCAGGAATTGACCAGGCCTGGCCCTGCTTTACTTCTGAGATCAGACGGGATTGGTTGCACTCAAGGCAGTGTGGAGGTAGACAATTAGCGCCTCTTCCCAACGTGTTTTGTTCTTGCTCATGCTGTCATTCACAGTCTGTATAAAATTGAAGAGTTAAAACGGGGTTAAAATTTAGATGGCAAATATATAAATAAATTAATAAATAGTGCCAGTACAGGCCCAGAATCACTTGCTGAGCAATGACAAAAAGTATACACAGATAAAGAGTTTCCTGCCCCTCTTTCTGCCTGCCTGCCTGTCTGTCTTTACAAAAGATAATAATCTTTAATACAATGGACATCTGATTTTTAGTAATTGCAAGATACAGTTGTTTCAAAGAATATAGCTACTATCAGTAAATATGAAGCATGCTTCACTGCTTTAAAAATAAAAAAAAAGCCTACCGCACCTGGTGTTCCCAGGTGGTCTCCCATCCAGGTACTGACCAGGCCTGGCCCTGCTTAACTTCCGAGATCAGACGGGATCGGGTGCACTCAAGGCAGTGTGGCGGTAGATACTTAGCACCTCTTCCCAATGCGTTTTGTTCTTGCTCATGCTGTCATTCATAGTCTGTAAATAATTGAAGAGTTAAAACAGGGTTAAAAATTAGATGGCAAATATATAAATACATTAATAAATAGTGCCAGTACAGGCCCAGAATCATTTTCTGACCCATGACAACAAGTATACACAGATAAAGCGTTTCCTGCCCCTCTTTCTGCCTGCCTGCCTGTCTGTCTGTCTTTACAAAAGATAATTATCTTTAATACAATGGACATCTGATTTTTAGTAACTGCAAGATATAGTTGTTTCAAAGAATATTGCTACTATCAGTAAATATGAAGCATGCTTCACTGCTTTAAAAATCGAAAAAAAAAATACCGCACATGGTGTTCCCAGGCGGTCTCCCATCCAAGAATTGACCAGGCCTGGCCCTGCTTAACTTCTGAGATCAGACGGGATTGGTTGCACTCAAGGCAGTGTGGAGGTAGACAATTAGCGCCTCTTCCCAACGTGTTTTGTTCTTGCTCATGCTGTCATTCAAAGTCTGTATAAAATTGAAGAGTTAAAACGGGGTTAAAATTTAGATGGCAAATATATAAATAAATTAATAAATAGTGCCAGTACAGGCCCAGAAGCACTTGCTGACCAATGACAAAAAGTATACACAGATAAAGAGTTTCCTGCCCCTCTTTCTGCCTGCCTGCCTGTCTGTCTGTCTTTACAAAAGATAATTATCTTTAATTCAATGGACATCTGATTTTTAGTAACTGCAATATACAGTTGTTTCAAAGAATATTGCTACTATCAGTAAATATGAAACATGCTTCACTGCTTTAAAAATGGAAAAAAAAAATACTGCACATGGTGTTCCCAGGCGGTCTCCCATCCAGGAATTGACCAGGCCTGTCCCTGCTTAACTTCCGAGATCAGACGGGATTGGTTTCATTCAAGGCAGTGTGGCGGTAGACACTTAGCGCCTCTTCCCAATGCGTTTTGTTCTTGCTCATGCTGTCATTCACAGCCTGTAAAAAAATGAAGAGTTAAAACGGGGTTAAAAAATTAGATGGCAAATATATAAATAAATTAATAAATAGTGCCAGTACAGGCCCAGAATCACTTTCTGACCCATGACAACAAGTATACACAGATAAAGAGTTTCCTGCCCCTCTTTTTGCCTGCCTGCCTTTCTGTCTGTCTTTACAAAAGATAATTATCTTTAATTCAATGGACATCTAATTTTTAGTAACTGCAAGATACAGTTGTTTCAAAGAATATTGCTACTATCAGTAAATATGAAGCATGCTTCACTGCTTTAAAAATGGAAAAAAAAAGCGTACCGCACATGGTGTTCCCAGGCGGTCTCCCATCCAGGAATTGACCAGGCCTGGTCCTGCTTAACTTCTGAGATCAGACGGGATTGGTTGCATTCAAAGCAGTGTGGAGGTAGGCAATTAACACCTCTTCCCAACGTGTTTTGTTCTTGCTCATGCTGTCATTCACAGTCTGTAAAAAATTGAAGAGTTAAAACGGGGTTAAAATTTAGATGGCAAATATATAAATAAATTAATAAATAGTGCCAGTACAGGCCCAGAATCACTTGCTGACCCATGACAAAAAGTATACACAGATAAAGAGTTTCCTGCCCCTCTTTCTGCCTGCCTGCCTGTCTTTACAAAAGATTATTATCTTTAATACAATGGACATCTGATTTGTAGTAATTGTAAGATACAGTTGTTTCAAAGAATATTGCTACTATCAGTAAATATGAAGCATGCTTCACTGCTTTAAAAATAAAAAAAAAGCCTACCGCACCTGGTGTTCCCAGGCGGTCTACCATCCAGGTACTGACAAGGCATGGCCCTGCTTAAATTCCGAGATCAGACGGGATCGGGTGCATTCAAGGCAGTGTGGCGGTAGACACTTAGCGCATCTTCCCAATGCGTTTTGTTCTTGCTCATGCTGTCATTCACAGTCTGTAAAAAATTGAAGAGTTAAAACGGGGTTAAAAATTAGATGGCAAATATATAAATAAATTAATAAATAGTGCCAGTACAGGCCCAGAATCACTTGCTGACCCATGACAAAAAGTATACACAGATAAAGAGTTTCCTGCCCCTCTTTCTGCCTGCCTGTCTGTCTGTCTTTACAAAAGAGAATTATCTTTAATACAATGGACATCTGATTTTTATTTACTGCAAGATACAGTTGTTTGAAAGAATATTGCTACTATCAATAAATATGAAGCATGCTTCACTGCTTTAAAAATAAAAAATAAATCCTACCGCACCTGGTGTTCCCAGGCGGTCTCCCATCCAGGTACTGACCAGGCCTGGCCCTGCTTAACTTCCGATATAAGACGGGATCGGGTGCATTCAAGGCAGTGTGGCGGTAGACACTTAGTGGCAATTCCCAATGCGTTTTGTTCTTGCTCATGCTGTCATTCACAGTCTGTAAAAAATTGAAGAGTTAAAACGGGGTTAAAAATTAGATGGCAAATATATAAATAAATTAATAAATAGTGCCAGTACAGGCCCAGAATCACTTTCTGACCCATGACAACAAGTATACACAGATAAAGAGTTTCCTGCCCCTCTTTCTGCCTGCCTGCCTGTCTGTCTTTACAAAAGATAATTATCTTTAATTCAATGGACATCTGATTTTTAGTAACTGCAAGATACAGTTGTTTTAAGGAATATTGCTACTATCAGTAAATATGAAGCATGCTTCACTGCTTTAAAAATGGAAAAAAAAGCGTACCGCACATGGTGTTCCCAGGCGGTCTCCCATCCAGGAATTGACCAGGCCTGGCCCTGCTTAACTTCTGAGATCAGACGGGATTGGTTGCATTCAAAGCAGTGTGGAGGTAGGCAATTAACACTTCTTCCCAACGTGTTTTGTTCTTGCCCATGCTGTCATTCACAGTCTGTAAAAAATTGAAGAGTTAAAACGGGGTTAAAATTTAGATGGCAAATATATAAATAAATTAATAAATAGTGCCAGTACAGGCCCAGAATCACTTGCTGACCCATGACAACAAGTATACACAGATAAAGAGTTTCCTGCCCCTCTTTCTGCCTGCCTGCCTGCCTGTCTGTCTTTACAAAAGATAATTATCTTTAATTCAATGGACATCTGATTTTTAGTAACTGCAAGATACAGTTGTTTTAAGGAATATTGCTACTATCAGTAAATATGAAGCATGCTTCACTGCTTTAAAAATGGAAAAAAAAGCGTACCGCACATGGTGTTCCCAGGCGGTCTCCCATCCAGGAATTGACCAGGCCTGGCCCTGCTTAACTTCTGAGATCAGACGGGATTGGTTGCATTCAAAGCAGTGTGGAGGTAGGCAATTAACACTTCTTCCCAACGTGTTTTGTTCTTGCTCATGCTGTCATTCACAGTCTGTAAAAAATTGAAGAGTTAAAACGGGGTTAAAATTTAGATGGCAAATATATAAATAAATTAATAAATAGTGCCAGTACAGGCCCAGAATCACTTGCTGACCCATGACAAAAAGTATACACAGATAAAGAGTTTCCTGCCCCTCTTTCTGCCTGCCTGTCTGACTGTCTTTACAAAAGATAATTATCTTTAATACAATGGACATCTGATTTTTAGTAACTGCAAGATACAGTTGTTTCAAAGAATATTGCTACTATCAGTAAATATGAAGCATGCTTCACTGCTTTAAAAATGGAAAAAAAAAGCATACCGCACATGGTGTTCCCAGGCGGTCTCCCATCCAGGTACTGACCAGGCCTGGCCCTGCTTTACTTCCGAGATCAGATGGGATTGGTTGCATTCAAGGCAGTGTGAAGGTAGACACTTAGCGCCTCTTCCCAACATGTTTTGTTCTTGCTCATGCTGTCATTCACAGTCTGTAAAAAAATGAAGAGCTAGAACGGGGTTAAAAATTAGATGGAAAATATATAAATAAATTAATAAATAGTGCCAGTAGAGGCCCAGAATCACTTGCTGACTCATGACAAAAAGTATACACAGATAAAGAGTTTCCTGCCCCTCTTTCTGCCTGCCTGTCTGCCTGTCTGTCTTTACAAAAGATAATTATCTTTAATACAATGGACATCTAATTTTAAGTAATTGCAAGATACAGTTGTTTTAAAGAATATTGCTACCATCAATAAATATGAAGCATGCTTCACTGCTTTAAAAATGAAAAAAAAAGCCTACCGCACCTGGATTTCTCAGGCGGTCTCCCATCCAGGTACTGACCAGGCCTGGCCCTGCTTAACTTCTGAGATCAGATGGGATCGGGTGCATTCAAGGCAGTGTGAAGGTAGAGACTTAGCGCTTCTTCCCAACGTGTTTTGCTCTTGCTCATGCTGTCATTTACAGTCTGTAAAAAATTGAAGAGGTAAAATGGGGTTAAAATTTAGATGGCAAATATATAAATAAATTAATAAATAGTGCCAGTACAGGCCCAGAATCACTTGCTGACCCATGACAAAAAGTATGCACAGATAAAGAGTTTCCTGCCCATCTTTCTGCCTGCCTGCCTGCCTGCCTGTCTGTCTTTACAAAAGATAATTATTTTTAATACAATGGACATCTGATATTAAGTAATTGCAAGATACAGTTGTTTTAAAGAATATTGCTTCTATCAATAAATTTGAAGCATGCTTCACTGCTTTAAAAAAAAAAAAAAAAGCCTACTGCACCTGGTGTTCCCAGGAGGTCTTCCACCCAGGTACTAACCAGGCCTGGCCGTGTTTAACTTCTGAGATCAGACGGGTTCAGTTGCATTCAAGGCATTGTGGAGGTTGACACTTTGCGCCTCTTCCCAACTTGTTTTGACTTGCTCATGCTGTCATTCACAGTCTGTAAAAAATTGAAGAGTTAAAATGGGGTTAAAATTTAGATGGCAAATATATAAATAAATTAATAAATAGTGCAAGTACAGGCCCAGAATCACTAGCTGACCATGAACAAAAGTATACACAGATAAAGATTTTTATGTCCCTCTTTCTGCCTGCCTGCCTGTCTGTCTTTACAAAAGATAATAAGCTTTAATACAATGGACATCTGATTTTTAGTAACAGCAAGATACTGCAGTTTCAAAGAATATTGCTACTATAAGTAAATATGAAGCATGCTTCACTGCTTTAAAAATAGAAAAAAAAAAGATACCGCACATGGTGTTCCCAGGCGGTCTCCCATCCAGGTACTGACCAGGCCTCGCCCTGCTTAACTTCCAAGATCAGACGGGATTGGTTGCATTCAAGCCAGTGTGGAGGTAGACACTTAGTGCTTCTTCTCAACGTATTTTGTTGTTGCTCATGCTGTCATTCACAGTCTGTAAAAAATTGAAGAGTTAAAACAGGGTTAAAATTTAGATGGCAAATATATAAATAAATTAATAAATAGTGCCAGTACAGGCCCAGAATCACTTGCTGACCCATGACAAAAAGTATGCACAGTCCACAGTGCCTTGAATGCACCCGATCAGACGGGATCGGGTGCATTCAAGGCAGTGTGGAGGTCGACACTTAGCGCTTCTTCCCAACGTGTTTTGTTTTTGCTCATGCTGTCATTCACAGTCTGTAAAAAATTGAAGAGTTAAAACGTGGTTAAAATTTAGATGGCAAATATATAAATAAATTAATAAATAGTGCCAGTACAGGCCCAGAATCACTTGCTGACCCATGACAAAAAGTATACACAGATAAAGAGTTTCCTGCCCCTCTTTCTGCCTGCCTGTCTGTCTTTACAAAAGATAATTATCTTTAATACAATGGACATCTGATTTTTAGTAATTGCAAGATACAGTTGTTTCAAAGAATATTGCTACTATCAGTAAATATGAAGCATGCTTCACTGCTTTAAAAATAAAAAAAAAGCCTACTGCACCTGGTGTTCCCAGGCGGTCTCCCATCCAGGTACTGACCAGGCCTTGCCCTGCTTAACTTCCGAGATCAGACGGGATCGGGTGCATTCAAGGCAGTGTGGCGGTAGACACTTAGCCCCTCTTCCCAATGCGTTTTGTTCTTGCTCATGCTGTCATTCACAGTCTGTAAAAAATTGAAGAGTTAAAACGGGGTTAAAAATTAGATGGCAAATATATAAATAAATTAATAAATAGTGCCAGTACAGGCCCAGAATCACTTGCTGACCCATGACAAAAAGTATACACAGATAAAGAGTTTCCTGCCCCTCTTTCTGCCTGCCTGCCTGTCTGTCTTTACAAAAGATAATTATCTTTAATACAATGGACATCTGATTTTTAGTAATTGCAAGATACAGTTGTTTCAAAGAATATTGCTACTATCAGTAAATATGAAGCATGCTTCACTGCTTTAAAAATAAAAAAAAAGCCTACCGCACCTGGTGTTCCCAGGCGGTCTCCCATCCAGGTACTGACCAGGCCTGGCCCTGCTTAACTTCCGAGATCAGACGGGATCGGGTGCATTCAAGGCAGTGTGGCGGTAGACACATAGCGCATCTTCCCAATGCGTTTTGTTCTTGCTCATGCTGTCATTCACAGTCTGTAAAAAATTGAAGAGTTAAAACGGGGTTAAAAATTAGATGGCAAATATATAAATAAATTAATAAATAGTGCCAGTACAGGCCCAGAATCACTTGCTGACCCATGACAAAAAGTATACACAGATAAAGAGTTTCCTGCCCCTCTTTCTGCCTGCCTGTCTGTCTGTCTTTACAAAAGATAATTATCTTTAATACAATGGACATCTGATTTTTAGTAATTGCAAGATACAGTTGTTTCAAAGAATATTGCTACTATCAGTAAATATGAAGCATGCTTCACTGCTTTAAAAATAAAAAAAAGCCTACCGCACCTGGTGTTCCCAGGCGGTCTCCCATCCAGGTACTGACCAGGCCTGGCCCTGCTTAACTTCCGAGATCAGACGGGATCGGGTGCATTCAAGGCAGTGTGGCGGTAGACACTTAGCACATCTTCCCAATGCGTTTTGTTCTTGCTCATGCTGTCATTCACAGTCTGTAAAAAATTGAAGAGTTAAAACTGGGTTAAAATTTAGATGGCAAATATATAAATAAATTTAATAAATAGTGCCAGTACAGGCCCAGAATCACTTGCTGACCCATGACAAAAAGTATACACAGATAAAGAGTTTCCTGCCCCTCTTTCTGCCTGCCTGCCTGTCTGTCTTTACAAAAGATAATTATCTTTAATACAATGGACATCTGATTTTTAGTAATTGCAAGATACAGTTGTTTCAAAGAATATTGCTACTATCAGTAAATATGAAGCATGCTTCACTGCTTTAAAAATGAAAAAAAAAGCCTACCGCACCTGGTGTTCCCAGGCGGTCTCCCATCCAGGTACTGACCAGGCCTGGCCCTGCTTAACTTCCGAGATCAGACGGGATCGGGTGCATTCAAGGCAGTGTGGCGGTAGACACTTAGCGCATCTTCCCAATGCGTTTTGTTCTTGCTCATGCTGTCATTCACAGTCTGTAAAAAATTGAAGAGTTAAAACGGGGTTAAAAATTAGATGGCAAATATATAAATAAATTAATAAATAGTGCCAGTACAGGCCCAGAATCACTTGCTGACCCATGACAAAAAGTATACACAGATAAAGAGTTTCCTGCCCCTCTTTCTGCCTGCCTGCCTGTCTGTCTTTACAAAAGATAATTATCTTTAATACAATGGACATCTGATTTTTAGTAATTGCAAGATACAGTTGTTTCAAAGAATATTGCTACTATCAGTAAATATGAAGCATGCTTCACTGCTTTAAAAATAAAAAAAAAAGCCTACCGCACCTGGTGTTCCCAGGCGGTCTCCCATCCAGGTACTGACCAGGCCTGGCCCTGCTTAACTTCCGAGATCAGACGGGATCGGGTGCATTCAAGGCAGTGTGGCGGTAGACACTTAGCGCATCTTCCCAATGCGTTTTGTTCTTGCTCATGCTGTCATTCACAGTCTGTAAAAAATTGAAGAGTTAAAACGGGGTTAAAAATTAGATGGCAAATATATAAATAAATTAATAAATAGTGCCAGTACAGGCCCAGAATCACTTGCTGACCCATGACAAAAAGTATACACAGATAAAGAGTTTCCTGCCCCTCTTTCTGCCTGCCTGCCTGTCTGTCTTTACAAAAGATAATTATCTTTAATACAATGGACATCTGATTTTTAGTAATTGCAAGATACAGTTGTTTCAAAGAATATTGCTACTATCAGTAAATATGAAGCATGCTTCACTGCTTTAAAAATAAAAAAAAAAGCCTACCGCACCTGGTGTTCCCAGGCGGTCTCCCATCCAGGTACTGACCAGGCCTGGCCCTGCTTAACTTCCGAGATCAGACGGGATCGGGTGCATTCAAGGCAGTGTGGCGGTAGACACTTAGCGCATCTTCCCAATGCGTTTTGTTCTTGCTCATGCTGTCATTCACAGTCTGTAAAAAATTGAAGAGTTAAAACGGGGTTAAAAATTAGATGGCAAATATATAAATAAATTAATAAATAGTGCCAGTACAGGCCCAGAATCACTTGCTGACCCATGACAAAAAGTATACACAGATAAAGAGTTTCCTGCCCCTCTTTCTGCCTGCCTGCCTGTCTGTCTGTCTTTACAAAAGATAATTATCTTTAATACAATGGACATCTGATTTTTAGTAATTGCAAGATACAGTTGTTTCAAAGAATATTGCTACTATCAGTAAATATGAAGCATGCTTCACTGTTTTAAAAATGAAAAAAAAAAGACTACCGCACCTGGTGTTCCCAGGCAGTCTCCCATCCAGGTACCGACCAGGCCTGTTCCTGCTTAACTTCTGAGATCAGGTGCATTCAAGGCAGTGTGGGGGTAGACACTTAGCCCCTCTTCCCAATGCGTTTTGTTCTTTCTCATGCTGTCAATCACAGTCTGTAAAAAATTGAAGAGTTAAAACGGGGTTAAAAATTAGATGTCAAAAATATAAATTAATAAATAAACAGTGCCAGTACAGGCCCAGAATCACTTGCTGACCCATGACAAAAAGTATACACAGATAAAGAGTTTCCTACCCCTCTTTCTGCCTGCCTGCCTGTCTGTCTTTACAAAAGATAATTATCTTTAATACAATGGACATCTGATTTTTAGTAATTGCAAGATACAGTTGTTTCAAAGAATATTGCTACTATCAGTAAATATGAAGCATGCTTCACTGCTTTAAAAATGAAAAAAAAAAGCCTACCGCACCTGGTGTTCCCAGGCGGTCTCCCATCCAGGTACTGACCAGGCCTGGCCCTGCTTAACTTCCGAGATCAGACGGGATCGGGTGCATTCAAGGCAGTGTGGCGGTAGACACTTAGCGCATCTTCCCAATGCGTTTTGTTCTTGCTCATGCTGTCATTCACAGTCTGTAAAAAATTGAAGAGTTAAAACGGGGTTAAAAATTAGATGGCAAATATATAAATAAATTAATAAATAGTGCCAGTACAGGCCCAGAATCACTTGCTGACCCATGACAAAAAGTATACACAGATAAAGAGTTTCCTGCCCCTCTTTCTGCCTGCCTGCCTGTCTGTCTTTACAAAAGATAATTATCTTTAATACAATGGACATCTGATTTTTAGTAATTGCAAGATACAGTTGTTTCAAAGAATATTGCTACTATCAGTAAATATGAAGCATGCTTCACTGCTTTAAAAATAAAAAAAAAAAGCCTACCGCACCTGGTGTTCCCAGGCGGTCTCCCATCCAGGTACTGACCAGGCCTGGCCCTGCTTAACTTCCAAGATCAGACGGGATCGGGTGCATTCAAGGCAGTGTGGCGGTAGACACTTAGCGCATCTTCCCAATGCTGTTTTGTTCTTGCTCATGCTGTCATTCACAGTCTGTAAAAAATTGAAGAGTTAAAACGGGGTTAAAAATTAGATGGCAAATATATAAATAAATTAATAAATAGTGCCAGTACAGGCCCAGAATCACTTGCTGACCCATGACAAAAAGTATACACAGATAAAGAGTTTCCTGCCCCTCTTTCTGCCTGCCTGCCTGCCTGTCTGTCTTTACAAAAGATAATTATCTTTAATACAATGGACATCTGATTTTTAGTAATTGCAAGATATAGTTGTTTCAAAGAATATTGCTACTATCAGTAAATATGAAGCATGCATCACTGCTTTAAAAAAAAAAAAAAAAGCCTACCGCACATGGTGTTCCCAGGCTGTCTCCCATCAAGGTACTGACCAGGCCTGGCCCTGCTTAACTTCCGAGATCACATGGGATCGGGTGCATTCAAGGCAGTGTGGCAGTAGACAGTTAGCATCTCTGCCCAACACGTTTTGTTCTTGCTCATGCTGTCATTCACAGTCTGTAAAAAATTGGAGAGTTAAAATGGGTTAAAATTTAGATGGCAAATATATAAATAAATTAATAAATAGTGCCAGTACAGGCCCAGAATCACTTGCTGACCCATGACAAAAAGTATACACAAATAAAGATTTTCCTACCCCTCTTTCTGCCTGCCTGCCTGCCTGCCTGCCTGTCTAGAACAAATCAGTATTATACTGACAAAAAATGTACATCTGTTTAGCACTCACATTCCTGTGATAGAATTATGTGGATATAGACTTTATTGAGACTTCTAGGTGGAGTTCAGAGCTAGATAATTAAAATTTAACTTTTATTCAAAATTATTAAAATATATTACAAACATACAAAGACAAAAACTTTTAAAATTACCGTCTGCTGTAGAGATAGTTAACTTTATTGAGCAAATTCTCAGTAGGACTAAGCTCGTAACATATGTGTTGTAAACTATAGTGATAAACTGTCAATAGTTTAATGTTTAATTGCTTGGATTAATCACTGTTTTTTCTAAGTTGATAGTATACTAGTGTAGGTTCTTGGGCTATTCAGATAATGATAGTCTAATGTACAGTTAGGGTTTGAGCTAGGTGAGTTTTACTCCCTTTCACCCTGTATTCCCATTGAGTTGGACACTGTATCTAGGAGTGTGTCTCCACCCTTAATGTGACCTACAGCTTATGTTTTGCAAGGTAACTGCAATTAATCAGTTCATGGATATTAACTGATTATAGCTCCTGTACTTGTTACAGTAAAGGGACAATGCCTGTTATTGCAGAGGATTTAATTAATTTTCTAAATATCTAGGACTTGTTGTTACCTACATCAAACACTATTAGACTGATAGTGGATGTTGTGCTTCAATTTTGCCTAAATAACGGCTAGATTTAGAGTTTTGTTGGTAACGACCCGAAAAGCTAACGCCGGCTTTTTTCTGGCCGCACCATAAAAATAACTCTGGTATTGAGAGTCCACATAAAGGCTGCGTTAGGCTCCAAAAAAGGAGCGTAGAGCATATTTAACGCAGCTTCAACTCTCGATACCAGAGTTGCTTACGGACGCGGCCAGCCTCAAAAACGTGCTCGTGCACGATTCCCCCATAGAAAACAATGGGGCTGTTTGAGCTGAAAAAAACCCTAACACCTGCAAAAAAGCTGCGTTCAGCTCCTAACGCAGCCCCATTGTTTGCTATGCGGAAACACTTCCTACGTCTGCACCTAACACCCTAACATGTACCCCGAGTCTAAACACCCCTAACCTTACACTTATTAACCCCTAATCTGCCGCCCCCACTATCGCTGACCCCTGCATATTATTATTAACCCCTAATCTGCCGCTCAGTAAACCGCCGCAACTTACATTATCCCTATGTACCCCTAATCTGCTGCCCTAACATCGCCGACCCCTATATTATATTTGTTAACCCCTAATCTGCCCCCCACAACGTCGCCTCCACCTGCCTACACTTATTAACCCCTAATCTGCCGAGCGGACCTGAGCGCTACTATAATAAAGTTATTAACCCCTAATCCGCCTCACTAACCCTATAATAAATAGTATTAACCCCTAATCTGCCCTCCCTAACATCGCAGACACCTAACTTCAATTATTAACCCCTAATCTGCCGACTGGAGCTCACCGCTATTCTAATAAATGTATTAACCCCTAAAGCTAAGTCTAACCCTAACTTTAACTAAGTTAAATATAATTTACATCTAACGAAATTAATTATCTCTTATTAAATAAATTATTCCTATTTAAAGCTAAATACTTACCTGTAAAATAAATCCTAATATAGCTACACTATAAATTATAATTATATTATAGCTATTTTAGGATTAATATTTATTTTACAGGTAACTTTGTAATTATTTTAACCAGGTACAATAGCTATTAAATAGTTAAGAACTATTTAATAGTTACCTAGTTAAAATAATAACAAAATTACCTGTAAAATAAATCCTAACCTAAGTTACAATTAAACCTAACACTACACTATCATTAAATTAATTAAATAAAATATCTACAATTACCTACAATTAAACCTAACACTACACTATCAATACATTAATTAAATACAATATCTACAAATAACTACAATGAAATAAACTAACTAAAGTACAAAAAATACAAAAGAACTAAGTTACAAAAAATAAAAAAATATTTACAAATATAAGAAAAATATTACAACAATTTTAAACTAATTACACCTACTCTAAGCCCCCTAATAAAATAACAAATCCCCCAAAATAAAAAAAATGCCCTACCCTATTCTAAATTACTAAAGTTCAAAGCTCTTTTACCTTACCAGCCCTGAACAGGGCCCTTTGCGGGGCATGCCCCAAGAAGTTCAGCTCTTTTGCCTGTAAAAAAAAACATACAATACCGCCCCCCCCAACATTACAACCCACCACCCACATACCCCTAATCTAACCCAAACCCCCCTTAAATAAACCTAACACTAAGCCCCTGAAGATCATCCTACCTTGTCTTCACCTCACCGGGTATCACACCGATCCGTCCTGGCTCCGATATCTTCATCCAACCCAAGCGGGGGCTAGACATCCACTGAAGAAGTCCAGAAGAGGGTCCAAAGTCTTCATCCTATCCGGGAAGAAGAGTAGATCCGGACCGGCAACCATCATCTTCCAAGCGGCATCTTCTATCTTCATCCGATGAGGACCGGCTCCATCCTGAAGACCTCCACTGCGGACCCATCTTCATCCGGCGACGTCCAACTGAAGAATGACGGCTCCTTTAAGGGACGTCATCCAAGATGGCGTCCCTCGAATTCCGATTGGCTGATAGGATTCTATCAGCCAATCGGAATTAAGGTAGGAATATTCTGATTGGCTGATGGAATCAGCCAATCAGAATCAAGTTCAATCCGATTGGCTGATCCAATCAGCCAATCAGATTGAGCTCGCATTCTATTGGCTGTTCCGATCAGCCAATAGAATGCAAGCTCAATCTGATTGGCTGATTGGTTAGTTTAAAATTGTTGTAATATTTTTCTTATGTTTGTAAATAATTTTTTATTTTTTGTAACTTAGTTCTTTTTTATTTTTTGTACTTTAGTTAATTTATTTCATTGTAGTTATTTGTAGGTATTGTATTCAATTTATTTATTGATAGTGTTAAAATAAATACAAAGTTACTTGTAAAATAAATATTAATCCTAAAATAGCTATAATATAATTATAATTTATATTGTAGCTATATTAGGATTTATTTTACAGGTAAGTATTTAGCTTTAAATAGGAATAATTTATTTAATAAGAGTTAATTAATTTCGTTAGATTAAAATTATATTTAATTTAGGGGGTGTTAGTGTTAGGGTTAGACTTAGCTTTAGGGGTTAATACATTTATTAGAATAGCGGTGAGCTCCAGTCGGCAGATTAGGGGTTAATGTTTGAAGTTAGGTGTCGGCGATGTTAGGGAGGGCAGATTAGGGGTTAATACTATTTATTATAGGGTTAGTGAGGCGGATTAGGAGTTAATAACTTTATAATAATAGCGGTGCGGTCTGCTCGGCAGATTAGGGGTTAATAAGTGTAGGCAGGTGGAGGCGACGTTGAGGGGGGCAGATTAGGGGTTAATAAATATAATATAGGGGTCGGTGGTGTTAGGGGCAGCAGATTAGGGGCACATAGCTATAATGTAGCTGGCGGCTCTTTGCGGTCAGCAGATTAGGGGTTAATTATTGTAGGTAGCTGGCGGCGACGTTGTGGGGGGCAGATTAGTGTTTAATAAATATAATATAGGGGTCGGCGGTGTTAGGGGCAGCAGATTAGTGGTACATAAGGATAACGTAGTTGGCGGTCGGCAGATTAGGAGTTAAAAAAATTTACTCATGTTGCAGCGATGTGGGGGGACCTCGGTTTAGGGGTACATAGGTAGTTTATGGGTGTTAGTGTACTTTAGAGTACAGTAGTTAAGAGCTTTATAAACCGGCGTTAGCCCAGAAAGCTCTTAACTACTGACTTTTTTCCTGCGGCTGGAGTTTTGTCGTTAGATTTCTAACGCTCACTTCAGACACGACTCTAAATACCGGAGTTAGAAAAATCCCATTGAAAAGATAGGATACGCAATTTACGTAAGGGGATCTGCGGTATGGAAAAGTCGCGGCTGAAAAGTGAGCGTTAGACCCTTTTTTGAGTGACTCCAAATACCGGAGGTAGCCTAAAACCAGCGTTAGGAGCCTCTAACGCTGGTTTTCACGGCTAACGCCAAACTCTAAATCTAGGCCTAAGTTATTTAGACATTGATGCTATGTATTAAATTTAATCACCACTAGGTGTCAGTGTTGTCCTTTAAATTACCCCTTATAACAAAGTCAGAAAAATCGTTCCGTATATACTGGGGACAATTGGATTGTCTTGGATGTAAGGAGCCTATGAAAATTATAGAGAGTACAGGTATACCTGTTGGCGCATTCCTGTCAACTTAGGAGTCTTGAGACTCTTATAAATATTATAGGGTTATGTTGTAACTCGATAATAATAGGCTTGTAAGGAAAGGTAAACACTGAGCGAATGTTTAGAATTTTTTTCTTGCACATTCAGTCATTAATGTAGATAGAACAAAAGGTTACATTGTTATAGTGTGGATATATTTGGTTACATAGTATCTCTCATTATTTGTAAGTCAAAATTCAAAAGAGTCAATGTATCTAGTTTTACTCTGCAATTTAAAGCTTTGCACTTTGGTGCTTACGATATTTATTTTGATGTTTTCCTTAGCTTCCACTTAGGTTAAGTAGTTACAACGTTTTTGCAAGTGTCTCTGAGTACATAGGATTCAGCTTAACATTAACTAGTTGTGTACTGTGATAACACTAAATATTTATTTTCATTATAGTCTCAATTAGAGCACTTATTTATTATGATAGATTATCAGTTTTCACCTTTGTATTCACTTAGGTAATTATAATACCGGTTTGTACCATTAATCAGTCTATTGTTAATGAATAATTTCACCAGAGATTGACCGGGCTCTACCTTTATTCTGTTAGTTGATAGATATTCTCTATAATGATTTGCCGGTTTATACCTTAATATTGTGATATCTTAATAGATAATTTCTAAGAAGATTTACCGGCCTATACCTTAGTTTAATTGGTTGTAAATATATAGTCTCTATAACGATTTACCGGCCTATACCTTTAAGAGCTGACCTGTTAATCTCGCAGATTTGTATCTTTAAAATGATATTGATGGTTATGTGTATGGGTTTACGGTCTATACCTTGGGTGATTCTCATAAAACTAAATAAATATAACAAAGTTAGTTTTTGTCTATATCTGGGTATCACATCTAGATTTGGGCTCACGGGTTACAGGTCTATATTAAGTTTAGGAGATATTGATTTTAAACTTGCAAGTGATAGGTAGTGTTAACTAATTTTCTAAAGTGGTTACCGGCCTATACCAGGTGAGCAATAATTAAAGCAGCACCATTACTGATTTTGCAGATTACCTTCTAACACTAGTAAAACATTACCGCTAAAAGCCGGTTACCAATTAAATACCAGTGAAAAATTATCTAAATGTTACTGCTTATAGCCTTTAGTAAAATGCATATAGATACTTAGGCTAAGGGGATGGCAGTATGCCAAAATAGTGTCAAACTGTAAGATAACCCCTATGCCTCCATTTGTCTCAAACAACAGACGAACTAAAATTTACAAAACAACACCTTCCCCTAACATGTTTCGCCAGTAACCTGGCTTTGTCAAAGGGTGCGGGCCCGCCTTTGTTTCAAATATTTATTGGCTCACTACTCCACCTCCCTGCCGGTTATTGGACCAATCAAAAGAGAGGAGACAGAACCACTGTGATTGTTTAACTCACTGAGATAGCAAAGTGGACATTGATTTGTTCATTTTTCCTTTTAATATGTTACCTGTTGTTAAGGTGGATTGTTAGGTTATGTATGCAATCGAAAAAAACTAAAATAAGGGGACTACTAATTATATATTCATTATGTTCTGACTTGTCTAGGTTATACTTGTCACATACTGATTTAGGAATTGTATGCCTCCATTACTAGCTTCTGTAATAGAGCAAGTGACTCTTTATAAATGAATAAAGAGAGTGTGGGTTACATAACCTAATGTTATGCTCATAAGTGCTTTTCTAATAGATATAGTGATTGTGTGAGTTTAGCCCAACCCTGCTAATACAGTGGGATTTTATAAGGTGAGGTGATCTAAAGAAATTATGTGACTTTATTCATTTAAAAAGAGTCACTTGCTCTATTACAGAAGCTAGTAATACTATATTACCATATTTAAAAAGAGTAACTTGCTCTATTACAGGAGCTAGTAATGTCATGTCACCACACCATATCCTTGTAATTCAGAACATAATGAATATATAATTAGTAGTCCCCTTATTTTAGTTTTTTTCGATTGCATACATAACCTAACAATCCACCTTAACAACAGGTAAAATATTAAAAGGAAAAATGAACAAATCAATGTCCACTTTGCTATCTCAGTGAGTTAAACAATCACAGTGGTTCTGTCTCCTCTCTTTTGATTGGTCCAATAACCGGCAGGGAGGTGGAGTAGTGAGCCAATAAATATTTGAAACAAAGGCGCGCCCGCACCCTTTGACAAAGCCAGGTTACTGGCGAAACATGTTAGGGGAAGGTGTTGTTTTGTAAATTTTAGTTCGTCTGTTGTTTGAGACAAATGGAGGCATAGGGGTTATCTTACAGTTTGACACTATTTTGGCATACTGCCATCCCCTTAGCCTAAGTATCTATATGCATTTTACTAAAGGCTATAAGCAGTAACATTTAGATAATTTTTCACTGGTATTTAATTGGTAACCGGCTTTTAGCGGTAATGTTTTACTAGTGTTAGAAGGTAATCTGCAAAATCAGTAATGGTGCTACTTTAATTATTGCTCACCTGGTATAGGCCGGTAACCACTTTAGAAAATTAGTTAACACTACCTATCACTTGCAAGTTTAAAATCAATATCTCCTAAGCTTAATATAGACCTGTAACCCGTGAGCCCAAATCTAGATGTGATACCCAGATATAGACAAAAACTAACTTTGTTATATTTATTTAGTTTTATGAGAATCACCCAAGGTATAGACCGTAAACCCATACACATAACCATCAATATCATTTTAAAGATACAAATCTGCGAGATTAACAGGTCAGCTCTTAAAGGTATAGGCCGGTAAATCGTTATAGAGACTATATATTTACAACCAATTAAACTAAGGTATAGGCCGGTAAATCTTCTTAGAAATTATCTATTAAGATATCACAATATTAAGGTATAAACCGGCAAATCATTATAGAGAATATCTATCAACTAACAGAATAAAGGTAGAGCCCGGTCAATCTCTGGTGAAATTATTCATTAACAATAGACTGATTAATGGTACAAACCGGTATTATAATTACCTAAGTGAATACAAAGGTGAAAACTGATAATCTATCATAATAAATAAGTGCTCTAATTGAGACTATAATGAAAATAAATATTTAGTGTTATCACAGTACACAACTAGTTAATGTTAAGCCGAATCCTATGTACTCAGAGACACTTGCAAAAACGTTGTAACTACTTAACCTAAGTGGAAGCTAAGGAAAACATCAAAATAAATATCGTAAGCACCAAAGTGCAAAGCTTTAAATTGCAGAGTAAAACTAGATACATTGACTCTTTTGAATTTTGACTTACAAATAATGAGAGATACTATGTAACCAAACATATCCACACTATAACAATGTAACCTTTTGTTCTATCTACATTAATGACTGAATGTGCAAGAAAAAAATTCTAAACATTCGCTCAGTGTTTACCTTTCCTTACAAGCCTATTATTATCGAGTTACAACATATCCCTATAATATTTATAAGAGTCTCAAGACTCCTAAGTTGACAGGAATGCGCCAACAGGTATACCTGTACTCTCTATAATTTTCATAGGCTCCTTACATCCAAGACAATCCAATTGTCCCCAGTATATACGGAACGATTTTTCTGACTTTGTTATAAGGGGTAATTTAAAGGACAACACTGACACCTAGTGGTGATTAAATTTAATACATAGCATCAATGTCTAAATAACTTATTTAGGCAAAATTGAAGCACAACATCCACTATCAGTCTAATAGTGTTTGATGTAGGTAACAACAAGTCCTAGATATTTAGAAAATTAATTAAATCCTCTGCAATAACAGGCATTGTCCCTTTACTGTAACAAGTACAGGAGCTATAATCAGTTAATATCCATGAACTGATTAATTGCAGTTACCTTGCAAAACATAAGCTGTAGGTCACATTAAGGGTGGAGACACACTCCTAGATACAGTGTCCAACTCAATGGGAATACAGGGTGAAAGGGAGTAAAACTCACCTAGCTCAAACCCTAACTGTACATTAGACTATCATTATCTGAATAGCCCAAGAACCTACACTAGTATACTATTAACTTAGAAAAAACAGTGATTAATCCAAGCAATTAAACATTAAACTATTGACAGTTTATCACTATAGTTTACAACACATATGTTACGAGCTTAGTCCTACTGAGAATTTGCTCAATAAAGATAACTATCTCTACAGCAGACGGTAATTTGAAAAGTTTTTGTCTTTGTATGTTTGTAATATATATTAATAATTTTGAATAAAAGTTAAATTTTAATTATCTAGCTCTGAACTCCACCTAGAAGTCTCAATAAAGTCTATATCCACATAATTCTATCACAGGAATGTGAGTGCTAAACAGATGTACATTTTTTGTCAGTATAATACTGATTTGTTCTATTCTGAAATTAAAGTACATAGCAGCCCACCTCTCTCTTTATTATATAACCCAGCGACAATATTTAGCTGGCTTATTCAGAGAAAATATAATTCCTGTACCACTATATATAGTAGTGCCTTAGTAAACCCCTCTTTCTCGCTGCCTGCCTGTCTGTCTGTCTTTACAAAAGATAATTATCTTTAATACAATGGACATCTGATTTTAAGTACCGTATTTTTCGCTCCATAAGACGCACCTGACCATAAGACGCACCTAGTTTTTAGAGGAGGAAAACAAGAAAAAATATTCTGAATCAAATGGTATACTACCCCCATAGGTGACAAGGAGGCAATGCCAGTAAGGGGAACTTTAAGTCTTTAATTACTCAGATGCCAGAGGGGTAACCTTAACCCTTTTGGTGCTTAGGTGAAACTAACTTAAGAGTCTGCTTCTCCTCAGGGCAGGACTCCAGACATCTACAGGTGTCTCATGTGTGTCCCTCGGGTCGATTAAGTAGTGCAGGACAACATACCCGCAGGGCAGGTAAAGCTGTGATTCCCAGCTTAGGCAGTGCCAATTTTTAAAACATTAAGGGCCAGATACAATAACACCTATGACCGGGAGACCCTTTAGTGCACTTGTCCCTTATATGTGAAAGCTTAGGAACTTTGCGCCAAATGCACCAAACATACCGGTAGTTCAATCAACAAGGAAAGTGTGATCCCAAAAGTCCCCACTATTGCTCATCCTTGTCTGGAACAAACTTACCCTCTCTTCACGGCACTGTCCTAAAGCCCGGTGTGTTTAAGAGCCGTTCGGGAGATCCTCTCTCCTAGGCTCAAAGCAAACCGCCTTCCGTAGCTTGGAGCTACACCGCTCCCACAAGCCGTCAGCTGCCGTTTGCAGCACTGGCGATAGCTTCACATTCAATGGCCCCGGTGATGACGTCAAAGGACGCGGCCGACTTACGAGGGGGAACGACTCCTGCCGATACACTTCCAATCACAGTAGTGGGTAAATGGAAATCCTTGTGGCTTGCTTACACCATTAGATACTTGACAACCTCCAGGGGCACACCAACTGCAAGTGCTCCAAGGAAATGGCCCACAGATATAATAAACACAAAGTCCAGAGCTGCAGTTAAAAATTCTTTGTTCTTTTATTCATTTAAGAGCGGTTACATGTACAGGTACAAAACATGCCCTTAGTGTCCAAAGCTATGGACACTAAGGGCATGTTTTGTACCTGTACATGTAACTGCTCTTAAATGAATAAAAAAACAAAGAATTTTTAACTGCAGCTCCAGACTTTGTGTTTATTGTTCACTGTCCTATAGTCTGCACTCTGCACATTGCGCAGCGTGAAGTGGAACTCAGTAAGACAGTGCCCTAAGGTGGCTACCTAGCCTAAATATGCAAGCACCGGGCCTGCATTTGCTCCATAAGACACACAGACATTTCCCCTTACTTTTGAAGGGGAAAAAAGTGCGTCTTATGGAGCGAAAAATACGGTATATGCAAGATACAGTTGTTTCAAAGAATATTGCTACTATCAGTAAATCTGAAGCATGCTTCACTGCTTTAAAAATGACAAAAAAAGTCTAGCGCACCTGGTGTTCCCAGGCGGTCATCCATCCAGGTACTGACCAGGCCTGGCCCTGCTTAATTTCCGAGATCAGACGGGATCATGTGCATTCAAAGCAGTGTGGAGGTAGACACTTAGGTCTTCTTCCCAACGTGTTTTGTTCTTGCTCATGCTGTCATTCACAGTCTGTAAAAAATTGAAGAGATAAAGCAGGGTTAAATTTAGATGGCAAATATATAAATAAATTAATAAATAGTGCAGGTACAGGCCCAGAATCACTTGCTGACCCATGACAAAAAATATACACAGATAAAGAGTTTCCTGCCCCTCTTTATGCCTGCCTGTCTGTCTGTCTGTCTTTACAAAAGATAATTATCTTTAATACAATGGACATCTGATTTTTAGTAACTGCAAGATACAGTTGTTTCAAAGAATATTGCTACTATCAGTAAATATGAAGCATCCTTCACTGCTTTAAAAATGAAAAAAAAAAAGCCTAACGCACCTGGTGTTCCCAGGCGGTCTCCCATCCAGGTACTGACCAGGCCTGGCCCTGCTTAATTTTCGAGATCAGGTTCATTCAAGGCAATGTGGCGGTAGACACTTAGTGCCTCTTCCCAATGCGTTTTGTTCTTGCTCATGCTGTCATTCACAATCTTTAAAAAATTGAAGGGTTAAAACAGGGTTAAAATTTAGATGGCAAATATATAAATAAATTAATAAATAAAGCCAGTACAGGCCCAGAATCACTTGCTGACCCATGACAAAAAGTATACACAAATAAAGAGTTTCCTGCCCCTCTTTCTGCCTGCCTGCCTGCCTGTCTGTCTGTCATTACAAAAGATAATTACCTTTAATACAATGGACATCTAATTTTTAGTAATTGCAAGATACAGTTGTTTCAAAGAATATTGCTACTATCAGTAAATATGAAGCATGCTTCACTGCTTTAAAAATGAAAAAAAAAGCCTACCGCACCTGGTGTTCCAAGGTGGTCTCCTATCCAGGCCTGGCCCTGCTTAACTTCCGAGATCAGATGGGATCGGGTGCATTCAAGGCAGTGCGGCGGTAGACACTTAGTGCCTCTTCCCAACGCGTTTTTTTCTTGCTCATGCTGTCGTTCACAGTCTGTAAAAAATTGAAGAGTTAAAATGGGGTTAAACTTTAGATGGCAAATATATAAATAAATTAATAAATAGTGCCAGTACAGGCCCAGAATCACTTGCTGACCCATGACAAAAAGTATACACAGATAAAGAGTTTCCTGCCCCTCTTTCTGCCTGCCTGCCTATCTGTCTTTACAAAAGATCTTTAATACAATGGACATCTAATTGTTAGTATTTGCAAGATACAGTTGTTTCAAAGAATATTGCTACTATCAATAAATATGAAGCGTGCTTCACTGCTTTAAAAATAAAAAAAAGCCTACCGCAACTGGTGTTCCCAGGCGATCTTCCATTCAAGTACTGACCAGGCCTGGCCCTGCTTAACTACCGAGATCAGACGGGATCGGTTGCATTCAAGGCAGTGTGGAGGTAGACATTTAGTGCCTCTTTCCAACGTGTTTTCTTCTTGCTCATGCTGTCATTCACAGTCTGTACAAAATTGAAGAGTTAAAATGGGGTTAAAATTTAGATGGCAAATATATAAATAAATTAATAAATAGTGCCAGTACAGGCCTAGAAACACTTGCTGACCCATGACAAAAAGTATACACATATAAAGAGTTTCCTGTCCCTCTTTCTGCCTGTCTGTCTTTAAAAAAGATAATTATCTTTAATACAATGGACATCTAATTTTTAGTTATTGCAAGATACAGTTGTTTCAAAGAATATTGCTACTATCAATAAATATGAAGCATGCTTCACTGCTTTAAAAATGAAAAAAATGCCTACCGCACCTGGTGTTCCCAGGAGGTCTCCCATCCAGGTACTGACCAGGCCTGCCCCTGCTGAACTTCCAAAATGAGACGGGATCGGTTGCATTCAAGGCAGTGAGGCAGTAGACACTTAATGCCTCTTCCCAACGCGTTTTGTTCTTGCTCATGCTGTCATTCACAGTCTGTAAAAAATTGAAGAGTTAAAACGTGGTTAAAATTTAGATGGCAAATATATATATAAATAAATTAATAAATAGTGCTAGCACAGGCCCAGCATCACTTGCTGACCCATGACAAAAAGTATACACAGATAAAGAGTTTCTTGCCCCTCTTTCTGCCTGCCTGCCTTTCTGTCTGTGATTACAAAAGATAATTATCTTTAATACAATGGACATCTAATTTTTCGTAATTGCAAGATACAGTTGTTTCAAAGAATATTGCTACTATCAGTAAATATGAAGCATGCTTCACTGCTTTAAAAATGAAAAAAAAGCCTACCGTACATGGTGTTCCCAGGAGGTCTCCCATCCAGGTTCTGCCCAGGCCTGGCCCTGCTTAACTTCCGAGATCAGGTGCATTCAAGGCAGTGTGGCGGTAGATACTTAGCACCTCTTCCCAGCGCGTTTTGTTCTTGCTCATGCTCTCATTCACAGTCTGTAAAAAATTGAAGAGTTAAAATGGGGTTAAAATTTAGATGGCAAATATATAAATAAATTAATAAATAGTGCCAGTACAGGCCCATAATCACTTGCTGACCCATGACAAAAAGTATACACAGATAAAGAGTTTCCTGCCCCTCTTTCTGCCTGCCTGCCTGTCTTTACAAAAGATAATTATCTTTAATACAAAGGACATCTAATTTTAAGTAATTGGAAGATATAGTTGTTTCAAAGAATATTGCTACTATTAGTAAATATGAAGCACACTTAGCACACTTGGCAAATATATAAATAAATTAATAAATAGTGCCAGTACAGGCCCAGATTCACTTGCTGACCCATGACAAAAAGGATACACATATAAAGAGTTTCCTGCCCCTCTTTCTGCCTGCCTGCCAGTCTGTCTTTACAAAAGATAATTATCTTTAATACAATGGACATCTAATTTTTAGTAAGAGTTTCCTGCCCCTCTTTCTGCCTGCATGCCTGCCTGTCTTTACAAAAGATAATTATCTTTAATACAATGGACATCTAATTTTTACTAATTGCAAGATACAGTTGTTTCAAAGATTATTGCTACTATCAGTAAATATGAAGCATGCTTCACTGCTTTAAAAATGAAAAAAAATAAAAATACTGCATCTGGTGTTCCCAGGTGGACTCCCATCCAGGTACTGACCAGGCCTGGCCCTGCTTAACTTCCGAGACCAAACAGGATTGGGTGCATTCAAGGCAGTGTGGAGGTAGACACTGAGTACTTCTTCCCAACGTGTTTTGTTCTTGCTCATGCTGTCATTCACAGTCTTTAAGAAATTGAAGAGATAAAACAGGGTTAAAATTTAGATGGCAAATATATAAATAAATTAATAAATAGTGCCAGTACAGGCCCAGAATCACTTGCTGACCCATGACAAAAAGTATACACAGACAAAGAGTTTCCTGCCTCTCTTTCTGCCTGCCTGCCTGCCTGCCTGTCTGTCTTTACAAAAGATAATTATCTTTAATAAAATGGACATCTGATTTTTAGTAATTGCAAGATACAGTTGTTTCAAAGAATATTGCTACTATCAGTAAATATGAAGCATGCTTCACTGCTTTAAAAATGAAAAAAAAAGCCTACCACACCTGGTGTTCCCAGGAGGTCTCCCATCCAGGTACTGACCAGGCCTGGCCCTGCTTAACTTCCAAGATCAGGTGCATACAAGGCAGTGTGGATGTAGACACTTAGCGCATCGTTCCTATTTGTTTTGTTCTTGCTCATGCTGTCATTAACAGTCTGTAAAAAATTGAAGAGTTAAAACGGGGTTAAAATTTAGATGGCAAATATATAAATAAATTAATAAATAGTGCCAGTACAGGCCCAGAATCACTTGCTGACCCATGACAAAAAGTATACACATATAAAGAGTTTCCTGCCCCTCTTTCTGCCTGCCTGCCTGCCTGTCTTTACAAAAGATAATTATCTTTAATACAATGGACATCTAATTTTTAGTAATTGCAAGATATAGTTGCTTCAAAGAATATTGCTACTATCAGTAAATATGAAGCATGCCTCACTGCTTTAAAAATGAAAAAAAAAAAAAGCCTACTGCACCCGGTGGTCGCAGGCGGTGTCCCATCCAGGTATTCACCAGGCCTGGCCCTGCTTAACCTCCGAGATCAGACGGGATCAGGTGCATTCAAGGCAGGGGGCTGTAGACACTTTGTGCCTCTTCCCAAAGCATTTTGTTCTTGCTCATGCTGTCATTTACAGTCTATAAAAAGAGAGTTGAAGAGTTAAAATGGGGTTAAAATTTAGATGGCAAATATATAAATAAATTAATAAATAGTGCCAGTACAGGCCCAGAATCACTTGCTGACCCATGACAAAAAGTATACACAGATAAAGAGTTTCCTGCCCCTCTTTCTGCCTGCCTGCCTGCCTGTCTGTCTGACTTTACAAAAGATAATTATCTTTAATACAATGGACATCTAATTTTAAGTAATTGCAAGATACAGTTGTTTCAAAGAATATTGCTACTATCAATAAATATGAAGCATGCTTCACTGCTTTAAAAATGAAAAAAAAAAAAGCCTACCGCAATTGGTGTTCCCAGGCGGTCTCCCATGCAGGTACTGCCCAAGCCTGGCCCTGCTTAACTTCCGAGATCAGACGGGATCGGGTGCATTAAAGGCAGTGTGGAGGTAGACACTTAGTGCTTCTTCTCAACGTGTTTTGTTCTTGCTCATGCTCTCATTCACAGTCTGTAAAAAATTGAAGAGTTAAAATGGGGTTAAAATTTAGATGGCAAATATATAAATAAATTAATAAATAGTTCCAGTACAGGCCCAGAATCACTTGCTGACCCATGACAAAAAGTATACACAGATAAAGAGTTTCCTGCCCCTCTTTCTGCCTGCCTGTCTGTCTTTACAAAAGATAATTATCTTTAATACAATGGACATCTGATTTTTAGTAATTGCAAGATACAGTTGTTTCAAAGAATATTGCTACTATAAGTAAATATGAAGCATGCTTCACTGCTTTAAAAATGAAAAAAAAGCCTACCGCACATGGTGTTCCCAGGTGGTCTCCCATCCAGGTACTGACCAGTCCTGCCCCTGCTTAACTTCCAAGATCAGACGGGATCGGGTGCATTCAAGGCAGTGTGGCGGTAGACACTTAGCGCCTCTTCCCAACACGTTTTGTTCTTGCTCATGCTGTCATTCACAGTCTGTAAAAAATTGAAGAGTTAAAACGGGGTAAAAATTTAGATGGCGGGGGGCGGAGCTGGCCGCAGCTAAGATGGCTGCTTAACACCATAGCTCTGGAAACCAGCTCCAATAACACTGCCTCATAAGGTCACATTTTTGCTAATTTTCATTTAAATTTATGAAGTCTTGACAGATACTCGCCTAGGGAGGCTAGGTGCTGAATTTGAGATCACAGACTACTCATCTATGCTACGGGACCAGTACTACTCTCACGGCCAGTGTCACACTCTGTAATTCCTGAGACGCTGCAGCGCAACAGACAGCAGAGGACTTCAGCTGAGAGAGGAAAACGATGCGCAAACTTGTCTGACTTAGACCCTTAAACCCTCCCGCGTCTTTCCCACAAAAGATAACTTACCCACACGCCACCGGACTCTACAGTCCTCCCGTAACAGGCCGCCATATTGACATCACTACACGCAACCAGAGGCCACACGTGGCAGGGAAAAAATAAAAAGTTTAACGCTTTGGCTGAAGTGTGCATTTAACTTGCTTGGCATATAACTAGCTAACGGCTAGGTATTGTTGGGAGGCACAAATGAAAGAAGGGAGGATTGCTGGAGTGGGGATCAGCTGGAATCTCAGGAAAGCTCAGGAAAGTATATAGAGACAATTCAGGTGCACCTTCTATCTTTACAACTACAAGTCACAGCTTTATCACTATATTGTCAATCCAATGATCCACATTATAAATATTGGGCTGAGCTTTTGTCACTGGGTTCTCCCCTGGATCGCCTTTGCCCAGGCAAGAGCCTCTTTATATAGCCTTAATTTTCAATAAAGAGCTAATTCGGGACAGTCACCTATTATTCTCGCCCCATCTCTGCAGCGGTTTGTGAGGGTATCCACTGTATGCTCGTTGTGTTCTCCACAAATTTAAAATATGAACCCTAAACGCTCTGCAAAACTCAACAAACCACAGAAAATTACTAGTCAAAGGGACAGCGTGGTTGATCAGTTTTTCTCCCCTACGGGAGCTAAAGCAACTATGAATACAGAAGCCATCAGGTCACCTATGATAAAGGTGGTGACACCACAAAAAAATGTGGAGGCCCCTGGGGAGAGTACCTCTGTGCCAAATACTATCCTTTCCACACTAGCGTCCAAACAGGACATTGCGGACATTATCCGCTCCTGTATCCGTGAGGAAATAGCAGAAATGAAACAGGATTTGCACTCTATGGGCAATAGAGTGGAAGCACTAGAGGAATTTACAGACCATCTGCAGGGGGAAATTAATATGACTCAGGATGCCACAAATCATCATACTGCGTTGCTATCGGATTTGCATGACAAGATAGAGGACCTTGAAAATTGTAGCCGCAGGAAAAATCTCAGAATCCGTGGCATTCCTGAGTCGGTGCTCCCAAAAGACTTTCCGACCTATTTTCCAGCCCTCTTCGCTCATCTTAAGAGCTCCTCACCGACTACAGATGGATATCTGGGTCAGAGTTCATAGAGCCCTGAGGCCCAAAACTTCCGACTCAGCACCACCAAGGGATATTATCATGAAGTTTAAGGACTTCAGAGAAAAGGAGGAACTTTTAAACCTCTCCCGCAAGAATCAGCCGGTTAAGTTTAGAGGTGTTGTCTTACAATTTTTTCAGGATCTTTCGCAAAGGACATTGCAGAGAAGAAGGGAATTGCCCCCCTTAACCACACTCTTACGCCAAAAGAGGATCCTATATAGATGGGGTTTCCCTTTCCATTTATACGTCCTGCATGGAAATCGGAAATTAACCTGTAAGTCTATAGAAGACATCAGGGAATTTTGTTCAGCCTTAGAAATTGAGGCCCCTACTGGATTACCTGCAGAAGAATCTCAAGAACCTCCAAAGAAAAGGCCAGTTAAGGCGGATCCAATAATGTGGCAAAAAGTTGCCTCCAAGCAGAGAGCTCATCCTACGGATAGGTCTCCAAGCTCTTCTCCTTGATACGCACACGAGTGACCTTTTCTGTGGGACTGAGCTAATTATTGGGACTCGAGGCTGGGGGACGGTAATTTGGTAAAGTATGCCTATAAAACAGCATCTTGGGTGTTATTTTAGGCCAAATTTCTTCTCCTTTTTTTTTTAACTTTTCCTGTTCCTGTCCTACTGGTTATCGATGGGTATTTATTTCAGAACTATAGCTACTGGAGTTCTCTTACTGGATATTTAATATAGTCTGAGCCCTGAAAACAATGTTGTAGACTTGCAAGCTTTTCTTTATTGATGTTATCTCTACCCGAGACTGATCCTTTTATAGTTTGGGAGGCCCATAGGTGCTACATTAGAGGAGAATTAATTAAGTATAAGGCACATGTCAGACAAAAAGCATGGTTACTCTTTAAAACATCAACTGATCTCTTAGCTAAGTTAGAACACAAGCATACACTGAATTAAGTCATAGGCTAATACGAGAATATAAGATAAATAGAACCCCTAACAAGTTCACGTCATAATTACAAAGTTACAGCCATGCCAAAATGGTTTGCTATTGAGTACACAAGTCAGGACCAAGCATAGGTAGTATATATTTTCAGTCAGCAACACATCACACAGTGATGAGGTAATAATAGGTTAATATAGATATGTAATGCACAGAGATGATAAAAAACATATCATGTTCTGATCATCCTAATACCTGCAGATTAATATCTGTTGCTGAGCAAAATTGTGTATTAGCAAATTACAGAGCAAATAAGTGGGTCTGGCAGGCAGTGTATCTGTAATCCTTAAAGGCAGCCTAGTGATCATGCAATAATAAGTCAATTCAGAATAGTAATGTGATGTACTGATAATATTAAGCCCGTATCCAGTTTTGTATACCTTAATCTCAAAATGTTTGAATTTCTTTATAGAGCAGGCAGGTGTGGCAACAAGTGAATAAGCACTCGTAATACAAGCTAGAATAACTAGCAATACGTCTCAGTAAAACATATACACATGACAGGAATACCTGACACCCCCCCTCCTCCCCCCTCACGTCACACAGCACATTTCCCAATGATCCGTGAGAGCAACAAATTCTCCATTGGAAGGGAGGGAGGAGAGAGTGGTCTAGGTTCTGTTGTCAGGCATGCAAACAAGCCTTTATGAGACAGATCGGCAGTGTCCCTGAGGAATAAAAAAAAAAAAAAAAAAGTCTGTTTAATTTAAAACTAGAGAGGCAGCAATTGTGAAGAAATTGATACAAGCAGAGAACAGACACAGCGATCTTTAGCAAAAAAAAAAAAAAAAAAAAAAGGCTGTTTACTTCAAAACTAGAGAGGCAGCAATTGTGAAGAAATTGATACAAGCAGAGAACAGACACAGCGATCTTTAGTAACAAAAAAAAAAAAAAAATGCTGTTTACTTTAAAACTAGAGAGGCAGCAATTGTGAAGAAATTGATACAAGCAGAGAACAGACACAGCGATCTTTAGCAAAAAAAAAAAAAATGCTGTTTACTTTAAAACTAACGAGGCAGCAATTGTGAAGAAATTGATACAAGCAGAGAACAGACACAGCGATCTTTAGTACCATAAAAATGCACATTATAATACAGAATTTGGTGTAAAGGTCTTTTTATTTTTTACACAGCAGAGCATTTAGTGCCTATAGTTTTTCACTGTGCAATCAGAAGTATACATGTTAGCTTTTCAGTTGTCTAGGGAACACAGGTGTTTTCTCTAATCTACAATGACCATAGAAAGTTATCATTGGTGAAACAAGACATGGGTGTGTACACCCTAACCAATTGAATCACAGAGGTGGGTTTTTAAACTTGAATCACACACACAATTTTTAAGCAGACTAGGATTAAGGCAGACGCTGAAACCGGTCAGCCCTTTTGTTTTCTGTGTTTCTAAGGTTATTTATCACTCTTACCCTGGGGGTTAGTTAACCCTTTTTGTTTTGTTTTATTCACAAAAATAATAAAGCAAGTCTTTTCAATTTACTTTTTGGTACTCCTGACAACATTTTTTCATTGGATGAACCCAACAGACACTAATATCCTAGAGAAATTTAGATAAAGCTAGAAAAATGGTGCAAGACCAGTTAATACAAGAGGCTAATACACTGGCCCTGAAGACAAAGCAAAAAATTTATTTTGAGAGCAATAGAGCGGGTAAACTCCTTGCATGTTCCAGCACCAGCAAACAAGACGGTCAACACGACTCCAGAAATACTCTCTCAGTTCTTAGCATACTATTATAAACTGTACAACTTCCCGAGGCCCAACCCTTCGGATGGTAGTGAAAACACCATAAAAGCATACCTAACAGACACTCCCCTACCTCAGTTAACAGATGCTCAGGCAGCTTACCTAGAGACACCTTTTTCAGTCGCAGAAGTCTCAGCGGCCCTTAAACAATTACCAGCGGGAAAGAGCCCAGGGCCTGATGGGTTTACGGTTTCCTATTACAAAATATTTGCACCCTTCCTGCTCCCTCACCTATGTACACTTTTTAATATAGCCGACCAGGAACACCCCTTCCTCTCCTCTATGTTAGAGGCTCACATTACAGTAATCCCTAGACTGGGTAAATCTACTAACTCCCCTGCTATTTTCCGCCCTATCTCGCTATTAAATGTAGATATAAAATTGTATGCAAAACTCATTGCCTTAAGAATCAACAAACTGCTGCCCCAATTAATTCATTTAAACCAAGTGGGTTTTGTGCCTCACAGAGAGGCAAGAGATAACACTACCAAGATCCTAAATTTACTCGCATATGCCCAAACCCATACTATTCCCTCTATCTTCCTGGCCATCGATGCCGAAAAGACGTTTGATAGACTAGATTGGCTATTTTTAAAACTCACATTAGCGCAATTTGGAATAGGAGAAAAACTCATAGGACAAATTTTTGCTTTATATCATACCCCGAAAGCTCGAATTAAATTAAATGATTCTATTTCAGATCCCTTCCCTATCCTTAATGGTACAAGACAGGGTTGCCCTCTTTCTCCTTTATTGTTCATCCAGGCCATGGAGGTTTTAGCTGCCAACGTTAGGAAAAATTTGTGAATACAGGGGATTCAAGTAGGTGATACTCAATAGAAAACAACGATGTATGCAGACGACGTCCTCTTTACACTAACCTCACCTTTACAATCACTCTCTTTATTAATACCTGTAATGGAGATATATAGCTCCCAATCCAACTTCAAAATTAACATGTTAAAGTCAGAATTCTTAAGTGTGGGACTCCCAGTTCAAATGGCCAACCAAATTACAGAGCAATACCAGTTTAGGCAAAAGCATACCTCCATCAAATATTTAGGGATTCAAATTCCAAGCACACGAGACTCCCTATATCTGCTGAACTATCAGACCTTATTAGAATCTGTAAGAGCAGAATTGAAGGGTTGGCAGAACAAATGCCTATCTTGGCTCAGCAGAGTGCAAGCATTCAAGATGAGTATTCTGCCTCGCTTCTTATATTTGTTTCAGACGGTTCCTATCTATCTCCCCCAGCAATATATTAGCTCAGCAAAAACATTAGTCAATGCTTTTTTATGGGTACACAAACGTCCCAGGATAGCAAAAGCCACACTTTATAGACCCCGTAATAGAGGAGGGCTCGGAGTACCTAATCTTTTGTTTTATCAGCAAGCGGCATGCCTCAATAGGGTAATAGATTGGTGTAAAAACGTGCAAGATAAAGAATGGGTGAAACTTGAACATGACCTAGCTGGCTCAAAGAGTCTAGGAGCGCAATGTTGGTTGTATAAGCATGATAGGAGTACGTTGTTATCTCCCACCTCACTTGTAAAAGATACATTTTTAACATGGGATTGTATTACTAGACCCCTAAAGAGTGTGTCTACAGTACCTTCTCCATTAACCCCATTATTCCATAATAAGGACTTCCCTCCTTGCCAACAGGTATGGGTGTATGGGTCATACGGCATTGCAGCAGGGTTACCGTGTTTTTCTATGTTGGAAGGGGGTAGCATCTTGCCTAAATCCTCTTTGGTAGAGAGAAATATTCCACACTTCAACAAGTGGTTTGAATATCTCCAACTGTCACATTTTATCTCACATCACACAGAAAGAGCTTACATAGTTAGGAGTCTAAAGACTTTTGAAACGCTTTGCTGGTCCACACAGTCAACAAAAGGTGCTCTTTCAATGACATATAAAATCTTAACAACTATACACTCTAGAAACCTCCCATCATACACTTGAGTCTGGGAATCAGAACTGGGTTTCAGTGTCTCCCCTGAGACATGGGACTCTATTTTTCAACACATGGGGAAAGCACCATCCTCAATGAGCATCACAGAGACAAATATGAAATTATTATGTAGATGGTATCTACACCCAAGCAGGCTAGCCAAGATTCACAGACTTTCCGACCCTCTGTGTTGGAGAGGCTGTGAACAAGTCGGCTCATTATACCACATATGGTGGGACTGTCCTATTCTCCAACCCTTCTGGAAGATCACGCATATTGAGATCCAAAAAGCTCTTGCACATGAGATCCCGTACGACCCCTTGACATTACTATTTAACAAACCTCCATGACTTAAATGCAAATATAAGTCTACGCTACTATATATTATGCTTAGCAGTGCAAAGCAATTAGTCCCGAGACTATGGAAACAGAGAGCTGTCCAAACTATAAAAGACTGGACACAGAATGTCTCATTCCTCTTATCCCTTGAGAAATACCACTATATTCAGACTAACAGACTTGATTTCTATTGTGCAATGTCTTTATATTGGGAAACCTATATCCACAGGGTTGAGGTGACCACTTCACAAACAACCAACACTACTATAACCTCTCACTAGGGGTTGAGTTCTGTGAAATACATGGATAACTAGGTTTCGCTCAAGAGTATGTTCTGTTCTGATGCTACTCTAGGTTTTTTTTTTTAAATTCTCTTTTTATTATTGCAAGGAAAGGACAATAACATCAAGACAATACATCGTGTGCGGTATAAATTGACAGAGATTTAAACATTTCTCCAGGGTGTGTGAGACGCTGAGGCACCCCACGAAACCTGTCTCTACGAATTTAAGTGCGTAAGGTTATGGTAGTCCATCATACACTTTTAGGGTCCAAATCGTCCAATGATACTTTCAGATATCGTTCCCCTGCAATATTTTCTTACATTTTTTTTAACAAACAAACAAACATTTAAACAACATAGTTATCAAACTACAAAACAATATTAAGAAGATAAGGACAAGAAAAGGCGGTAATAATAGTATGCACATGTATGTAAAAACTTGTGTTCTCTACATGATCCTCCAAGGGTGGGAGGAAGAGGGGGAAGAAGGGGGAGGAAAAAAAAAAAAATTGAAGTTACTGTCCGCTAAAACAACATCAATTCTACCCGAGGTTGTTCAGGGCTTTGATCGTTGGCACCGTCTATGATGTGTTGCCAGTCAGCAGACATATCTAACTGAAGTATTGTCTCCAGATGGGCGAAGGGCTTCAAGATTTGTCTCTGTATGGGTGGATCTAGTTTACCTAAAAGCGGTTTCCATTTCCTAAGGAAAGGGCGTAGTCTGTGCATGGTGTCTAGTCTGGCATCGTATTGCTCCACGAAAAGTTGTCTGAGTAGTGTGTGCCTAAACTGAGCTATTGTCGGGGACTGTCTTGTAATCCATCTCTGGAGGATGCAGTGTCTCGCAAGCAGCATGCACAGTTTGAGGAATCTATGAAATCGCACGAGAGTCTCGTCCCATTTAAACAAAAAGATCTCTGCACTTGTGAGCGTAATCTCCACACCCAGTGTAACCCGTAACCAGTATTGACATTGTCCCCAGAACTTTTTGATCTTGGGGCATGTATAAAAGTAATGTTGAAATGAAGGGGCAGCTGCTCTGCATTTGACACATATGTCGGGTAGTCGTCTGTCCCATTTGGACAATCTGTGTGGTGTAATATAGTCCGAATGTAACAGTCTCGTTTGTGCTTCTCTATAGTGCACTGCTAATGTGGCTTGTCTCGTGTGCTCTAGGCTATTTTTTATGTCTTGTTCTGTCAGGTCCACCGAGCATGTATCATTGAGTTTTGATAATATATTAGAAAGGATCAGGGTCTCGCTCTGCCTCAAAAGACGCGTATAGAAATGGGAAAGTGAGAATCTACACAGCCGAAACATTGTTTGGGATATCACAAAGGGTGACCCCTCGCAGAAGCTTGTGTTGGAAGCCTGTAAGGAGCAGACATAGTGTCTTAATTGTAAGTATGCGTAGAAGTGACCGTTTGGGAGTTGGAATTTGTTCTTTAGTTCCTGGAAAGACCTCACTATGTGTTGCAAGGGATCCACTACATCTCCGACGGTTTTTAGACCTCGCTCCCTCCAGACACGGAACGGTTTGTGCTCGCTTCCAGCCGGGAAGGAGGGGTTTCCCATTATCGGAATAAATTTCGGGGAGGGGGCGTCAATCTTCAGGTACCTGTGTATCAGATACCATGCTCTTAGATGATCTCTATACAGCATACTCCTGGTGATCTTAGAGGGTAAGGTCCCATCTCCATACGGTAGATAGGTTAGCGCAATAGGCGCCGTTACTGTTTCCTCTAGTTTCGTGTCACAGAAATGTCCCGTGTTCATCTGCCAGTCTGTCACCAGACGTGCCAGAGCTGCCCAATTGTACAATTTAAGATTGGGGAGACCCAGTCCTCCTGCAGTATAAGGGGAATGAAGTTTGTAAAGCACTATACGTGGTTTGCCCCCCTTCCACACAAAGCGGGTTATGGCTCTTGTGAGCATCCACAAGTCCGCCTTGGTCATGAGAAACGGTAGCATGAGCAGCGGATAAAGTAATTTCGGTAAGATAGTCATTTTTACCAGGCCTACACGTCCCGAGAGCCCCAAGGGTAGTTTAACCCAACTCGAAAGCTGCGAAGCGAGTTGAGTACATTTGTCAGATATGTTCAGTTTGTATATTTTTAAGGGATCTCTATGAAGGTGAATTCCCAGGTATGTGAGGTGTCCCCTCGCTTCCACAAAGGGGTAATCGTGTCTGGAGTTTGGGTGTCTGTGTAACCACAGCACCTCCGATTTATTGGTGTTAATTTTGTAGCCAGAGAAGCTATCGAAGTCTACGATAGTGCGAAGTATTTGCGGTATGTGTGTCTGTGGAGAATCCACAAACAACAGCATGTCATCCGCGTAAAGAGCCACGTGGAGAGGAATATCCCCCACACGGATACCTGGGAAGACCTGTCGAAGTTTCAATGCCAGCGGTTCCAACGCTAGGTTGAATAATAGAGGCGAGAGGGGACAACCTTGTCTGGTTCCCCTCTGCAAACGGAAGTCCTCTGAAAAGAGTCCGCCAACCAGAACCCGAGCAATCAGGTTCGTGTATATCTTACCGATGACTTCCAGGAAAGGACCCTCGAAACCAAATCTCTGCATGGTGTCCCGTAGGTGTGCCCACTCCACCCTGTCGAAGGCCTTCTCTGCGTCTAATGACAGCAGGAAGGCCTCCGGCAAGTCCTGCATAGTCCAGTCTTCCCCCATAGACCAATAATGGTCAATAACCTGAAGCACTCTTCGCAAATTTACCACGGAGGTGCATTTGAAGACGAAGCCCGTTTGGTCTGGGTGTAGTAGATCTGGGAGTATCAATGCTACTCTAGGTTTTTATGTGACACCATACACAACAACCCTACGACTTATATTGTTTCCCATACTGCAATTTCCACCTTGTAAAGCGTTACTATATGCATACGAGTTACGTAACATGTTTTTCTTTTTGTTTGTTGTTATTTAATTGTTGTTTGGTTTTGTATAAGAAAAATACCACAAGCTTTGGACTATGCAGAAGGCTTTCTATTCTTCTATTGGACATTACGATTTATGGTATACCTTAAAGTGGATGAAAAGTGTCCTAAGCTTTCTTTACTAATGTCCATGGGAATTGTCTGTAATATTACTGATTTTGTTTCAAAACTGACTTTAATGTATGTTATCAAATTTTCTTTGTCAATAAAGCTTGTTGAAAAAAAAAAATTACGCCTAGATTTAGAGTTTTGCGTTAGCCGTCAAAACCAGCGTATAGGGCTTTTAACGCTGGTTTTTACCGCCCGCTGATATTTAGAGTTCACTTACCGACACTCTAAAATTTCCGAACGCAGAAATCTCTACCGACAGCTCAGACCCAGGAGTTAACATCTACCGACAAAATAAACATCCACGAATCACAAAACAAATATTACACAAAGTACACTTACACTTATACAAACACTACACTATATTTATTTTTCATATGTTTTCTTTTTTCATCTAAATAGAAAGGATCAAAGTTGTGAGATCTCGGGTGTTAGAAAAAAAAACAACACAAATCCATTTTGCCATTGACTTACATTGACAGACGGGAAAAGACACTCATATAGCTACATCTAACTAATGATATTATCACAAACATACACTCATCGATGCATACAAACAATATACACCACATTACATACACAAAGAAGTTATTTATTACGAAATGAACACGATTTAGCTACTTTTTCACACAAGAAAATGACGTCACTCACTTTACGCTCAAAACCAGTCTTGGATTTTATTTACACCCAAATTTTGAGCCTCCATTGACTTCTATGGGGAAGACGTGCTCGTGCACGCGACAGACAGATTTCCCTAACACACGCAAAAAGCGTAGACAAAAAAACTCTAAATACCAGCTCTAGAATTCGGAAAATAATGTTTTTCTGCATTAGACCCAGCTAAGACAAATAGATCAAGAAATGGCTATTTCCCTATGGTGGACTTATGGAGTTTACTTATGGAAAATTCACAACAACATTAAATTGTATGATACTTTTACATTGCATCAACTACAAATCAACATCACTAGTAACAAACATTTTCAACAATTACATCACATTTAAACGGACACAAAAATAATTGCAACATTTCAGGATTCACAAACAGTAGACAATTGGAAACACCTCTCATTTACCTTTATTATTGCATTTCATTTATTCAACTCATATGCTTGCAGCAACAGCATATCAACATAGGCTTAACACATGATCAGTCATGGATGCACATACTTTACTTTTATCATTCACTCATACATGTGCATTCAAATGATGGGGGGAAAACACATTACATTCTCTCTATGAATCACGAAACAGAAAATAGGGATTTTACTGTACTTTTAACATCATGATTCGATCACAATAAACCATTAGGAATTACGTACAATAAGAACATCATTACAACAGATTACAGCTGTCACTTTATGGGAAGGAACAACAATGCGAGACCGCTTTAGAGAAGTCAGCATATGTGGGACACAATCACAATATATACGTATATGTACATAACACGCATCACGCAACCACAAAGCACACATTTATATTTTAATCAGCACACAATAACAATGTAGTCAAATACAACAACACAATGAGGATTTCAGAAATACACAGGCAGGTTAATAATATGATGACATCATTAGAATATTCAACAATACACATTACAGCTTTACGAATGTACCGCCCCTTTCAGAACTTTAGCACTCAATACAACATATATACGTAAACAACAGTTTGGAACATCATTATTATGGCGATTTTAAAGGGATGCGTACTAAATATTGTCATCTCGCCAATCACTTATATATACAATACTACAGATGACAGACGGAAGTTCTTCAGTATTATTGAGATTTTAATGGGACGCGTACAATATTGACATCTCGCCAGTCACTTATATATACAATACTACAGATGACAGCCAGAAGTTCAGAATTATTATGCCGATTTTAAAGGGACGCGTACAATATTGACATCTCGCCAATCACTTATATATACAATACTACAGATGGCAGCAGGAAGATCTTCAGTATTATTGCGATTTCAAAGGGACACGTACAATATTGACATCTCGCCAATCACTTATATATACAATACTACAGATGACAGCCGGAAGTTCAGAATTATTAGTGCGATTTTAAAGGGACGCGTACAATATTGACATCTCGCCAATCACTTATATATACAATACTACAGATGTCAGCTGTTACTTTATCTTTTACAAACAATATTGCAGCAACATTGATCGATCACATTCTATGCACATTATACACAACTATGCACTTTCATTCATGTTTAGCGTGGATGTGTGCTTTTTACTATAAGATCGAGTTTAATAAATATTTATTATATTTATTACGCATATGAACAAACATTACAAACATGCACTGTATGTGTGATATTTTACACTTTCACATTGAGATTCATTGGGGGAAAACAACATTTCACCAAACACCTTAAAAAACGCCCACTTTGAAAGCATTCGCGCCGCTCACATACAAACAAGTGTATACAATCAGCAATTATTACAAACTCAGTACCATTGGACTAATTGCACTATAAATCCCCCAAACAACATGGCCAAAGCGTCCATGGTGATCGACATTGTATCAATTCGCTTCTGTGGTTTTGCATACCTTGTTACTCCTTGCGCTGTGTTTGCTCTGCTGTTTGGCTTTGTGCTGCTAAGCTTGGCAAATATGGATGACGAAGATCTGGTAGACGCTGCTGGTGGTGCTGTTGCCCGAGTAGCGGTTGACAGAATCAGGCAGCCTCGGCGGCTCAGAGTGAGACAAACGGCTCGTCTGGTCCTCATGTATACAGGGTAAGACCCACCTTGGAAAACATGAGTGACTTCGAGGTTTATGACAAGTATAGGCTCAATCGCGAACAGCTCATTGGCCTTTACGATGTTCTTAGACCTCATCTGGAGCCACGTATACGAATATACTGCTGTCCCTGGCATCACTAAGATGCTAAGTTGTCTATACATCCTGGCCTCCGGGATTTTTCAATCAGGAGAGATGTACATGCATGGCCTGTCTCAAGGTACATTCTCTGGGGTGTTTGATAACTTTCTGGACGCCATGGTACGTGTCAGTAAGCATTACATAGGATTCCCACAGAATGATGGTGATTGGAGGCGCCTGAAGCGGGAATTCTTTGCTATTGCTGAATTGCCCAATGTCTTGGGAGCGATTGATTGTACCCACATTGTGCTGCATGCTCCAGCTGATGACTTGCCCTTCCGAAATAGCAAACATTTTCATAGCCTCAACGTGCAGTATGTTTGTGATGCACGTATGAGGATTATGCAAGTGTGTGCGAATTTCGGCGGGGCTTGTCATGATGCCCGCATCCTCTCTCTGTCGTCCCTGTGGCGGCAGTTTGAGGAAAGACAATTTCCACCTGGGTATCTCGTTGGTGAGTATTTGTGCACAACATGGTTAATTAGTTAGACAATTGCCACTGTAGTCTTAAACTGTTAGTGTAATGTGCAGCTATAGGATGCAATTTAACTATTTATTTCTCTTTCCACAATTGTCTAGTTTTAGCTCAAAACAGATATGTAGCATGTCTTACCTTAAATGCTCAGATAGAGAATGCAATGTAACAATGCCATTGTCTCATTCCGAAAATGTCTAGTTTTTGCTCAAAACAGATATGTAGCATGTCTTACCTTAAATGCTCAGATAGCGTATGCAATTTAACCATGTCATTGTCTATTTCTGCAAATGTCTAGTTTTAGCTCAAAGCAGATATGTAGCATGTTTTAGCTTAAATGGGCAGCTTGAAAATGCAATTTAACCATTTAGTTTGTATTTTAGCAAAGGTCTGGTTTATGCAAAATACGCATATGTAGCATGTCTTAGCTGAAATGGGCAGATAGCGAATGCAATTTAACCATGTCATTGTCTATTTCCACAAATGTCTCGTTTTAGCTCAAAGCAGATATGTAGCATGTCTTACCTTAAATGGGCAGATAGAGAATGCAATTTAACCATTTATTTTGTATTTTAGCAAAGGTCTGGTTTATGCGAAATACGCATATGTAGCATGTCTTAGCTGAAATGGGAAGATAGCAAATGCAATTTAACCATGTCATTGTCTCTTTACGCAAATGTCTAGTTTTAGCTCAAAGCAGATATGTAGCATGTTTTAGCTTAAATGGGCAGCTTTAAAATAGTTTGTATTTTAGCAAAGGTCTGGTTTATGCGAAATACGCATAACCATTTCATTGTCTATTTCCACAAATGTCTAGTTTTAGCTCAAAGCAGATATGTAGCATGTCTTACCTTAAATGGGCAGATAGAGAATGCAATTTAACCATTTATTTTGTATTTTAGCAAAGGTCTGGTTTATGCGAAATACGCATATGTAGCATGTCTTAGCTGAAATGGGAAGATTGCAAATGCAATTTAACCATGTCATTGTCTCTTTACGCAAATGTCTAGTTTTAGCTCAAAGCAGATATGTAGCATGTTTTAGCTTAAATGGGCAGCTTGAAAATGCAATTTAACCATTTAGTTTGTATTTTAGCAAAGGTCTGGATTATGCAAAATATGCATATGTAGCATGTCTTAGCTGAAATGGGCAGATAGAGAATAAGATTGAACTAGATTAATATTTTTAAATTTAAACATTTGTTATTGGATTATCGTGTACACAAATAAATTAGTTTAATATAATTACATTTTTGTGGATTAAATTTTAATTTTGTTCTGTTCATTATTTATAGGTGATTCTGGTTACATGAGCCGGCCTTGGCTCATTACGCCGTTACGTAACTCTACTGATGAGGCTCAGGAGCGCTACAATAGGGCGCACAAGAGAAATAGGGCTGTGGTCGAGAGGATATTTGGGCTCCTCAAAATGAGATTCCGATGCCTTGACAGGTCGGGAGGAGCCCTCCAGTACAACCCTTAGAAGGTGGTTAAGATCGTTATAGCCTGTAGCGTCCTGCATAATATTGCACAGCGGGCTGGGATGCTGCAGGCCGTCCAGGCGCCCCGACGCCTCCTCCAAGATGAGGAGGACGAGCCTGTTCTAGAGGGGCCATTCCAGGATGAGGGGCTCAATGTCAGAGCAGACATCATCAACCGCCACTTCAGACGGTAAATAATAGAAGTTAGATTGGAGTATTGTCAATAGATGTGAACTCTAGGGAAATGACAAGTAGAGAATTGTGCAAACATGTTAGGATTGTTCCTCAAATGATAAGTTTTTACATTTATTAATATAGGTGATACTCTGGTCATTGGGTCCTGTAGTGAGTCTTTGCCACCTGGTTTTTAAAGACAACATCAGCTGGTAAGTATAAATGTATGGACTGTGGCTGGCAGGAATTTTACACAAAAATACATCATATGGCATACATTTTCAAAACTAGTATTTAGTTTACACATTACTTAAAATTTAAATACTCAGAAAGGGATCCTCTAGCATGACTATCCTCTAGCATGACTATGGTTCAAAGTCAGATTCAAAGTCACACATTAGAGGTTCGTTCTGCTCAATATGACTCATCTTCACACTTGATTGATAGAACATAACACAAGATGCTACACACGCTTAGTAAGCTAGTGACAGAAATGATTTCAGAAATGGGGGGTGGGAGAGGGGTACAGAACTGATTCACACACTTGTAATAATATTTTTAGCACACTTTTTCTGCCATTAGAGAGATTACTTCATCTAAAGACTGAAAGTGAAGAATTCGAAGACTGAAAGTGAAGAATTCGAAGACTGAAAGTAAAGAATTCCCAGACTGAAAGTGAAGAATCCAAGATTGAAAGTGAAGAATACCAATGGGATCATGTCTGGCATTGTCTTTCAAATGTGCTGACCTTGAAAAACATACAAAGACATGTTCACATGGTAAGTGGCAACTATTTGATGGAATAAGGCTGTGGAGGCATCCTATTGGTGTCAGGCAAGGCTAATAAGAGATAAGAAAAATACAAAGCTTTAGATCTCTGAACCGCAACTGCTAGAATGAATGAAAAGTAAAAATAAGGTATGTTTGCAAAGAAAAAAATAAAAGGAGTAAGTTTAACAATTTTGGGTAAACTGGCAACAATGTTAAACCTGATTCCCTGTTTTGCAATGATTTTATATACTGACAGCGTCTGAACATAATCCCTATGGCTGCCACATGTGTCAGGAATGATACTGTGAAAAAGTAACTGCAGCAGAGATATGTACAAACAGGTCAGAGGTTGTATAGGTAAAGTAAAATGGTAGGCAAAACAGATTGAGCGTAGGGAAGGCAGCAGTAATTAATGAGAAGTAAATTCAAAGGCTCAAATAAAAGATTCCCAGATAGAGGTAATACAAAATTGTGGCAGAGATTAAAAATCAGTAAAAGATCTTGCTTACCGCAAAAAATAAAACCTAAGCGTTGGTGCACAGGGAGAGCAGTAATGGCGACTTGCCTGGGAGACAGAGCCGTGTGAGCAGCCGGTGGATGACGTCACCGCGTAGTAGTGTGGAGCTGAGATGCGGGTGAATCCTGTGAGTAGAAGCAGGCAGGCAGACCCACCGAGGGAGAGAGGGTAAGTCTGTTTAGACAAAAAGGAAACAAGTCTCTCAGAGGTAAACTAGTAGGATGAGATGCGGTAAGGTATTCCAGGTGCAGGGTAAACAACAAGTAGAATAGGCAACAAGTTAAGCAGGCTCAGGATATAATCAAAGTCACGCTTCAATACTAAGCAATGAGACATGCTTGGGAGGAGCCTTAAATAGGGTGGATGTTATGAGGATCAGTAGATATTTAAAGGCATAGTACAACACGATGATCAAGGTAAATATGACAATATCCTGACAGAATCCCCCCTACAAGGAGCAACTCCTGGGGCTCAAGGCCTAGGACGATCCGGATGTCTCTGATGGAAAAGTGAAAGCAAGCGTGGAGCAGAGATATTGTTTGATGGTTCCCAGGAGTTATCATCATGACTAAAACCCTTCCAATGAACAAGATATTCAACACGCCCTCTGCGCAAACGAGAATCCAAAATTGAATGGACTTCATACTCCAAATCAGGATCAACAGTGACAGGGGGATGTGTCGTAAGAGTCGAGAAATCCCTAAGAAATTTATAAGGCTTGAGGAGGGAGACATGGAATGTCGGATGAATCCGTAGGGTATCGGGTAGTTTAAGGCGCACAGCGTTAGGGTTGATAACATGTTCAATGGGATAGGGACCAACAAAGAGAGGTGAGAGTTTTTTCGAGGGGGTTTTTAAACGTAAATGTTTAGTGGAGAGCCAGACCAGGTCACCTTTTGTGTAAACAGGAGGTGGTGTTCTTCGACGATCATAGTATTCTTTGTGGAGTTGTTTTGAAGCTATAATGGTTGATTCAATGTTCTTGAAGTTGGATGAAATGGAGTCAGACAAATCGGAAATACTAGGAACAGTACTGGTAGAGGAAGGGAGAATGTGAAATTTGGGGTGGAAGCCATAGTTAATGAAAAATGGAGTTTGACCTGTAGTGGAATGAATGGTGTTATTGTAGCAAAATTCAGCATAATGGAGGAAATCAGACCAGAGGTGTTGTTGAAAAGAAAAAAAGAGTCTTAGGTATTGTTCCAACCACTGATTACATCTCTCTGTCTGACCGTTGCATTGTGGGTGATAAGCAGTAGTTAGCTTTTTCTCAACAGAGAATGTTTTGCAGAAATGATGCCAAAGTTTGCTTGAAAATTGGCTTCCACGATCGCTGAGAACAGAAGTAGGAAGTCCGTGGTATTTCACAATGTTTTTGATGAGTAACTGTACCGTCTCAAGAGCAGTAGGAAGTTTAGTGTAAGGAATAAAATGACACATCTTGGAAAACAAATCAACAACGACAAGAATAGTAGTGTTTTTAGAGGAAGGTGGTAAATCCACAATGAAATCCAGAGCTATCTCGGACCAGGGTCTCTTTGGAGTGGGCAAAGGCAGAAGTAAACCATAGGGAGATTGTTTATCCCTCTTAGAAACAGTACAGGTAGGACAGGAGAGAACATGATTTTTAACATCTGTAGACATCTGTGGCCACCAATGGTCCCTTTTGACTAGTTCGAGAGTCTTGTGAATTCCTGGATGACCTGCTAAGAGAGATTCATGTACGGATCGAAGTAGAGTAGCTCTAAGAGAGGGTGGTATATACAACTTTGAATTGTGATAGTACAAACCTTGTGCGTCAAGTTGTATAAGGTTCAGAGGTTTTGTAAGGTCTTTAGACTGTTCCTTTTTGAGTATGGAAGATGTATCAAGGGTGAAAGAGACAAAGTTTTCCGTTGGTATGATAGATTGATCAGTCGTTTGAGATGAAGTATTAGTGGTTAACCGAGATAAGGCATCAGCTTTTTGATTCTTTCCTGCTGGATGGTTTGTGATGAGGAAGTTGAACCGAGAAAAGAAAAGATTCCAGCGGACCTGTCTGGCAGACAATGTTCTGGTAGCCTTCAAATACTGCAGGTTCCTGTGGTCTGTGTATATAAGCGTTGGGATAGTAGTACCTTCGAGAAGGTGACGCCAATGTTCAAGAGAGAGTTTTATGGCGAGGAGTTCTTTATCTCCGATTGGGTAATTTTGTTCAGCGCTATTTAGAGTCCTGGAGTAGAAGGCCACGGGATGTAAAGGTTTTGTTAAATTTTCTCTTTGTGAGAGAACAGCACCAATAGCATGGTTAGAAGCGTCTACCTCTAGAACAAATTGTAAATTAGTGTCCGGAAAACGGAGAATTGGTGCTGAAGTAAACTTTTGCTTAAGGAGATCAAAAGCAGCTCGTGCATCTTTGGTCCACTTGAATTGCGTAGTGTTTTTCGTAAGAAGAGTCAAAGGTAAGGCAAGTTTGGAGAAATTTTTAATAAATTTGCGGTAGAAATTCGCAAAGCCCATGAAGGACTGGACTTGGCGTTTGGTTGTTGGTATGGGCCACTTTAAGACTGCTTCAACCTTCTTCTCCTCCATGTGGATTCCAGATGGAGAGATCTCATATCCTAAAAAGGATATAGACTGTGAATTGAACAAGCATTTTTCAGCCTTAGCGTACAGGTAATTACCTCTAAGCCTTGATAAAACTTGTCTGACGTGAGAGATGTGTTCTTGATAGGTTTTAGAATATATCAAGATATCATCTAGATAGATGACTATAAAGACGTCCAGGATATCCCTAAAAATATCATTGATGAGGTGTTGAAAAATAGCGGGCGCATTGCAGAGCCCAAAAGGCATCACAACGTATTCGAATAATCCATATCGGGTTCGAAATGCCGTGAGCCACTCATCTCCAGATCTAATACGGATGAGATTGTATGCTCCTCTTAGATCAAGTTTGGTGAAATATTTTGCGCCCTCCAATCTTTCAATTAACTCTGGAATAAGGGGTAGTGGATATCTGTTTTTTACTGTAATTTTGTTTAGTTGTCTGTAATCCACAATCGGCTTAAGAGAGCCATCCTTATTCCTAACAAAAAAGATTCCGGCACTAGCTGGTGAAGTGGAGGGCCGTATGAAACCTTTCCTTAGATTTTCATCTCAGTAAGTTTTTAGGTGAGATAATTCTGGGGTTGAAAGTGGATAAATATGACCAGTGGGAATTTCAGAACCAGGAATGATCTCAATTGGACAATCATACTTCCTGTGGGGAGGAAGGTTGTCAGATTCTGTTTTGCTAAAAACGTCAGCATAATCCTTATAGACCTCAGGTATCAGAACTGTCTGATTAACCTCGGAAGTATGTAAAATATTGACTGGAAAACAAGTAGTTGAACAGAACTCAGAATTAAAGGTGAGTGTAGATGAGGACCAATTTACTTGAGGATTATGGATACGAAGCCAATTTATGCCTAAAACAATGGGTGAGATAGGTGATGAAATAACATCGAATGACATGTATTCCCTGTGGTGGTCAGGAGTGACAACAAGTAAGGGTATCGTCTGATACGTTACGGGACCTGATGTGATTGGGTTACCATCTATCCCCCGCAATAAGACAGGAGACCTTTTTTGCACAAGGGGAATTTTATTAGTTTTCGTGAATACAGTGTCAATATAGGAGGCAGTGGCTCCGGAATCAATAATCGCGGGAGCGTTGACCCGAAGTGAGTCCCACTGTAAGAGAAGAGAGAGGTTTAGGTAAGGTAGTGCTTGAACCTGAGTGGTACAACAGGTGGGTTGTGTATGCATCTTACCCTTATTTTGTTTAAGGAGGGAAGGACAGTCTCTAACGGTGTGGTTCTCCAAGGCACAGTACAGACAAAGGTTGTTTGCCCTTCTACGAATCTTCTCCTCGGAGGATAAAGGACCCTTTACAAAACCTATATCCATAGGTTCAGGAGCAGTTTTGCTGGTGGTGGCTACATGTTGTTTTTTCAGGGGGTATTCATGATAGGACCTCTCCTGCTGTCTCTCTCTAAGCCTTCTATCTATAGTAATGCTAAGTGACATTAAAGCCTCGAGAGTCTCTGGTAAATCAGATCTAGACAACTCATCCTTTATTCCATCTGAGAGGCCAAGTCTGAACTGATTTCTGAGTGAAAGGTTGTTCCATTGCGTGTCTTTTGCCCATTTTTTGAACTCCGCAATATAGTCCTCAACTACTCTTTTCTTTTGTTTTAAGCTTCGCATTGCATTTTCAGCAGTAATCTGCTTATATGGGTCCTCATACAGCTGACCCATGGCTGTAAAGAAATTTTCTAAAGTGTTAAGTATCTCGTCATTACTCTCAAAATAAGTGTTGGCCCAGGTACGGGGCTCGCCTCTCAAATAAGAAATAACTGTAAGTACCCTAGCCCTATCAGTGGGGTAGGTATGTGGTTTAAGGGAGAACATGAGTAAACAGGCATTCTTGAAATCCCTATACTGGGACCTGTCACCGCTAAATTTTTCTGGGGTACTGACCTGGGGTTCAACTATAGACACTCTTTTGTCTACCACATCTCTAATGTAAGCTTTCATGGTATCATTTTCTATTTTTAAAGTATTGAGAGCCTCTGTTAAGAGATCTACTCTCTGAGTGATATTTTGCATGTGAGTGTTCATTCCAGCTGGGTCCATTTTAGATGGCTTAGTATTATGTCAGGCAAGGCTAATAAGAGATAAGAAAAATACAAAGCTTTAGATCTCTGAACCGCAACTGCTAGAATGAATGAAAAGTAAAAATATGGTATGTTTGCAAAGAAAAAAATAAAAGGAGTAAGTTTAACAATTTTGGGTAAACTGGCAACAATGTTAAACCTGATTCCCTGTTTTGCAATGATTTTATATACTGACAGCGTCTGAACATAATCCCTATGGCTGCCACATGTGTCAGGAATGATACTGTGAAAAAGTAACTGCAGCAGAGATATGTACAAACAGGTCAGAGGTTGTATAGGTAAAGTAAAATGGTAGGCAAAACAGATTGAGCGTAGGGAAGGCAGCAGTAATTAATGAGAAGTAAATTCAAAGGCTCAAATAAAAGATTCCCAGATAGAGGTAATACAAAATTGTGGCAGAGATTAAAAATCAGTAAAAGATCTTGCTTACCGCAAAAAATAAAACCTAAGCGTTGGTGCACAGGGAGAGCAGTAATGGCGACTTGCCTGGGAGACAGAGCCGTGTGAGCAGCCGGCGGATGACGTCACCGCGTAGTAGTGTGGAGCTGAGATGCGGGTGAATCCTGTGAGTAGAAGCAGGCAGGCAGACCCACCGAGGGAGAGAGGGTAAGTCTGTTTAGACAAAAAGGAAACACGTCTCTCAGAGGTAAACTAGTAGGATGAGATGCGGTAAGGTATTCCAGGTGCAGGGTAAACAACAAGTAGAATAGGCAACAAGTTAAGCAGGCTCAGGATATAATCAAAGTCACGCTTCAATACTAAGCAATGAGACATGCTTGGGAGGAGCCTTAAATAGGGTGGATGTTATGAGGATCAGTAGATATTTAAAGGCATAGTACAACACGATGATCAAGGTAAATATGACAATATCCTGACAATTGGAGACATTTAGATTATTTTTTTATTTTTAGATGGTATTTCAGTCCTCTATTTTGGAAATGATGAATAAGACACCTATTGAAGATAAACTGTTTTCTAGAGAATTGACTTTCAAAGACCATGCATAATCCAGGTTGGTTTGCCCAATGCATGCTAGTTAAGAATCACAGGAAGAAGAATGTAAAATATTTTGAAAAGATACATGCCCTATATTAGAATATCTGTAGCTTATATACATTACCCCTACTTTGTTCATAATTGGATTCTTCTGTATCACAATCAGACAAAGGAATACATATTATAGTTGATATAGAGGTATTTGAATGGACATGAAATATTACATTTATGTTCAGCATACATATATGTTTTTTAAATTTTTTAAATGTTATATGCATTATTTGGTATAATTGGAAATGCTGATATTTAAATGTAATATTGATTACACAATATAATGGTATTTGAAATGATGGATAGGTATAGATTTTATGTTTGGTTTTTTAGATTCCAAAATATCTTTATAAAATTTTGCACAAAGTTAGAGCATAGACACAAGATGATTTTAAATTTATTTTATTTTAAGAATATTTTACAACGTGTGTATTAAATATCTAATGTTTTTTTTTTTGTTTTTTTCAGATTTTCATCTGTGATGAATTACACTATTTCTATTTATTTTTTTGATATAAAAAATTAAAAAAAATTATATTAAAAATTTTGAATAATAAACCTTTTATTTTTATTAAAGACCATCTTTTGAACAGATTATAATAAATATCCATATAATCTGTCAATAAAAAAATATTTGACTCCCATGACTGGTAGTTGTCTATTTGACAAGCACATGCATAATATCAAATTAGGCATCGTGTATTGCATTAATTTTTTAAAATCCACTTATTCAGAGAATGTTAAAGTCAAGTGGCTTTTATCAATTAATTTGGGAGTGAAATCCATCGATGCTTTTATTGTGTAATTTATAGATGTTCAAATTTTATAATATTTTCAGATATGTAGTCAGAATTCGACATAACAACTTTGTTATTTTCACTTTTAAGAAGGGAAAGTGGTTCACTTACATTAAAGTGACAGTGTAGTTGAATTTTAAATTTGTTTTATAAGATCTTGTATCTTCCTTAGGTATACAAAAACATTATTTTCATAAATCTAGCTTTAAAAATCATGAAAATGGTAAGTCAGTTAACTTCATATTTCGCACAAGCTAGTTATTGGATGCCATATTGATTGATTTTCTGTTCTAGCTGAGTCATTTAAAGGCTCATTTAACTATAGCTAGTTTGTAATATAATTTCACATACATTTTTATCTTACCTCTTGGTTAGACATCACATATCTATATGTATTTTCATTCCCCTTTAGTTTATTTCTACAATGTTAAATCAACATATTCCTAATGGTTTGGTCCTTAAAGGGACATTCCAAAAATATATTGTGTATTGAATTTTAAACAATACAAAATAATTTTTAAAATATTTTGAATGTACTATTTAATTACATTCAGTCTTTAAATATACTTTGAAAAAGATATATCAATGCACATGTCTTACACAATGACATAAGGCATCTATGTGCAACCAACAATCAGCATCAAAATAGCCTATGAAGCTATGTTTTTAATCCAAGAATATATATATACTTAAAAGCTAATGAGAGAATAAAACTAAATATGAAGATGTTTAAATATTCTATTATTCTTCAAAATATGTAAAGAACATATAGCTTAATGTCCCTCTAAGCTGAAGATGGCGAAATACAGCCATTAGAATATATATTTCATTCACAGTGTGGAAAACAATCCAGAAGGTAATCTAAATATGCTTCAGTCACATGTTATACTAAGTTTGAGAAAGGAAGGTGCATAGGTTTATGATCTTTCAAGCATTATTGGGAAATGTCTCCTTAAAGGGACATGAATTCAAAATATCCTTAAAGGGAGACTGATCAAAAATGAATTATTTTGAAATTCTGAAAGAGCATACAATTTTAAGCAACTTTCTAATTTACTCATATTATCAATTTTCCTAGTTCTCTTGCTATCATTATTTGAAAAAGAAGGCATCTAATTGTTAAGGTTTTTGTTTCAGTACTCTGGACAGCACTTTTTATTGGTGGATTAATTTATCCAACAATCAGCAAGGACAACCCAGGTTGTTCGCCAAAAATGGTCAGGAATCTAAAATTACATTCTTGCATTTCAAATAAAGATACAAAGAGAATGAATAAAATTTGATTATAGGATTAAAATAGAAAGTTGCTTAAAATTTCATGCTCAATCTGAATCACGAACGATACATTTTGGGTACAGTGTCCCTTTAAGAGATTTAAAGTGTCTTTTACTTCTCTTATCTCATTATCTTGACATACTTTGCTTGAAAAGCATATCGAGATGGGCTCAGTAGATGAAGATTGGTGGAAGCACAGAGATGCCTTATGTGATTGGCTCAACCATGTGCATTGAAATTTCTTCTGTTAAGGATATCTAAATCAAAAGATAAATTGAGTTACATTTTAAAGTCTAAACATTTTTGATCTCTACAGATCATTTGATACAATTGTTTTGTTGTAATGTCTCTTTAAAAATAAAGACGCCATTGCACAATAACATATATGAGCAGTTCAGACAAATACAAGCTCGAGGTTTATTTACTAATATCAAACAAACGTGTATTTTAACATTTATAAACAGATTATCCAAGTTACGGACATTAGAACCAGAAATTGCGCATTCTGAAATGTTGCGTGGGAAACGTATCTTGCAACAAGAGATTCGCATCTTTAAACAATTCAGAGGAATGTCACGCAATAGTACACAATCAATATGCATAATAAATACATTTAATAGAGCAATGTCAATACTTCACAATAAGTCACAAAATTGATTTTATGAACAATAAATACATACAATATTAAATGTGTATTAATCCAACGTATTTGTATTAAAGAAACAGACCGATATTAAACCGAGAAATGTCTACATGTAACAATCAAACCTGCTTAGTATGATTACAAGTGATTTAGGTATGTAGCACAATATCAATTGAGAGTACTATTACTTGGTAAACCCATATGGATATATGTGCAGTTATTCTAAGATTAATGTTTCCCTGCAAAAAGTACACAATAAAGTATTATCTGCAAGATAGGAACAATATCGAAAGAAATCTTAGAAATAAGCAGGCTTGTATAATACAAGAGGATTTGGAATAGGTGAAACTTTCTAAATAATTAAGTAAGGAGTAGTTACAATAGAATGCGTAACATGAGATATTAAATACACAGCAAGTAAGTCTTATCCAATGTAATATTGATAGATTCATATAATGGAGAACTTCTGCAGATAAAGTTATAAATGCAAACGTGGTAATGTACCTTGAAAACTGTGAGTGCGGTAAGTAAAGACAAACACTTCCGGGTTCTGTACGCTGCGAGTGCAGCAGGAATTGAGACACGCTGAAGCCGGCTAACTGTCAGCGTGTGACGTCACGATTCTCCGGTGCAGCAGAAAAAACATAAAGTTAATGTAACAGAACAAATAAGTTTAACAGTTTAGAGCTTCAATAACCGGTTATTCTTTATGGGTGCCACAGACTTGTTTGGAAAATAATATGAGCTGATAAGATGAAACAGGTAACGTAACTCCACAAATAACAGACAATCTTGAATAAATGAAAGTACTTGCCAAAGTAAGATTTCCAATAATAAAGATGTTGCAACAGGCTGGAAATAAATATGAGATCCGTAGTAGAAAGATCTTGAATGAAATAACTTCAGTTGTTGATAAGTTAAGACTCAATTATAACCTTCCAGAGATCAGAGAGGCTCAGTGTTACTCTGAGGAAAATAACAAAATACTAAGCAAGGTGTGTTTAGTGAACAGGTGTTTTATGGGAGTAAGTAAGATATGATTGGTTGAACTCTAATTAAGGAAACAGTACACCCAAAAGCCTGACATGACTCCCCCCTCAAACAAGCTGATCCTCAGCTTGAAGTCTGGGGCGATCTGGATATCTCCTGTGGAATTGGGAAACAAGTCGAGGTGCATTAAGATTAGATGCGGGTTCCCAGGAGTCATCTTCCTCTGAGTATCCCTTCCACCTAATTAAATATTCCAGAATTCCCTTGGAAAACCTTGAATCAAGTACTTCTTTCACCTCATAGACTTCTGAGTCTTGGATGGAACTGGTCGGCAGTAATTGGGGTGTGTTATTTCTAGTAGGAACGTATGGTTTGAGGAGGGAAACATGGAAAGTTGGATGTATTCTCATAGATGATGGTAAATCCAGAGTGACTGCATTCTGATTTATTACCCTAGTAATGGGGAAAGGTCCACAGAATTTTTGTGTCATTTTTCTACTAGGAAGATGTAGCTTTAGGTTTTTCGTTGACAACCATACCTGGTCTCCAATTTGATATGAAGGTGGTTGTCTGTGTCTCAAATCATAATAGTGCTTTTGGGAGTTCTGAGCTTTTGAAATGTTTTCCTTGATAACCCGAAAATTGTCTAGAAGTGCATTATTCCATTCATCAACCAGAGGAGAATTGGAAGGGGTAGTACTAACTGAAGTGATGGTTGGATGGTACCCATAATTTGCGAAGAACGGAGATAATTTTGTGGATGAATTGGTTAGATTATTGTAGGAAAATTCAGCGAAGGGTAAGTATGTTATCCAATTGTCTTGCTGGTAGGAACAAAAACATCTTAAGTACTCATCTAACCATTGGTTGATTCTTTCAACCTGTCCGTTTGCTTGTGGATGAAATGCAGTTGTGTATTGATGGGTTATGTTAAGAGATTGACAGAGACTTTTCCAGAATTTAGATGTGAACTGGGATCCCCTGTCAGATATCAAAACTGTTGGTACTCCATGAAGCCGAATCACATGTTGTATAAATAAGTTAGCTGTTTCTGCTGAAGTGGGAAGCTTATGAAATGGAATAAAATGCGACATTTTGGTGAAACTGTCAACAACTACCATGATAGTGGTATAATTCTTTGACGGAGGTAGATCCACAATGAAGTCAACTCCTACTTGTTTCCAGGGTCTGTCAGATGTTGGAATTGATATTAAAAGCCCATAAGGTAATTTCCGCTCAGTTTTGCATACTTGACAAGTAACACAACTCTTTATATAACTTGAAACAGTTTCCTTCAAATGAGGCCACCAATATGTCCTTGTTATAAGTTCGATGGTGCGTGATTCCCCTGGATGTCCAGCTAAGGGTGAATCATGGTGATGTTGTAGGATTTGTTGTCTCAAATCTTTAGGAATATAGATCATATTCTTGTAGTAGTATAATCCGTCTTTCAATTCCAAAGGAACCTTAGTGTCAGTGGGTGAATTTTTTGAAGAGTTCTTTATATCAGTTAGAAAGTCTGAAGTTAATCCGATGAAGCGTTCAGAAGGAATTATAGCAGTAGGATTTTCGTTAGGAATAGGTTCGGATAGTTGTCGAGAGAGTGCATCCGCTTTTCCATTTTTGTTTGCTGGGCGGTATAGGATTTGAAAGTTGAATCTTGCAAAGTAAAGACTCCACCGTACCTGTCTAGCTGATAGAGTCTTGTTATTTTGCAGGTATTGGAGGTTTTTGTGGTCCGTGTAAATTATGAAGGGCATTTTTGCGCCTTCTAGTAGGTTTCTCCAAAATTCTAAGGATTTGCGGATGGCGAGTAATTCTTTGTCTCCTATTGCGTAATTCCTCTCTGCTGATGTCATACTTTTTGAAAAGTAGGAGATTGGATGTAGAGGATCTTTGGGTGTTTTCTGTTGTGAAAGTACTGCGCCAATCGCAAAGTCTGAGGAATCAACTTCCAATACATATTGTAAATCAACATTCGGAAATTTGAGTATGGGTGCTTCTGTGAAAGTTTGTTTCAAAAAGTCAAATACTTTGGAATGACTTTGATTCCAATGGAATTGTTGGGTTGAACCAGTAAGTTGTGTGAGTGGTCTCACTATTGATGAGAAATTCTTTATAAATTTTCTGTAATAATTGGCAAACCCCAAAAACCTTTGGAGAGACTTCTTATCTTTAGGAGTTGGCCAATTTTTCACTGAATCAACCTTCTCGGTTTGCATTTGGATACCAGCAGGAGATATAGTATAGCCTAAAAATGAGATAGTGGTATTGTGGAATGAACACTTTTCTAATTTGGCATATAGTTTATGTGTTTGTAACCGAGCTAATACCCAACGGACATGTTTTATATGTTCTGACAAATTGTTGGAGTAAATTAAGATGTCGTCTAAGTATACTACTAGACATATGTCTAATAAATCCCGGAAAATATCATTAATAAAGTGTTGGAACGTTGCGGGGGCATTACAGAGACCGAATGGCATCACTAGGTACTCATAGAGTCCATACCGAGTTCTGAATGCTGTGAGCCATTCGTCTCCTTCCCTTATACGTATGAGATTGTATGCCCCACGCAAGTCCAACTTAGTAAAGATGGTAGCATTACTTAATCTTTCAATTAATTCTGGAATGAGAGGTAACGGATATCGGTTTTTTACCGTCCGTTTATTAAGCTCTCGATAATCTATTATCGGCCTAAGGGAAGTGTCTTTGTTGGTTACAAAGAACATTCCAGCTGCTGTGGGTGAAGATGAGGGTCTGATAAAACCCTTCCGAAGGTTATCTTGTAGGTATTGTTTTAAATGTAACAACTCAGGGTGACTCAATGGATACAAATGACCAACCGGTAATGTTGCACCTGGAATTAATTCAATTGGGCAATCATAAACCCGATGGGGTGGAAGAGTTTCTGCCTCAACTTTGCTAAAGACCTCTATGAAGTCCTGGTATGGTTCCGGTATTTGTATCTGTTCTAATTCTGTGTGTAGTATTTTATGATGTGGGAAGCATGTGTTTTCACAGAATTTTGATTGGAAGGCAACAGTTAAAGTGGACCAATCAATTTGGGGATTGTGTGTCTGAAGCCAGTATAAACCCAATACTATAGGAAAATGAGGTGATGGAATTACATCGAATGTTATATATTCGGTGTGACCATCTTCAGTAATAACTAATATAGGTATTGTGTTGTGTGTTATAGGACTATTTGCAATCACAGAGCCATCAATAACTTTGATTGAGACTGGTGTTTTCTTTAATACAATAGGTATTTTATTTTTCAATACAGTAGATTTGTCTATAAAGTTTCCAAAGGCTCCAGAGTCAACTATGGCAGAGGTAGACAATCTCTTAAGGTCCCACTGCAAAAGGAGAGATAGTTTGCAATAAGAAATTTGTTTATCTATACTTTGAGTATTGTTAATATGAACAAACTTACTCTTTTTATTTTTTTGTAATGTTGGACAGTTCATAACTGTATGACTGGGATTTGCACAATACATACAGAGGTGATTGGTTCTTCTTCTTATCCTTTCTTCAGGGGTTAATGGTCCACGTATAACTCCTATTTCCATGGGGGTGACATGCTCCGTTGGAGGTGATTTTGTATGTGCAAAGGTGGACATAGTGGCTTTAAATGTTGAATCTGAATGACCACGTTCAGCTTTGCGTTCCCTGAGCCTTCGGTCGATTTGGGTTGAGACTTTTATTAATGCATCCAGGGTACTTGGAAGCTCTATACGTGCTAGCTCATCCTTGACAGGATCAGACAGTCCCAATCTAAATTGGTTTCTAAGAGAAACCAAACTCCATGCAGAGTCTGATGCGTACAGCTTAAATTCAGTGGTATATTCCTCCACTGTCTTTTTTCCTTGTTTTAAGCTCCTCATCTTTTGTTCAGCCGTTAGTTGAATGTCAGTATCTCTATATAGCTCATCCATAGCTTGGAAAAAATTTGTTAGTGAATCTAGTAGGGGGTCATTTGTTTCACACAAATGATCTGCCCAAATTCTGGGTTCAGATCTTAGAAAAGATATTGTGGACAAAACCCTTACCCTGTCAGTGGGGTAAGTTTTTGGTTTTAAATTGAAAAGCAGGTAGCAAGCATTTTTAAACTGCCTGTAGGTTTTCCTATCACCATTATATAATTCTGGCAAGCTTATCTGTGGTTCAGAACTGGGGGTTTGTTGTTCTTTTACCTCCTTTATAAGCTCTCTGAGAACCTGATTTTCTAGCTGTAAGTCCAGGATAGCCTGTCCCATTTTGTCTACCTTTTGACTCAGGTTATAGACTACTTGGGGAATTTCAGCAGGTTCCATTTTCTTTTATGGCTTAGTATTATGTAACAATCAAACCTGCTTAGTATGATTACAAGTGATTTAGGTATGTAGCACAATATCAATTGAGAGTACTATTACTTGGTAAACCCATATGGATATATGTGCAGTTATTCTAAGATTAATGTTTCCCTGCAAAAAGTACACAATAAAGTATTATCTGCAAGATAGGAACAATATCGAAAGAAATCTTAGAAATAAGCAGGCTTGTATAATACAAGAGGATTTGGAATAGGTGAAACTTTCTAAATAATTAAGTAAGGAGTAGTTACAATAGAATGCGTAACATGAGATATTAAATACACAGCAAGTAAGTCTTATCCAATGTAATATTGATAGATTCATATAATGGAGAACTTCTGCAGATAAAGTTATAAATGCAAACGTGGTAATGTACCTTGAAAACTGTGAGTGCGGTAAGTAAAGACAAACAGTTCCGGGTTCTGTACGCTGCGAGTGCAGCAGGAATTGAGACACGCTGAAGCCGGCTAACTGTCAGCGTGTGACGTCACGATTCTCCGGTGCAGCAGAAAAAACATAAAGTTAATGTAACAGAACAAATAAGTTTAACAGTTTAGAGCTTCAATAACCGGTTATTCTTTATGGGTGCCACAGACTTGTTTGGAAAATAATATGAGCTGATAAGATGAAACAGGTAACGTAACTCCACAAATAACAGACAATCTTGAATAAATGAAAGTACTTGCCAAAGTAAGATTTCCAATAATAAAGATGTTGCAACAGGCTGGAAATAAATATGAGATCCGTAGTAGAAAGATCTTGAATGAAATAACTTCAGTTGTTGATAAGTTAAGACTCAATTATAACCTTCCAGAGATCAGAGAGGCTCAGTGTTACTCTGAGGAAAATAACAAAATACTAAGCAAGGTGTGTTTAGTGAACAGGTGTTTTATGGGAGTAAGTAAGATATGATTGGTTGAACTCTAATTAAGGAAACAGTACACCCAAAAGCCTGACACTACAGCATTTAATAATGTGACAGTATTAGATTTTAACGAGAATTTAAACATTAATATTTAATGGATCACGTATATTAAATCTGCGTCACACATATCCGCATGACAGGCCCATGAGTTACAAATAAGTCTACATGAAAAAATGTAGTAACAGCACCACCAGGAGGTTTGTGTATGGAAGTTACTAAGATATGAAACATTAAGGAACAGCCAATCAGAGTTCATCACACAAACACAACTTGAGTCAGGATGGTCTCACAGACATGATAACAATATTTAAAACTTTAATCCAATCAGATGTACAGATAACATGTCCCATGGTGCATCTCATGTTTACTTCACCATATAAAAGTCCATTACACGTTGCCATCTTTGTCAGTTCTCTAATGCCTGCAGGTTGTATATATATTATATCTATATAATATTTTTTTGGGGCTAGCAGGCATGAAAACTCCCAGGTTTACCAAGCAGGAGAGTGCTGCACTGGTCCACGCCGTCCAGGACTTTTATCCCCAGCTGTTTGGGAACAAGAGGAGGTCGACAGATGCGCATGTTAAGAAGGCCCTCTGGGAGTCTATCACCAATACGGTTCAATTGGTGTTGGGCGTCCAGAGGAGCCAGGATCAGATCATGCGGAGATTCGGAGATATGAGGTTGCGATTGTCCAAAAAAGTCGACCTCATAAGAGAGTGGGTACAAGCCCGTAAAAGAGGGGGCAAAAAAAAATAAGCCCCTGCGGAAACTCTACCTACTCCCTTATGAGGTGACTTTATGCGAGCTCCTCAGTCTCCGGGTCCCCAAAAGATTTAGATCCTCTCCATCCTCGCCCTCCTCTTCTTCCCTCCCAGCTGCTGGATCTGAAAGTCCTGACCCGGGGGCCAGTGCAGCTGCTTCTCTGTCCGGTGGCCTAGAGGAGCCGAAGGAGAATCTGAACCAGGTAACTATCCAACTTCATATAATATATTAATATTTGATTAGACTTTTAAGAAATGTGTATATAGTCACATATTCAACCTATATAGATCTCGCAACATACCCTACATATGATGTTTAGATATCTGAATTTAGATTAGTCACACATGAAATTGGAATGTTTCTTGCGCTCTACAGAATATGCGTCACAGAGCGAAAATGGAATTGCACATCCGTGAAATCACTATCATCCGCCATTTCATACATTAACTATCGAATCCTAAGACAGTTAGAAATATTCTTTGTTCTTGTTCAATATTAACAAATATACTATTTTCATCTCGTAATACACCCAATTGCAAATATATTTGAAGTCTTTATGAAATGATACTCATCACACTACTTTATCAAAATTTATTTCACGGATGTATATTTCCGCTTGGAACCATTGAGCAATGATCCCGAAAAATAGAATTTCGCACACACGTGAACATGGGTTTGCTGTAAATGGCATCGCTTTACACTTGTTGGTCAAATCACGGATGCCTAATTCCGCTTGGAATCATTGCGCAATGATCCCGAAAAATAGAATTGCGCACACACGTGAACATGTGTTTGCTGTAAATGGCATCACTTTACATATGTTGGTCAAATCACTGATGCGTAATTCCGCTTGGAATCATTGCGCAATGATCCCGAAAAATAGAATTGCGCACACACGTGAACATGGGTTTGCTGTAAATGGCATCGCTTTACACATGTTGGTCAAATGTAAATGTTAATTATTATATATGTGAAGAATACAGTATTCTTATTTTTAATCTTATACATAATAAAAAATATAATATCAAAATCTAAATAAACAATGAACTATGTCCATCAATTGATGAGAATGAAATAACACAACAAATGAATTAAAGCTACAGTCAACAACATAACAGATTGAAAATAAGAGTACAGGATATATTTATGATGACATTAATTGAGGAAACAATTAACTCATGGGACTAAAAATAGATTATTAGTTTGTCAGTGATTTTGTACTAAATAAAAGTTTTTAAACATGGCCTGATTTGTATTAATGATATCCAATCCTCATTTAATATTTTACAGATCTGGATGTTGGTGCTGGAACCTCAAGCCAGGGCTTGTCACAGTATGGTATGTCTCATTTTAATTGACATTTGTCTTAGAAACATGGACAGAACATTACATAATACATCCACATTGATCGATATTTATATGGATCATCAAATTCTATTTTTACAATATTTAAAAATAAGTATAAAAAAACAAATTTTGGATTACATTGTAATACAAATCTGAAAGTTGGACTATTTTAAGATATCCCATCGATTCTTTATATCTTTATTTTACTGTAAGATTCTTTGAATGGCCAATTTATATTTTTCCCCTGTGTATTGCTTGATATTATTGGGATACATTTTGACCACATTCACACATTTTTGCATATGTTTCGAATTTTAAAATATACATTACATATTTTTAATTTTTCGAGTCATTTAAGGGACATAACAACTAAATTTTACATTGAATGATTTCGACACGTGATTTTCTGTTTTTTTTTATCAACATTTGATTAGCTAAATTGGTTCAGTCTATTGTTTTCGTTATTCTAAAAACATATCTAGGTTGGTTTAGGTTAAGCAATGCATTACTGAGATTAACCGGCTGTTTTTTTATGCTGAAATTTGCCTATTTTCATATGTTCAAATCATGTGTTCAGATAATACATAGTTGCAAAAAGTATACAATTACACATTTGGAGATTCATGTCCCTTTAAGAGAGGATAATTAAAGATTCTTGAGGATATCCTTAACTAACATATTCGATTGTAATTGCATGCTCCATCCCATTCAGTACATCAACATATGGACTACAGAATTCATTAACAGCAACATTGTCAAATCAATATATTTTTCTATTAAAGGGACACTGAGCAAAAATTATTACTGTTGTCATTCAGATAGAGCATGTAATATTAATCAAATTTATAATTTACTACTATAATCATATTTTCAATATTCTCTTGATAAATGTATTTTAAAATCAAGAATGTAAGTTTATCTGCAGCTCCATTTTTGTTGACCAACCTGGGTTGTTCTTCATGATTGGTGGATACCTTCAACAAACAATATTTATTGATAAAGAAAATGCTTATCTGCCTTTAAGATTAAAATGTTGCAAAATAAATATTATAATAGGAGTCAATGTAAAATTATTTTTAACAGTTTGAAAACTGATTGAAAGAATTGATGTCAGTGTCCCTTTAAGAAACAATAGATTAATTCATCCTTACATTCTTTGGATTAAACAGTATTGATATATAATTCACATATTCACTGTTGGAGTTACTTTATAGATATAAGCATACTCTAACAGCACCATGATTACATATTTGTACAAATCAATTCAGTTTGGTATTGTGATCAATATGTGTTGTGTCCTATACAAGATTACTGTACATTGCACAAATGGCTCGATGTGCCCCATGTCTTTGTTTATATTTGTCGACAGTTGTTATTCCAAATGTTTTTTGTGTGTATTATTTGAAGAACATTGATCAATGGGTATATTTAGATATGCAATAGCATCATATGAGATTAATTTGATGTCTAATATAGTCAGAAATTAAACATATGTTACATACATCATTTTATTCATAATCCCCTTGATTCAGTCAAGCATTTTTTCTTCTAATGACTGCTCTATTCTTCACATTTCGAAGTTGATTATTCTTATAAATCGATACAGATGTGATTTAGTGATGCCCAAACTGTGTTCACTAATATATATCTATATCATTCATAGAGAGAGTTGTTGTGGGGAGCCCAGAGGGATACAGCACTGACACTGAGCTGCCTTTGCAGTCTTCTGGTAAGTCCATTGACTAATTTATATGTCATTGAAGGTGTATTGGTAATCAATATTATGAGCATAATTCTGATGAAGCATTACATTTGAATCAAACATACAATAACTCCTCTGATTATATATCAATTTTATTTTAATATTGAAAGATTAAGATCTCAAAGTTTCTTAGTCTACACCTTGGTTATTCAGAAGATGGATAGCATATGTTTGTTTATATTTTCAATTTTGACAACAATCATCAAGTGATACACACATGAGAAATCTTAAATGTTCAATGTACTCTGCTTTTATGATTTGTAAAATAATACAGACAATAAATTGAAATTCTGAATAATTGAGAACAACAAATCTAATGTCATTTGTATGCTACATCAAAATGATGTAAATCATAACTTTGGGTGTGTATATCTTTAATGCAACATTGATGTGTGTCTTTGAGCAACAGTAACATATGTTATAATATCTGATCTTAACGTGTACACAACATGTTATGTTTTACAGAGATTAATTTAACATGTGGGACGGAGGAGGAAGAGGCTTCCTTGGAGTCTGATGGTATGTGAAATATATCTAACATGTAACCAACATGTTTTTTTTTTTCTTGTAAAACATTTTATTGAAGAAATTCAAAGTCTACAGCTTTTGCACTTTAAAAAGGAATATTCTTTTTCTTTTAGAATACACTACTGCCCCCTTTCTATATCAGGCAGCATGAACATATGCTTTGATTATTCTTTCATTTTTGTCTAATTTGTAATTCATGCCATCATGATGTCACATGCATAATCCAGGCCAAACCACAATAATCATTTTCTAATTGTACAGACAGTCATTGCTATTCATCTGAGTGCCTATATGCATACCATATCCTTATGTCATCATTGTTTAGAAATTCAAACACACTTCTAAGTATATTGAAAACATAATCAAGTTGAAATGCCTTGATTTGATTTCATGATGTATGAGATGTTAATATATTTTTATTATATATTTCAGATGGATCCTCCACTTCTGGGCATCATTTTTCTGCCCCTGCTCAGTCCCCTGCCCAGTTCCCTGCCCAGTCCCCTGCCCCTTCACAGGCCCCTGCCTTTTCCCAGGCCCCTGCCTCTTCCCAGGCCCCTGCCCCTTCCCAGTCCCCTGCCCCTTCCCAGTCCCCTGCCTCTTCCCAGGCCCCTGCCCCTTCCCAGGCCCCTCCACAGGCCCAAGACCCTCCTGGCCCTTCCCATTTTGCCTGTCCTATCCCTCCCAAAAAACACCCCTTCGCCCCCCTTTGCCGCTCTCCCCGTATTTTGGCCTGTACAGCTACCCCACCTGCCCAGCCCCCAACTCACCACTCCCCAGCTGTACGGGCTACCCCAGAGCGGCAGCCCATCCCTCCCCAACCCAATCCCATCCCTTCCCCCTGTCTCAACCTTCATTGTCCTGGGTGTCGGATTGTCCTTCCCAGGCACAGCTGTAAGTATCATTCAAAATCAACATTATAAGATATTTAGAGGTACACTGAAGGCAAATTGTTTCTATTGTGATTCAAATAGAGCATGCAATGTTAATCAAATTTATAATTTAATACTCTTATCAATTCTTCTTCATTCTCTTGCTATCTTTATTTAAACAAAGAAATGCATATCATTTTTTTTTTAAAAAACAGAACTCTGGACATAATTTCTTTATTGTTGGATGAATTTATCCATCAATCAGCAGGGACAACCAAGGTTGATCACCAAAAATGGCCTGCCATATAAACTTACATTATTGCATTTTAAATAAAGATAGCTAGAGAATTTTAACATTTTAAGAATAGGAGTAAATTAAAACTTCATTTAAATGGGGGGCGGAGCTAGCCATCAAGGGAGTAAGACGTGCCTGGATTGAGCTCCTGATTTTATATGCTTGAAAATGGCTTTTTATATATATAACCTTCTGCAAAATGCACTGGGAACTAAGATCTACAAGAGAAAATGCCATTCGCTGAACTCAGAGTTAACTAGAAACGCAGAATTCTACTGAAGACTTAACACCCTGATCTGGACATAACCACGCGGCATCATACTCCAGTGTCTGGGGACCTAGGGGACAGTATGAATCTTATGCCGCAATAATCTTATGAAGAAGCAGCTATACCTCTATACCCTACAACATCACTCAATATAACTCCCCACAACGATCATCATTTAGTGGATCTGCCATACCATCGCAGAGAGAAGTCATGGCCAAAATGGCGGATATCAGTCTGTTCCTGCAGCAGCTAGGGGACAAGCTGGACTCTCAATTCCTCTCACTACGAGCGGAACTTGCCTCTGACTGTAGTTTAGCGACAGAGGAGAGTGAACCCAACATGAAGAGGTCGCAGTACACGAATGCGGAGCAACGACAGGCTAATACCCACCCGCAAGTTTATACCACAGTAAAGCCTTTGCAGGCGGCTGCCTTCCGGCCTGACATAATTCAACCGGAGGGAGGTCTGCAGCTCGTAACTCTTCAATTTTATCCCGGACCTAAACCTACCTCAACACTGCTGCAGAGGCTGTCACGCTTACACCGGCCCCTTGGTTGCGGAGGGGCGATCGACTTCTGTGGCCAGGATCTGGAGTCCTTTGATTTTCTGCCCTCCCGCGGAGGCCCTGTCGCTGGATCACTGAGTGATAGCTCACTGCTTCCGAGCCCTGCCTTGATTCTCCCAGCTCCGGCCCCAGACAAGAGTCATCCTGACCTGCAGTGTGATCCACAGTTCCCCCTGTGTCAGTTATCAAGCTTCAAGACCGGAGTGGGGTAAATTTGTTTTGTCTCCAGCTGTCAGGATGTGCTAGAGTATAATTTTCATATAATTGTACTTAGCCATAATACTAATAACTTCCAGCAGTCTGCAGATGCCTGTACCAGTAACGGTCTAGATGATGGTTAGTAAGGGAACCTAAGAAAACGGCCTGCAAATTCTGTAAAAGGAACTTAACTAACTTTGCTTATTCATAATGTTATCATATAGCTTGGTCAGTTTGCATCGTTCTTAGTTTCCAGTTTGAATTCCATACTCTCCATGTTTCTTCTTTGCATTTTTCCTTTGATACTGGACTAAGTCTCAAAACATTTTTTTATTTTTGTTAGAACTGTCCTGATATGCAAGAACTGAGTAAATACCAGAGTCATGTTTGAGTAATTTCATAATGTATGTAAGATAGCATGTGTCTAATACTCTGTAAATGCTCTACTATTTTTACTAGCTATACAATGTCGTGGGTGGTTTGGTATTGGGTGATTTCTCCTTTCTGTTCTTAAGATTATGGTCTGCATGTTACTGTTTATATTAATACTAAATCTGGTGTGGGCTTATTTTATAGTCTAGTTATTGTAGTGCAGTTCTCATGGCCCAGTCCATAGTTGTAAGAAGTGTACGCTGTAGCACAGCTGCTTTAGGAGGTTTTGGGACTCTTATAACTTACCCTAACTATGCATCAGCTTAGTATTTCATCTGAGCCTAATTCTGTTAAATTCTTGTTATGCTACTAAGCAGTATTTGGCTGATATGTTTCATACTATTAAATAATGACTACCTAGCATAATTTCTAGTTCTGGCCAATCTCATTAACAGTTTACTGAGGTAGCAGTAACCTAGGTGCATGTTGGCTCAGAGCTAGAGTCTATATGGCTCTACATATATCTAACCCTATATAACCATGTGCCTGATATATCAACTAGATTATAAACAGGTTGATTAATACATATCAGATCTCTTTGCTAAGGTATAGAAAAGGGCCTTCAGTTCACAGAATGTCGATTTTACTCATCTCACTACTAATATGTGCATCTCCCTCTTTCTGAGTTCATCTCTGTATAGCTATCAGCTTTTATGACATACCTAAGTATGCTGTTAGTTTCTAGTTGCAATATAGATGCAAACCATTATATCATTCTATTATGAACTGCACCCTTGCCTGCATACTGATATCTAACATATAGGTACAGTTTATATATAGCAATAAAAGTAGCGTAATCCCTTTAGTTCATGGGTATAAAGTGAGTTCAGCAACAAGCTGAATAGAAAGCCCTCTAGTACATAGATATGACTTGTGCATTGTAACATATACAATTCAGGGCCTTTAGTTTGAAGGGACAGTGTGTATTGTGTGACAAATCCAGTATGGTGCACTCTAATATATAAATACAGCTGAAATGTAGCGTCGAGCTCTATATCAGAATATTAATACATAGATACAGCATGTGTGCAGAAACATAGCTAATACAGTTCCTCTGGTATTAATATTTGTGTTATCGGACATTCAGGCAGGTATGCAGATCATGCTATTTTTCTATAATCTCTAGCTCCTGCTATATATATGTGCTGTGACAAGGGCTCAGCTGCACTGATACGATTGCTAATGGTTATAATATGTATTCTCTGTTTCCCTCATTAACGTATTTACATTATGTGCTTTATTTTCCTTTCATTAAGGTGCGACCACTTTAATCCTTCACAGGAGGTAACTGATTCAATACCCTAACACATATATTGCTATGAGCTTAAGTTTATACAAAGCCCCCATATGGTGAGCCAAGTTATTTCCATAATTCGATACAGAGTAACTGGCAAGGCCCCTTACTTCCCATAGTTGAGCTCTGGTTTTACCTTGGTCGCATATTCTACGCATTTATCATCACTTACTCATTATATAAGCATAACACTATATTTAGATAATTACTTTGCTCTGATGAAGCCATGCCCATCCCAGTAGTCATGTGAATAACGGGTCCCCCCTGTGAAGCCCACCCTCATATCCATCTAATAAGTCTTTTCATACCTGCTCTCCTGTCCTCTTTGGCTCCGCTCCCCCCATTCCCCTCCCCACTCCACTTTGAGCGGCTCCTGCCCGCTGCGTCCCCTTATCCCTCTCCCCGCTAATTTGGTCCATAAGTGGCCAAACATAAGCCAATCCATGTTTATCTTTCTTTTACTAGTTTATATAACGCTATAAATGCTTTTCATGATAATGTGGAGAATATACTTTATCTTCCCCCTCCCTTTCCCCCATAAAACCAACCCCTCCTTGCTTTTATATTTTCTTAATTAATATTTTACGGTGTATTTATTTATCACAAGGTGGGGTCACCTCTAGTCTACATATCATATAAAAAATAAAAAATGAGGTCTCAATCTAGATGGTCCAAACTCTTTACTAATACCTTTAATAAACGGGATTTATATGCCCCTTCTATTTAGATAGATTTACTGCCTAGTAAACCTCCATGCTCCTTCATAATACTAACCAGCTATCACTTCTCCATTCTTTTACCATTCACCATGGAGTACTACTCTTTGAATCTTTGAATGTATACAATGTTGGCATAACTTGTGTTGATTACCTGGCAAGATCATGGTATTAGTTCTGTACTATTCTCCTTTGTTACCATTGTTGGACGTTTCATTATTGTTATATTTGTTTATGACTTCAATAAAAACCTATTTAAAAAAAAAAACAAAAAAAAAAAACATAATTTGACTGAATAAGTAAGATCACATTTACATTTTCATTTGCTGGCACATTTAAACTTTATTTTTTGCACATGCTTGCAGCCTTTTAAGCTAATCATGCAGACAATGGTTTCTTAAGCTTCAATAGTAATTGTTTGGTTGAACTTGAGAAAATTGTAGAAAGCTATTAAGAAAATTATCTTTTTTATAATGTTTTTTTGTTCCTATATTAAATTGCTTGCAACTTTTAAGTAAAAAAAAAAACAAAAAAAAACAAACAAACTTCATTTAAATGTCATGCTCTATCTGAATCACAAAAGAAAATATTTTGGTTCAGTGTCCCTTTAATTTGATATCACTACATATACCAATCACCAATACTTGGATCTAAATCTTTATGTAAAAATTTTCATACATTATCTCCAGTTGGAATGTAATTTCTTCTGGATGCTATGTTTACACAGCTTGGCCTCAACGCCAAAATGTTTAAGGATAGGTGTGGATACCACCGTATAACTAAACTATTTAAATTGCCAATGTAAGTACAATGGAAATCCTTTTACAAGATTTTATACACTCAAGCTGTAAAAGTGGATCATTGAAAACCAATTAAAGGGGACAACATGTTTGAGTAAACTGTCCCTTTAATGGTTTATGTCTGAATAACATATTTAATGTATAAATAATCAATTTCAACAAATTAATTTAAAGAATGATTTGTCTTTATGATGACAATGTATCTTTGCTCATTTTTTATTATGTTGTGTATCATTAATATTTTTTTTTCTTTATTTTAGGCTGTGACTCAACATGGCTCACGCTAGAAGCTCTAGCATGCGTAGAGCAGGCCGTGTTGAGAAACGCAGTTGTCCTGAGAGGAATGAACAACACCTTGCATGCCCAGCTACAGGTTCAGCGTTTGACTCTACAACGTATGATGCATGTAGAGTTAATGCTTGAATCTGGAGCTGGACAGGCACAGGACGATGAAGGGGATGCCCAATAAGTGGAGGATCTGGAGATGCTCCAAGGGCGCAGATAAGAATCTTCCGTCCACATGTTGATGTTCTGTGTTTTTATTGTTGCCATTTGGCCTTTTTTTTATTATTGTTGTGCCTGTTGCACTCTTTTACCTTGTCAAATGGCTCCAATGGGGCTACAATTTTAATGATCTTTCAACAATTTATTTTAAACGTTGTTTATGTTTTCTGACATACTAATAAAATACATGTCATTCCACGATTCTTTGTCCTCTTTATTCATGTCATTGATTGAAATCTCTAGTTTATGTGGTTAATCCTTAAAGGGACCTGAAACCAAATAATGGTCTTTCCGGAATCATTTATGTAATACAATTGTAAATGAATTTAATATTTACATCTCTAATTTAATTTGATTCATTTTCTTGATATAGTTTTCGTAAAGCTTTATCTTTGCAAGATTATGATTAGCATAGTAATTATTTTATATATGTATATATTGTAACAGGAAACACTTTTAACCATGGTCTTCTAGGTCACAAATGCAGCACAGGACAGTCACTGTAGTTTAAAAGGCTTTATTTTTCACAGCAATAACAAACAGGCAGTTCATTTTCAAAAGAGGGAAATCCTTCCTCTGCAGCAAAGTTAAGTACTTTTAAATTTGTCCCAGCACTTCACAGCATTCCACAAGTGCTTTGTAAAAATAATGTCCTTTTACAGTTCACAGGAACAAAAGTCTTTTACACAGTGTAACAAACACACACCAGCTTCTGTAGCTGTGTAACTCTCTCTCAAGGCCTAAGTGAGGCTGCTATTTAAACCCTCACAACTTCTAATTAGCCACACCTGTGATTAGCTGCTGGACAGCTTCACAGCTGTCTGGGATAATGGCCCACCCTCTCTCCAATTATCCCAAACCCCAGGGACCCAGAACACAGTTTATCAACTGCATAATCAAATACACACTCTTTCTCCCTGGGGTTTTAACTGAAAGGAGAAATAGCATGTACAATGCTTGGTCTTAAATATCTTCCATTTATAACCAGGCCTTGCTTTCTGTCACATATCCTCCCCCCCAGCTCACACCCAGTGGGTTGAGCGACCATGGACATCAATGAATGTACCCGAGACAAACAATCAGCATTGCCCTGCAAAAGACCAGACCTGTGCTCAACAGTAAAATTGAAGGGTTGCAAGCTAAGAAACCACCTAGTAACCCTTGAATTTGTTTCCTTATTCTGACTCATCCATGTGAGAGGAGCATTATATGTTATTAATTTAAATTTTCTTCCCAACAGATAGTACCTAAGGGTCTCTAAAGCCCACTTAATGGCAAGGCATTTGTAGGGTTACTTCTTTTGTTTCTTAGCTCTGCTCTGGCTGATAAGGGTGCAGCACACGTTTTCTTCAGGGCCCTGGGGTGACCACTGAAATCACACACACATGCAACTGAGTGTTTTCACAAGAGTCCCCTTTATTGAAGAACACACAAAGAATTTATAGTGATGTATACGTCATACATGAGGTCACAGGAAATATATAAAAAACGTAGTTAACTTCACATCTGCATAAGAATGTTGTTATAGCACATAACAGAATATGCCCATATAACCATTTGTAGAGAGGATCTAATATTAGAACCATATGTTACAACTTATACAAAAGAAACTTGTGAAATGCTGCAATGAGATTGAGATACTGTGTGCTGCATTATAAACATTTGATACAAGATTTAAGGCTACCCTCAATATGCTTAATATGTGAGATTCAAATTACCCATATAACATAATATATATAATATATATATACACATACACATACATATATATACATATACATATATATATACATATATATATACATATATATATATATACACACATACATACATACACACATATATACCCATCATTCCCCTCTTTGATCACATCGTGATCACATAACCTGTAATGTTCCTACAATATAAACTATCTGTCTACCTCTAATTAAATTTTGCAGTTGAACTTTTTCTGCATCTTGTATCATACCTGATATTTTCTTTCGTAAAGTACAAGACATGTAACAGTTAAACAATGTTAATAATAGTAAACAAAATACAATAATGAGCAGAGGATAAAAAGCAAATTTAACCATTTTTGTCCCAGTTGGGGACCATCCTGTCAAAAAATCATACCAATGATGGCTTAAATCTTGTTGTATTTTTGATGAAACTGTTAATAATTTGTTTTTAACAAAATGGGTTTGTATTTCCCCATGAGAGATAGCTTTAGCATGTCCTTGTAGGTGAGTGAACATTTCTTTGTGACCTTCCATTAATTGAAGGATGGTAGAAACAGGTAACTGATAAGAAGAAATAGGTAGGGCATGGGGTGCAAAGAAAGTATGTTCGTGAAAAGTAAGTACAGGGTGCAGAAAGTAACTATTATCATCCCAAGTCAAAAAGCTAACATTAAACACACAGCCAGAAAATGGTAGCTGGCTGTCAATAATAGGAATGTCAACTGGCACACTTGTAGACATACACACAGTTTGAGGGGCTGTCTCTAGCATGACAGAAAAACTCTCTGGATATATCTGCCACGTACAAGAATTAATCTCAGATGCTAATAAACAGGGTTCAAAGATTGGGGAGGCATGTCTACATGCCATGATCAGTTCTATCACAATGCTCAAGGGATGTGGTGGTGTTTTCAGCAGGGATTATATATTTACCAATAAATGTAGGTTTCCACCACGTCCAATTAGAATGTAGGAGATTAAAAACTGGATGAGGTAAAGCAAAACATTTACAAGCTAATTTAACAACATCAGGTGTGTAGGCAGTAATTGATACTAGACAATAGTGTTTTGAAACATAACCATTATGTTCCCATTCAACGCACTTTACACTAGAAGTGTCAATATTCAACCATACATTATGCTTGAGGTTATCTAATTCTAACAAGGTGCGTAGTTTATCACTCTTAACATAAGAATGTTTTCTAAATCTAAACGTTGCTGACTCATATATACATAACGTAAACCACAAAGGCTCCAACTACTACTATCAGAGACTAAATTCTCTATGGCCATTGTGATGTTATTCAAATATTTATACATACTAGATTCAAGTTGTAAACCCTTTCGTTGAGGTTCATATATAGTAGGAGCCCATTGACCTGTCAAATGTAATGCTGACCCAATATCTGCACCAGCAGTTGATATTTTGTTACGTATAATTTCACTATCAATACCATTAAGAACACCTAAAGTTACACCAGTTCCTCCTAACAAAGTATCATACCACTCACGTTGTTTGCGTGACGGGCGACATAAGGAGACATCTGGGGTAGAAATATTCAGGGAAATGTATACCATATGGGAGAATGTTGTAGTATTTACACAAGTGTGGGGAAGGGGTATTGTGTGTAACTGTGTAATGCTGGTTGTTGTGTGTGGATTACAAAATTGTATAAAACCACCATACACACTATCTGAGGAACTACCCTTTCTAAACCGTGTACTCATAAATACAAGGTATGTATTCTGAGGCCATGTAATCACTGTAGTTTGATTTCCACCATCCTGTATTGTTGTTATGTTAGGCATTGTTAGATTGTTATGATAAAGAAAAGATAGAAAATATTGTATGTTTCCGAATATTTTTGTATCTTGTTCATGTGTACTTGAACGTGAATTCATTCTGAAACTAAATTTATTTGGCATTCCCATAAAACGGGGGGGGGGGGGGAAGATCTGACAAGAGGTAGCTTGTATAGTTGATATAAGACGTAACTTGCATGCTACACTGTTGTATATCATTGTGTGGGGTTAGCATCACCATACCAAGCAAACAAATTATAACATTTGACAGTTACACGGGGTGTCCTATGTAATGGTGCAAACCTTTTTGGTCTTACTAAAAGATTAGAGTTATTATTTGTTTTAAATAAATCACAGATAGGTGTAAAGTGTTCAGCATCTTCAGGTGAGTAATAACATGCCGTTATTAATACTATTGGGATATACACAAAGATCAATATCCCCATTAGGAAAAGGAAGATCTTGCAGAAATGTCTTGGATCCATGATTGAGATCGTCATCCTGGTCTTTGTGAGGAGTGATCGATACCTTATCACCCACTTCTCCTTTGTGAGGGGTGACCGATAGCTTGTCACCCGCTTCTCCTCTCTTTGAACAGAGTTTCACTCGTGAAGCATGTATCCAGATGTCCTTGTCGTCAGTCAGTACGGCAGTCCTGGTTACAGCGATCACAGTGACTGGCTTGCTGAACGGGAAACCTCCTTTCTTTGCTTTATTCAGCTGGCGAATGCAGACCAGATCTCCAGGCTTGAAAGGATGGGTTGGTTCCTGTGAGAGAAGAGGTAAATGGGAAGACACATCACCATAGATGCCATTCAATTTATCAATCAATTGTTTTACATATTGTTCCTTAATACAAACTAAATCACCATTTTTAATGATAAGTGGGCCTTTTACCCATGGAGTCGGGAATGGTCTACCCATTAGGACCTCAAATGGAGACAACCTGGTTGTCCTATTTGGGGTCATTCTGATTTCTGCTAAAATCGCAGGTAAATAGTTTTGCCATTTAACCCATGTACCTGCTGTTACCTTTAAAAGTTTTTCCTTGATATTGCGATTCATTCTTTCTACAATCCCTGAGCTTTGAGGATGATAGGGAATGTGAAAGTTCCAATTAATCTGTAACCATTCTACTAACTCATGTGTGATTTTACTAATGAACGCTGGACCGTTATCAGAATTAATCTGAAGCGGACAACCAAATCTGGGAATTATTTCAGTGGCTAAAATTTTAGCGACTGTTTTTGCATCTTCCCTCTGGGTAACAAAAGCTTCTGGCAACTATTACAAGCAGATATAATTGTTTAGTGCCAGTTTTTGGAATATGTGTAAAATCAATTTGTAGATGTGTGATTGGGGCTGTAGGTGGGGGTAAGTGGTCATGCTGGGCTTTATTGGGGATGGTTGCATTGGTCTGTAAGCAATATAAACATCTATTAATATATGCCTTGCAATGATCACCTATACCTTTAATGTAGAAAGATTGCTTCAATAAGTTAGTTGTTGGTTTTATACCTAGGTGTCCAACACCATGGGCTTGTGCTATAAAGAGTGGTGCACTGCTTTCCGGTATGCCCACCTTCCCCTCTTTAGAAAACAAACCATTCTCATCTAAAGTTAACCCATTAGTAGTCCAGAAAGATATGTCACTAGGAGTGGCATGTCCCTGGAGTTCAAGAAGCATATGGTCTGTAGGACATGAAGGTGGGGCTAAAACAGCATACATACGGATGGTGGATCCGGGTGTATGAGAAACATAAGTAGCCTCTTTAGCAATTTTATCTGCAAGCGCATTACCCAAGGAAATAGGGTCAGACTTGTATGTATGTGCACGGCAATGTATGATCGCTATGTCCTTTGGGAGTTGTATGGCCTCTAAAAGGTCATTAATCAGGTCTGTATGAGAGATGGTCTTGCCATCTGCTGAAACAAAACCACGTTGTTTCCATATCATACCAAAATCGTGCACAACCCCAAAAGCATAGCGAGAGTCAGTGTAAATGTTAACAGATTTATTTTCAAACAATTTACATGCTTTTGTAAGTGCTATTAATTCTGCAGCTTGTACAGAAGGATAAGGAATGGGGCCTGCATCTAGAACAATGTCTGGTAGTTGCACAACGGCATAGCCTGTCTTATAAATACCATCACTAGGTCGGGAACAAGAACCATCAACAAACACATTATCAGCATGGTCAAAAGGTTTATCCATCAAGTCAGGTCTTGGTGTGGTAATGTGGTGTATTACCTCTATACAATCATGGTCTGTTGGAAAGTCTGGTGATCCTGTAAGTAAGGCACTAAGTATTTTAGTTGGCCCTGAGGATACACTACTATATTTAATAGTCAGATTTGTATTATTCAGTAATATACATTCATAACCAGAAAGTCTTTGAGAAGTCATGTGTTGGGTAGTGACATTTTTTACAAGATGTAAAACTTGGTGACTAGTGTGTAGTACTATTGGATGGCCTAATGTGATTGTTTCAACCATCTCTACAGCCATGGCGCAAGCCACCAATGCTCGGAGACACGCCGGCATCCCTTGTACCGGTATTGGAACTACTTTGGAAAAGAAAGCTACGGGACGCATATTGCCTCCACCATGCTCTTGGGCACAGACAGCAGCCATGGATTTACAATTGTCCCTCGCATACAAGTGAAATGGTTTACAATAATCAGGTAGTCCTAAAGCAGGGGCACTAATAATGCTAGTCTTCAGAGCTATGTAGGATTTAGTCATGTCTGTGGTCCATTGTATATGTTCAGGGCTATCCCCTTTTGTGGCTTGCCTTAGAATGGAATCATGATGGGAGCACTCAGGAATCCATTGTCTGCAATAATTAATCATACCTAGAAAGGTGAGCATGTCCTTTCTAGTAACTGGCTTTGGGATCTGTTGAATCGCTTGGATTCGTTTGGGACTAATGGACTGGTGGCCTTGGGAAAGCATAAAACCAAGGTAATCCACTTTTGTCACTCCTACTTGTAGCTTATGTTTTGCTATTTTATGACCTTCAGCAGCAAGGTGTTTTAACAGACTTATTGTATCTACTGTATTTGCCTCCTGGTTAGGACTACACAACAGTAGGTCATCGACGTACTGAAGGAGGACGGAACCTTGGCTGGGAGTCCATGACCGCAAGGTATGTTGGAGCACCAGCGAATAGACCGCAGGTGAGGCCACATAGCCTTGAGGGAGGCGTGTCCAGGTAAGCTGACGCCCATCATAATAAAAAGCCATAAGTAGCTGTGTCTCAGGGTCCAATCGGACTGAAAAAAATGCATTAGCTAAATCAATGACTGTAAATATACAGGCGTCATGTGGAATGGCTGTGAGTAAGGTTGTAACATCTGGGACTATTGGGGCAATTGGGATTACTATTTCATTAATTGCCCTTAGGTCTTGTACTAACCTATATTCATTGTCTTTCTTTGGGATCGGATTTATGGGGGTATTATAGGGAGATACTACTGGACGGAGGATTCCTTGTTTAAGGAATTCCTCTATCATGGGTCTTATCCCTTCTTTCTTTTCTCTAGACAATGGATATTGTTTAATAAACACTGGAGTAGCATTAGGTTTTAATCTGGCTTTATATGGGGTACACTGAACAAAACCAACGTCAAGTTTTGAAGATGCCCATACAAAGGATGGGACATCTGTCAATATGTCATTAAAAAAACACAGGTTAGTGGACCCTAGACTCACGTCTAACCCACCCTGTCTAGTGACAGCTACTTTCAAACCAAGGGGACCCATAAGATCACGACCCAAAAGGTTAAGGGGACACCCAGTTATAATACGAAATGGGTGCAAAAGTTGTTGGCCAGTACAGGGTACCCTAACTTTAAGTGGCGGTGTGATGCGAGTCTGAGTCAGCACTCCATTAATCCCTAAAGAAGGTTCAGATTTTCCAGTAATGCCATCATACATATCTGAGCATAAGGCAGAGCATGTAGCTCCTGTGTCTACTAGAAATGGTAGGGGTTCTCCCTCCACTTCTAGGACTAAGTATGGTTGCTCATGATAACTTGTTGACACCACTGGAAAAATTGGAGTGCTACCTTCTTGGCACCCCTATGGCCATTGTATGTTGTGTTTGGGTGCCTCCATGGGTGCAGGGGCTATGTAAGGCTGTCTGTTATACTGTCGGAAATTGTAAGGGGGGCCAGAATTATTAGGGGGTTTTGGGCATTCATTTTTCCAATGTCCCTGTTCCCCACAGTTAAAACAATGTGTTCTGTTTGAAGTATAATTCCCTCTAGCTCTTCCTCTAGCTCTCCCTCTACCTCTCACATACATTCTATTACTCCCTGTATTATCCCTTTCCCTGGCCTGGAATGGATCACAATGTTGTAAACTCTGCTTTTGATAAAAAGCAAAGTTTTTTCCCTCTAATTTCCTGATTTCAAAACAACCTGCCCCTTCTTTTTCATGAATTCTTTTCAAGAATTCTGCTGGAGTCAACTCCGGCCAATCAGAGACAAGTTGTTTTACCAACAAAGAAAGCTGAGGTTGCATATTACTAATGCAAGTCTGGACCTTCAGAGAGCCCATTGCATCTCCTGATTCCATTCCAGCCTCTTCCTTCCAGCATTTATAAAAATGCTTAACAAATTCTACTACTGTTTCCTTTGTATTCTGTTAGCACGCTAGTGCAATTGACATACTTTGTTTATCCTTCCATATTCTATGCATTTCTATACTTAATTCTGTCCACATTTCATCAAGTCCTTCACGTGTGTTTAGGGCATAGTTAATTGTTGGATCACGACTCAATTTACTAATACTCTTTACATTACCCCACTCCCAACCTGATTCAGGGTCATAGTCTAGAAGTGCATCAATGATAATTCTTATGTCTGTCTGTGTCATGTTTTGTCCTTGTAACATTCTTTTTAAATACATAATACAAGCTGATGGATGTTGACGGGGGTTTGGGGCTCCCTTGGTAATTTCCCTTAATTCACCCGGGGACAAAGGTTTAATAATTAATTGGTCCCCCACAGTAAGAAATGGCATACTAGCTTCTGGTACAGCTGCCTCCTCCTCCTCTACTTCTTCATTCCCTCTTTTATATTGTGGGGTTATTGTAGGGGGGTAGGAAGGTGTTACTGGTTCAAACTTAATCGGGGGTTTGGGCATAATTGGGGGTTTAGTGACCTGGTATCAGGGAGTTACAGAAGGTCCTGGCAAGGTCCATTCCTGGGGTACCTGAGCAGAGGCAATAGCAATAGTCTCTAGATCTATGTCACTAGGGGATGGGAGTCTAGGATATAGTCTGTTATATGATGGCAAAGGTAGGTGAGGGGCATTATATGGGGCGGGGGGTTAATATGCTTTCTGTCTTTGTTTCTCACTTTTACCCTTCTTTTTATTCCCATCTATATCAATATATTGCCAGTATGGAGCAACAGTCAGCCAATTTTCCCCACCCTTTTTCATATAATCCATATTCCATCTTGGATCACCTTTATACCATGGAAATGCCTCTTCGTCACCTAGACACAACCCTTTTACCATGTTCATATGAAATTTATCATTATCCCCCTCTCTGGGGAATGGATCAGAGCTTCTCATAGCTTCTGTCCATTCTGCCATATTCTGAACCCAAGGAATAATATACATAAACCCATCGGGCGACACCCTTCCCACATAATCTTTACATGTTTCTCCTTGCTTAGGTGATGGAAATTGTTTAGACTGGGATTTGCCCATTCTCAAATCCTAACTTATCTTTTAAAACTTTTACAACAAAATATAATACAATACAAAAAAAATAAAAAAATAATAAAAAATAATAAAAATAAAAAAATACAATACCTTTACCTTTAAGAGCAATTAATTATTGAATCTTTTTGCAAAAACCACATTAACTAGAATGGTTGAACTCCGTTACCAGTTATTGTGCTTAATGCTTAAGTTTACAACAAGAGAGAGAAAAAAAAATATCACTATGCTGATCCTTTCAGTAGTTTCTGGCATTAATTATCTCTAGGTCAAAGGTCACCCTTCACCAGAAAAAAATGTAGCCTTTTACCAACATTCAGAAACAGCAATGCATATAAGCAACAGTTTACTTTCTTAATACTTTATACAATAAGCAGTATACGTCATACATGAGGTCACAGGAAATATACAAAAAACATAGTTAACTTCAGATCTGCATAAGGGGCCCGCAGGAAATAAGAATGTTGTTATAGCACATAACAGAATATGCCCATATAACCATTTGTAGAGAGGATCTAATATTAGAACCATATGTTACAACTTATACAAAAGAAACTTGTGAAATGCTGCAATGAGATTGAGATACTGTGTGCTGCATTATAAACATTCGATACAAGATTTAAGGCTACCCTCAATATGCTTAATATGTGAGATTCAAATTACCCATATAACATAATATATATAATATATATATACACATACACATACATATATATACATATATATATACATATACATATATATATATATACATATATATATATACACACACACATACATACACACATATATACCCATCAGCATTCTTTCTCCACTATAGAATAGTTCTTTTCCTGTGAAATAAGTTTTCTGCTTAGGAAAAGAACAGGATGCTCTTCTCCCTGACACTCCTGCGAGAGAACTGCTCCTAAACCAACATCAGACGCATCTGTCTGTACAATAAAATCTTTAGCGAAATTGGGGGTTACCAAAACTGGATGGGCACAAAGGGCATCTTTCAAATGCTTAAAAGCTTGTTCTGCTTCTGGGGACCATTTTATTATAATTGGGGCCCTTGCTTTTGTGAGATCTGTCAAGGGTGCCGCAATTGTAGCGAAATTCGGGATAAACCTTCTATAATAACTAGTTATCCCAATAAATGCTCTTACTTGTTTTTTGTTAGAGGCTGTGGCCAGTTCTGTATGGCCTCTACTTTTGTTGTCTGAGGTTTAACTAATCCTCTACCAATAGTATAACCCAAGTACTTAGCTTCCTGTAAACCAACAGTACATTTTGCAGGATTGGCAGTTAACCCAGCGGACCGTATTGCATCAAGTACTGCTTGAACTTTTGGAAGATGGGATTCCCAATCTGTACTATAAATTATAACATCATCCAAATATGCTGCCGCATAACGAACATGGGGTTTCAGAATTCTATCCATCATCCTCTGGAATGTTGCCGGGGCCCCATGTAAACCAAATGGCAACACCGTATACTGAAATAAGCCCTCTGGGGTTGAAAAAGCTGTCTTTTCCTTTGCTTGACTAGTGAGAGGCACCTGCCAATACCCTTTCGTTAAATCAATTGTAGTGAGATAACATGCTTTTCCTAGCCTTTCTATTAACTCATCTACTCTAGGCATTGGGTAGGTGTCAAATTTGGAAACACAATTAAGCTTACGAAAGTCATTACAGAACCTTAATGAACCATCCGGCTTTGGAACAAGCATGATTGGACTGTTCCACTCACTTTGTGATTCCTCAATTACCCCAAGCTTTAACATTTTTTCTACCTCCAGTTTAATAGCCTTTCTACGAGCCTCAGGGACCCTATAGGTAGACCTTCTTCCCTGGTTCTGTTATTATGTCATGCTTAATAACATTAGTTTTTCCCGGTACCACAGAAAATACCTCTTTGTTTATTCTAATAAAATCCTTGACCTCTCGCTTCGGATGTACAGATAGGGTTTCCGATATATTTACCTCTGGTTCAGTGACAGGGAGTTCTGTAGGTTTTAAGGCAACTAAAACTTCCCTATCTTTCCAAGGTTTTAACAGATTTATATGATATATTTGCTCAGGTTTCCTTCTCCCTGGCTGACTTACTTTGTAATTAACATCACCCACTTTCTCAATTATCTCATATGGGCCCTGCCAAGTAGCCAAGAATTTATTTTCAACTGTAGGGACCAGAACTAACACCCTATCCCTAGGTTGAAACACACTGGCTCTAGCATTATGGTTGTAGCTGTACTTTTGTGCTTCCTGTGCTTTTCCCATATGTTCCCTTACAATGGGCATAACAGCTTCCATACGATCCTGCATTTGGGAAATATGTTCAATAATACTTCGATAAGGTGTTGTCTCTTGCTCCCAAGTCTCTTTAACTATATCTAGTAATCCCCTGGGATGCCGCCCATATAACAGTTCAAATGGGGAAAAACCTGTAGAAGCCTGGGGAACCTCCCTGATAGAGGACATTAAATAGGGTAACAGAAGGTCCCAATTTCTCCCATCTGTGTCAATTACCTTTCTTAGCATACTTTTGAGAGTTTTGTTAAACCTTTCTACTAAACCATCAGTCTGAGGGTGATATATTGAGGTCCTTAGTTGTTTTATGCCAAACAACTTACACAATTCTTTTGTAACCCTGGACATAAATTTAACCAGCGGACCCACCAAGTCCATAGCAATTCTTTCAAAAGGCACATCAATTATAGGCAAGGGCACTAAAGGGTTACGAAAATCTTTAGCAGGAGCTGTAAGTTGACACTTAGGGCATGAAGCACAATAATCCTTGATGGCTACAAATATCCCTGGGCAATAAAACCTTCTAAGAACTCTCTCTTTGGTTTTCTCAACTCCCAAATGCCCCCCTAGAATGTGGTTATGTGCAAGATTTAATACAGTGTTCCTAAAAGTCTGGGGCACCAAAAGTTGTTTAACGATGTCTGTTCCTTTCTTCTCTACACGATATACCAAATCATTAACTGCTTCAAAATAAGGATAGGGTAAGACATTTCCTGGCTGTGTCACAACATCATTTATAACCCTGGTATTATTTCTTGCCTCTACCAATGTTGGATCCTCCCATTGGGCTTTTTTAAAATTACCAGGGCCACCAACCAGATCTATCAAATCATCAATATTTTCCGAGCTAGTACTTGGTACTTCATTACTCTGAGAAGGTTGATCACCTACTAATACAGGCATAGGGCAATACATCTTATTTTTCTCCTTTTCAATGGAACCCCCTTCAAAATCGGTTTCAGAGAAAGGAAATACATAAATATCAGAAGTTTGACATATTTCTGGAGATTCCCATAACTCCAGAAATTTTGGAAAATCTCTCCCTATCACCACCTCATGGGCTAAATTTGGTACTACACCAACACAATATTTTAATTTACCACACTGAGTCTCAATCTCCACCTCAGCTGTAGGATATTCCCGTTTATCTCCATGAACACAGATAAGTCCCATTTTTTCCCCATAATCTAATACTGCATCTGGTACTAAAGATTTAGCCACTAGTGTGACCATACTTCCTGAATCAAGCAAAGCCCTAGACACTTTACCATTAACCGTCACAGTACACCAATGGGAATCATTATTAACAGAGCTGTTGCTATTAGACAATAGTGAATGTGCAACATTACAGTCCATCAATTCATCTTTATCACAGTCTCTAGCAATATGCCCAACCTCATTACATTTAAAACAACTTACAGGTTGGTTATATTTAAATGTTTCCTTAATTCCTGGGGAAATGTCTCCGGTGTTTTGCCTATACACCTGCTGCTCTCTTATCCCCTTTATCCCCTGAACAGTCTTACCAGTTCTTGTAGAGCTCTGGGACTTGGGATTGTGGGGCTGATCCATTGAAGATTGTTGCAAAACTTCTCCTGAAGCTATAAATCGACCAATACAATCAACTGATCCGCTGTTTGAGGATCACCTTGATTAACCCACCGCCACAGGGAAGCAGGTAATCCATGCTGAAACCGGTCCATCACCAGTAGTTCCACTATTTTGGTAGCCGAATTAACCTCTGGTTGCAGCCACTTCCTGGCAAGGTGTATAAGGTCGAACATCTGGGATCTTGCAGAATTATGAGATGAAAACATCCAGGAATGGAATCTTTGTGCACGGACTGCCGAAGTCACCCCCAGGCGTGCAAGGATTTCTGCTTTCAATTTCTCATAGTCACTGGCTTGTGCTGGCTCTAAATCAAAGTAGGCCTTCTGAGGTTCACCACTAAGAAATGGCGCAAGTATACTCGCCCACTCAACTGTCTGCCATTTTTCTCTTTCTGCTGTGCGTTCAAATGCCAAAAGATACACCTCAACATCATCAGCTGCTGTCATTTTTTGAAGATAATGACTAGCCCTTATTACTCTGGAACCTTGGCTGCCACCAACATATTCAGAGTTCAGTCTTTCTTATACGGCTTGAACCTCTCGTTGCAGAGTCTGTGTAGCACTTTGCTGCTCCTCCCGGGTCTTCCTGAATGTCTCAGCTTGCACAGCAGCCACCTGTTGTATCAACAATTCAGTGTTCTCCTTCTGTGATTTAGCCAGCAGCATAGCACTCTCTGACTGGGCCAAGGCCAACTGTTGCAGTGCTGCACTATTTTCAGCAGCTTTTCTGTTAGTCTCCTGCTGTATAGCATTAGAATGGATCAAAGCTTTAATGACTTCCTCCATGTTGCTTGCAAATTATTATGCCCACAGACATACAACGTGGTTACCCGGATTCTCCACCCAGTGTAACAGGAAACACTTTTAACCATGGTCTTCTAGGGCACAAATGCAGCACAGGACAGTCACTGTAGTTTAAAAGGCTTTATTTTTCACAGCAATAACAAACAGGCAGTTCATTTTCAAAAGAGGGAAATCCTTCCTCTGCAGCAAAGTTAAGTACTTTTAAATGTGTCCCAGCACTTCACAGCATTCCACAAGTGCTTTGTAAAAATAATGTCCTTTTACAGTTCACAGGAACAAAAGTCTTTTACACAGTGTAACAAACACACACCAGCTTCTGTAGCTGTGTAACTCTCTCTCAAGGCCTAAGTGAGGCTGCTATTTAAACCCTCACAACTTCTAATTAGCCACACCTGTGATTAGCTGCTGGACAGCTCCACAGCTGTCTGGGATAATGGCCCACCCTCTCCCCAATTATCCCAAACCCCAGGGACCCAGAACACAGTTTATCAACTGCATAATCAAATACACACTCTTTCTCCCTGGGGTTTTAACTGAAAGGAGAAATAGCATGTACAATGCTTGGTCTTAAATATCTTCCATTTATAACCAGGCCTTGCTTTCTGTCACAATATATATATCTTGATGTTTGTATATATATATATATATATATATATGTATATTTTAAATTTCACATCCATGTGTTCATTTGTAAACTCTGCGTGAATTGATGCACCTTTAACAAATGATCCCAGGATTGATACAATGAGATAATCTTTGTAAAGTGTTATTTTTATGGAAATAGTATTCTCTCTGTGGATCCTCTTTTTTTATTTGGTATTTCATGTCCCTTTAAGTGATGCTAACCACAAGTGTTAAGGAATGGATTTCCATTTCTAAAGCATTTTTGTCCTTTTTACATGAACAAGGACATATAATCTTATTTAAAAAAAATCTTATTGTAATGTTGACAGCACATGTATTGCAATTTCAATTATATCTTATTGTAGTAGTGTAACCAAATCAATCACTGTGTGTAATGCGCATATTTTAGATGAGGAATATCTTTATATTAATATTTATAAAAATGAATTCTCCTCCCATATATGGCTATAGATAGGCTGACCATATTTCAACTTGAATAAGTGACACGTTTGATCAATACATGTGTCATTATTGTTATTCCAAAACAATCTAAACATATCTGAAAACATCAATGCCATATGTATTTATCATGTGTATTTTTAAATGTTAAAGATGTACACCATAGCTATAGTTAAAGGGACAGTCAAGTCCAAAAAGATGATTCATGATTTAAATAGGGCATGCGAGTTTAACCAACTTCCTAATTTCCTTTTATTCACAATTTTGCTTTGTTTTCTTGGTATTCTTATTTGAAAGGTAAACCTAGGAGGTTCATATGCTAAGTTCTTCGAACTTGAACACTGCCTCTAATGTGAATAAATTTTGACTACTATAAGGCATTAGTTCACATGTTTCATATACATAACATTGAGCTCATGCATGTAAAGTGACCTAGGAGTGAGCATTGATTGGCTAAACTGCATGTCTGTCAAAAGAACAGAAATAATGGGGCAGTCAGCAGAAGCTTAGATACAAGATAATAACATAAGTAAAAAGTATATTAATATATAACTGTGTTTGTTGTTCAAAAATAAGTAATGTGTAATAAAGGGATTAGCTATATTTTCAAAAACAAATTTTCTGGGGTTGACTGTCCCTTTAACATATAATATATAACACATCCCTATTTTCCGAATGCATCTCCTAGCATTAATTCTCAGTTAAAGGGACATGAAACACAATAATCCAAAGATTTTCATTTATTGTTACAATGTATTTCAAATTGCAATGTCGTACATAATCGTGTAACCTTAAAATATTGTTTTCATGTCTATTTAAAACATGCTGCTTGCTAAATAGTTTAGTTAAAAATCCTCTGCTTCTAATGAAATATCTCCTTATTTTCTATAATGTATTCTATTTCATATATCACAGTATTTCGTTATCTAGCGTGACATTCCTAGATAGCAATATAGACACATACTAGTTACTAAAATATAAATACGTTTCTTATTGATATGCCAAGCCATCAACTGAGTCCTTGTATTGGCTGATGTTTTTCATCGATCTCTGATGCGCCATGTTGCTTAAGACGTCACCTGCCAGGCTGTCCAATGATTCCTTGTATTGGCTGACGTTTTTACGTGATCAAGGATGCACCTTTTATTGGATGGCGTATTTACGCGATCAAGGATGCGCCTTTTATTGGATGGCGTCTTTACGAGATCAAGGATGCGCCATGTTAATTAAGACGTCACATGCAAAGGTGTAAAAAGCGTCTGATTGTATTACGTAGTCCCGCAATATTTGATTTTGCACGTAACACACGTTTGTGAATGAGAAGACAAGTTTAAAACCATGGCGAGTATGGATTGTGTGCATCATGTAACATTGTTGACCCATAGCTGATAAAGAACACAACATTCTCTTTTGATGGATGTCTGGTTGAATAAACGAATGAAAGCAAAAGGTTTTCATGCATAAGATATTTCAAGGCAAGTGCAAATCCCTAAATATAGTCTATCTTGTTTAATATGTTTGTCAACAATATGTTCCTTTTTATGAAAAATGACTGTGTTGTGTTTAATTTTCAACATATCGAATTCATAAATATGCGCTATTGTATTAGAATAAAGTAATCAATATGCATTTATCTTTATCATATGCTAAATATATGAAATGCCGACTTCTTCTAGATGTTATTTCGTCGTACATTTTATTAAAGGGTCATTATACACTCACATGAAAAAACAAATATGTTTTATTATCTCTAGTTATATAGTCCATTTTTTACCAAATACATGTCTACTTTTGCTTATGTTCAAATAACATTTAAGTAATTTTCAGACTCCTCGCCAAGCCTCAAAGTTTGATGTGAGTACCATCTCCAGCTTGCTCCTGTTTGTGTAAAGGGTCTTTTCATATGCTAATGAAGGGGTATTGTCTTGTTTTACACTTGGAATGGGCTTTACAGCTATCTTTTCAATATAGATAAACCGATTTTATTTGAAAGTGTTTAAAGCTTTTTCATATTGATTTTGATATCAGTATATGTTAATCTTGTGGTTTCTAGTAGTGTCTATTACATGCAGTTCTCTTAAAAAGATTGTATACTGTCCCTTTAATGCAAATGTTGATTGTTGTATCATGTATGAGTTCCACATTGGTTAATCTCCAATTATATTATTGTGAGCATATATTTGTTTATTCACTCCTAAAAGGACTTTAAACCATATTCCTTGTTAAAACAAATATATTTCTAAAATAATTCAAACACAATAATGTCTCTTTAAGAAAATAGACTTTATTTAACACGTCAATAGAAATCAGATTCAAATATTTATTGTTTGAACAAGTACATGTAGATATACCAACAATCACCAAATATTAGTATATGTTAGCATATGTAATTTTTTAAAGGGACAGTCTAGAAAACAAATAATGATTTGCATTATTAAAAAAGCAATTTTTAAAATTAAAATGATATCAAACGTTTCTCACCAATTAATCATTTTTCCCTGGTTATTCTTATTTGCTAGCTAAACCTATGAGGTTTGTGTGCTCATTTCTTAGAGCTTGAAGAGTGCATGTAATCAGAATGCATTTTGACCACTAGAGGGCATTTTGATAGCATTTGGATATTGAAAACCTTGAGCTCATACAGCATATTTACCCTGTATTGATCATTGATTGTCTAAAATGTTGTTATGTCAGAACAACAAATAAGTGGTCAGTTTTCATAGGCATAGATACAAGGGTAAGCACATAAGTCACACGTATTTCTCCATGTTTTTGTTTCCAACTTGATCATGCGTAATACAGGGTTTTATTTGGAAACAATAATGTTCTGACTGTCCCTTTAAGCTGTGTTATTGTCATTCAAACAGTAATATGCCATCATGGATAATTGTAATGGTCATTTTGTTTGAGATTAGGGAAACAGTTTGGACATCACATCACAGAAACCAATCAATATCATGAGCAAGGATAGGTATGTGATGATTTGGTGTCCACACACTTATAACCCACACTCTGCAAACAATCTGCCTCCATGGACCCGGTCCCATAGTAGCAGATTATATACAGAGTGTGGTCCACAAGTGTATGAAAACCACATCATCACATACCTATCCATTACACATTAAAGCAGCACAGCAAATCACAATAATAAATCTTACAACATTAAAGGGGCATATTCATGTATATCTGCAAATGTGGTATACATGATACATTGCACTGCATGTGAAATGGGATGCTATATTGGAGAAACAAGCCAAAAACTGCACCTTCGAATGAACTTACACAGACACTCAATCAAAAACCACTGTGAAACAAAATACTGCACCCCTGTTGGTCACTATTTCACCCAACCTGACCACTCCATCCAAAACCTCAAAATCAAAATTCTCAGAGGCAACTTCAAAAACACCATGGAAAGAAAAACCTTTGAAATGAAAATGATAATGCACTTCAACCTGTTTAATTCTGGACTAAATGTGGACTCTGGATTCTTAACACATTATCAAAATTTTTTGTAATGTACTTTCATTTAGTCAATTACATTGTATATTCCACATTCCTTATACATAGGTACACAGGTAAGCCTATGTCCACACTTTTGTCTTTTCTTAACTTTTGTATTCCCCCTGTATATACAATTTCACATCTCTATAGATATTGATTCAATGTTGATATATAACTTTATGTCAGTATATGGTCTATGTAAAGCTAAATATTTCCCCTGTCTGTTCTCCTACACTGGACACTGTCTGCCTGTTACCTAAGCCCCCCTCATGATTTTTACGACACCTCCTCCTCTCCCTGCACTGTCTTCTTAGCTATTCTGTGTTTTAAGATACAATCTGTAAATTCCATTGAATTGGTTAGTATTGCTTCAGACTTGATAAAGGAAGGAACTCTTCCAAAAGCTTGTCATCTTATAAATGTATAGTTAGTCCAATAAAAAAAGTATCATTGCTCAATGCAATACTCTTGTTATTTTGATATCTAAATCTCTGGACTAACATGGCTACTCCAATCAATGTGACTATGGAAGATACTGAATATAGCCACAATAAGAAGCAAATCATGAAACTGATCACAAAAGAAACACAGATCAACAGTGATATATACTTCCTATCATCCTGCAAAAAAATGAATCTCATTCCAAATGGACTGAAAATTAAGAAAAAGAACACAATATTCACACCTGCACCAGGACGCAACACAAAATTGGACAGCTATATTGAAAGCTTCCGGTTGAGAACTGCATCTCTGCTCAACACACAGCAGAAAAAAGTAATGTATAACCTCTCACACTTAGAAAAAAACGCTATAAAAAACTTAAGAAATAATGAAAACATTACCATTAAGCCTGCGGACAAGGGAGGAGCAGTGGTGATCATGAATACACAGGACTACATCACAGAGGGAAATAGACAATTATCAGATCAAACTTATTACAAAAAACTGGAAAAGGACCCCACCCAGGAATATACTTTGCAACTTAGAAAACTAATTAAAACATTCCCTAAACACACGCAACATAAACTGGACAAACTGGTGCCCTCTAACCCAAGCATAGGGACATTCTACATGCTCCCAAAAATCCACAAACCAGGGAACCCAGGAAGACCAATAATAACAGGCATGGACACTCTGACTGAGCAACTATCGGGCCTAGTGGAGAATATTCTTAAGCCCTTAGTTATTAACACCACTAGCTTTATAAAAGACACCACTGATTTTCTTAACAAAATCAGCCAGATAACAGAATTGCCAGAGGATACTATACTTGTGACAATGGATGTGGAATCCCTGTACAGCAATATTCCACATAAAGATGGTATTGATGCCTGCTTAAACTTTCTTTCCTGCAACAGCCTTAACCAGACATATAGTGCTTCTACAGTCAGTAAACTTACAGAATTTATACTTACTCACAATTATTTCATCTTCAACCACTCCATCTACTTACAAATCATGGGAACAGCCATGGGCACCAAAATGGCACCACAGTACGCAAACCTCTTCATGGCTGACTTAGAACAGAGATTCCTAGCCACTCACCCTCACAAACCATTCAAATACTTTCGCTACATCGATGATATTTTCATCATATGGACAGAAGGAGAAAAAAACCTTGAACATTTTCATAAATCATTTAATCTATTTCATGCATCAATCAAGCTTAAAATGAACTTTTCTAGAGACTGTGTCAACTTCCTGGATACAACAATATCCATCACAAATGGCAAACTGCACTCATCTGTATACAGGAAACCAACAGATAGATGCAGCTACCTCCACAGCTCCAGCTCCCACCCCAATCACATTAAAAAATCCATAATCTACAGTCAGGCTACAAGATACCACAGAATTTGTTCAGATACCAAGGACCGTGACAAACACCTCATCACATTGTCCCAATCATTCAAGGAAAAAGGTTACAAAACAAGGATTATAAATAAAAAAATTAACTCTGCCCTCAATACCCCACGTGAACACTTACTACAATACAGGGAGAAGAAAAACATATCACGTATACCACTAGTAGTCAAATACAACCCTGCTGTGGAAGGGATACGAAAAATCATAAAAGACTTACAGCCACTACTCTTAGAGGATCCCACACTCAAAAAAATCTTTCCAAAACCCCCAATCCTGGCATACAGACAAGCACCTAACCTAAAGCAGAAACTGGTACATAGGAAGCTACCCCTTGAGAAAAAGAACACTCAGAATGGAACCAAGTGCTGCTATAAAGCTCGCTGCAAACTGTGTCAACACGTTTGTGAAAGCAGCACAGCAAATCACAATAATAAATCTTACAACATTAAAGGGGCATATTCATGTATATCTGCAAATGTGGTATACATGATACATTGCACTGCATGTGAAATGGGATGCTATATTGGAGAAACAAGCCAAAAACTGCACCTTCGAATGAACTTACACAGACACTCAATCAAAAACCACTGTGAAACAAAATACTGCACCCCTGTTGGTCACCATTTCACCCAACCTGACCACTCCATCCAAAACCTCAAAATCAAAATTCTCAGAGGCAACTTCAAAAACACCATGGAAAGAAAAACCTTTGAAATGAAAATGATAATGCACTTCAACCTGTTTAATTCTGGACTAAATGTGGACTCTGGATTCTTAACACATTATCAAAAATTTTTGTAATGTACTTTCATTTAGTCAATTACATTGTATATTCCACATTCCTTATACATAGGTACACAGGTAAGCCTATGTCCACACTTTTGTCTTTTCTTAACTTTTGCATTCCCCTTGTATATACAATTTCACATCTCTATAGATATTGATTCAATGTTGATATATAACTTTATGTCAGTATATGCTCTATGTAAAGCTATATATTTCCCCTGTCTGTTCTCCTACACTGGACACTGTCTGCCTGTTACCTAAGCCCCCCTCATGATTTTTACGACACCTCCTCCTCTCCCTGCACTGTCTTCTTAGCTATTCTGTGTTTTAAGATACAATCTGTAAATTCCATTGAATTGGTTAGTATTGCTTCAGACTTGATAAAGGAAGGAACTCTTCCGAAAGCTTGTCATCTTAAATGTATAGTTAGTCCAATAAAAAAAGTATCATTGCTCAATGCAATACTCTTGTTATTTTGATATCTGTATCTACAAAACAAACATATCTCAAAAAATACTTACTTCCTCTTCCTTCCCCTCTTCCTACGAGGCTTAGGCTAAGGCTCTGGGAGGGGCAACTGCCCCCTCCGACGAGTTCTCATCGGAGACGTTGTGGGAAGAGTGGAAGGAGGAGTACTGGGATGACCAAGGTGAGGATATGGAGGAGATGGCCCAGGAGGAGATGGCCCAGGAGGAAATGGCCCAGGAGGAGATGGCCCAGGAGGAAATGGCCCAAGAAAAGATGGCCCAGGAGGAGATGGCCCAGGAGGAAATGGCCCAGGAGGAGATGGCCCAGGAGCAGATGGCCCAGCAGCAGATGGCCCAGCAGCAGATGGCCCAGCAGCAGATGGCCCAGCATGCGCCTCCCGGAAGAAATTGAACATAGCTTCTTGTAGCTGGAAACTCCGGTTTTGTCCTTGTTCTATTCTTGTAAGAATCTCTATAATTTGTGTTTGTCCTTCTCTAATGCCACAAAGCTCTTCGATAATCCGAGTTCTCCCTTGGATATTTTCCATCCGGGAGGTACGCATCTGTTCAATGTAGTCAACTAGCACACGCACCTCGGCTATCTCCTCCTGTTGTGCACGGCGGCCTGCCCGTGTACGGTGGCCTGCTGGTGCACGGTGGCCTGCTGGTGCTTGAGGGGCCTCTTCCTCTGCTTCAGGGGCCTCTTCATCTGCTTCAGTGGGGGCCTCTTCATCTGCTTTAGTGGGGGCCTCTGCTTCTTGTGCAGGGGGGGCCTCTTCTCTCCGAGGTGGTGATTCATCCCCACCACTCTCATACCGGGGAAAAGGAGGAGCCTGTAGTTGGTGTGCTGCCTCCTCCCCAGTATATTGGAAAAATAAAGAAATGTATATATTAGCATATTTCCAAATAAAGATGTAAATGATTTTGCTTACAATAGAATTACAAATGCAGCCTCATTAATCCACTTTGAAATCTAACAATCAATACGATTTCCACATTTTCCAAACCGTGTTTCTCTCTGGTCAATCTGAATGTTTTTGCATTTGTTTTCAGTCTGTTTAAATGCACACCTAACCTATAGCCTAGATACTAATGTAATCGCAAAGTAATTTTGAATGCGTTTACGTAATAATGTGTTAAACCGCGTAATAGCATTAATCTTATCCTTAAATACATTCTGATGTTAATAGATTCTTAAATGAGCTTACCGTCAGATGAGAGTGGCAGGTTCCCGGTATCGATTCCTCCGATCCCGACTATGGCCACCTCGGAGATGCTGGGACGCAACATTTCCTCCCATCGGGAGTACTCAACAATCAGTGCAGGCCCGCCACCGGTCCCTGTGGCATGTTGGTACTCCCTGGTTATTTTCTTTTTCAGCTCCATCTTTCAGTCCCGGTAACGATGTTTAATAGAGTCCATATCTCTGTTACGGCCCCCCACTGCATCCCTTATCTCCCACCAGAGTTTCCTCTTGTCACTTGGGGTGGTCTTCTGAGCCTGCAGCCTCTTATACCTGCCCATATAGGCTTCTATGAGGACCTCCTTCTCCTCCATAGTAAACCTCACCTCCCTAGTTGCCTTGGCCTTCCCCTGTGATGGTGCCCTCTGTTTCCCAGACTGTGAAGCCCTACTCTGTCCGCCACTGGGCCCAGCCACTTGTTCATCTTGAACCAAGTGGCTGGGTCCACCCACCACTTCCACCCCCGCTTCCTGCCCCCCTTTATGTCCCCCTTCCTGCCCTGTTCCTCTCCCCCCTCTCCCTCTCCTCCCCCTCTACCTCTCCCCTGACTAATCTCCTGCCTGCCCTCCTCTTCCATCTCTTCCCTAAACTAAGCCCCAACTACTCCAACAAAAAGTGAGTGTGCCCAAATGAAAGGGGGTCAAAATAAAGAACTAAAAAGACCAAAAAAGTGCTGAAAGTGTGAAAGGGATATAAATAAAAGAGGGTAAGGAGTATTTAATCAACCAAAATGTATAAGAAGACTAAAAGGAGGATATGTAAACTAAATGTAACTAGGGGATGGGGATGGGATTAGAGGGAAAGGGGTATGGGAATAGAGGAAATGGAATGAAAGGGAATGGGATGAAAGGGAATGGGGTATGGAGTGTAGTATGAGAGGGTATGGGGTATGGAGTGTAAGTAGTGTTATTGATAAGTGTATGTATGTATTGAATGTGTTTGCGTGTAAATGTGTTAAGTATACAGAAAAAGCACTCGCACACTCACCCAAACCAACTGTCACTCACTAACGCTCTCTTACTAACTCACGCTCCCACTAACTCATGCTCCCACTAACTCACGCTCCCACTAACTCACACTACCACTAACTCACGCTACCACTAACTCATGCTACCACTAACTCACACTACCACTAACTCACGCTCCCACTAACTCACGCTACCACTAACTCACACTACCACTAACTCACACTACCACTAACTCACACTACCACTAACTCACTCACGATAACAATAACTGACTCTCTTACACTAACACTAACTCGCACTAACTCTCACAATAACTCACTAAATCTCAAATCTCCAATCTCCAAAAACCCACCAGCAACACAGTCAAAGAAGCCATGCTTGTGTGGTGCTTATATACCCTGTGTAAATGTTTAATGATGTACGGGTTTGCGTTGTAAATTGTGTTCAGGTGTGCTTTGTTAGTAATTAGTATGCGTGCAATGTGTATTAGTTGTGTGAATTTGCGCATGCTCATTTAGAGTTAGTATTTGTGGAATGTGTAGAATGCGATGATGTCATAGTGCTCGCTTTATATAACATTGTCCCATAGTATTATGTGTGAATGTTAATTTGCGATGGTGTTGTATATGTGAAGTGTTGTATATGTATGTTTGTCCTAATATTTCTTAATGTTGAATGCGAGTATTTTGCTTGTGTATGAGTGTGCATTTATTTTTCCTTTTTGTTATTTTCCGTATTTCCGTATCGTAAAGTATGTGCGTATTCCCTTTATTTTGATTTTATTTTTTGTGAATGTGTAATGCGTGTGTGCTTTGTTTTGTGATTGTTGTTCTGACATTTGCAGTGTGTTATTGTTGTGCATTATGTGGTATACGTCATATGACCGAGCAGTGCGTATTTCTCGCGAGATCGAGTGTTAGGTGCAAAAAGCGTGTTTGATTTGCCATTGATCTCTATGGGAGACTGTCTAACACGGGTGTGATTCCGCGTCTGAAATATACGCGTTAGGAGTAGCGTTAGAAGGTTGTTTATAAACTCTAAATACCAGCGTTAAAAACTCAGTGTGTTAGAAATAAACCACGCGTAGCTAACGCACCCCCTCTAATGCAAAAGTCTAAATCTAGGCGTTAGATGGCAAATATATAAATAAATTAATAAATAGTGCCAGTACAGGCCCAGAATCACTTGCTGACCAATGACAAAAAGTATACACAGATAAAGAGTTTCCTGCCCCTCTTTCTGCCTGCCTGCCTGTCTGTCTTGACAAAAGATCTTTAATACAATGGACATCTATTTTTTAGTATTTGCAAGATACAGTTGTTTCAAAGAATATTGCTATTATCAGTAAATATGAAGCATGCTTCACTGCTTTAAAAATGAAAAAAAAAATGCCTACCGCACATGGTGTTCCCAGGCGGTCTACCATCCAGGTACTGACCAGGCCTGGCCCTGCTTAACTTCCAAGATCAGACGGGATCAGGTGCATTGAAGGCAGTGTGATGGCAGACACTTAGTGCCTCTTCCCAACGTGTTTTGTTCTTGCTCATGCTGTCATTCACAGTCTGTAAAAAATTGAAGAGTTAAAACGGGGTTAAAATTTAGATGGCAAATATATAAATAAATTAATAAATAGTGCCAGTACAGGCCCAGAATCTCTTGCTGACCCATGACAAAAACGTATACACAGATAAAGAGTTTCCTGCCCCTCTTTCTGCCTGCCTGCCTGTCTGTCTGTCTTTACAAAAGATAATTATCTTTAATACAATGGACATCTAATTTTAAGTAATTGCAAGATACAGTTGTTTCAAAGAATATTGCTACTATCAGTAAATATGAAGCATGCTTCACTGCTTTAAAAATGAAAAAAAAGCCTACCACACCTGATGTTCCCAGGTGGTCTCCCACCCAGGTACTGACCCGGTCTGGCTCTGTTAACTTCCGAGATCAGACGGGATCAGGTGCATTCAAAGCAGTGTGGAAGTAGACATTTAGCGCTTCTTCCCAAAGTGTTTTGTTCTTGCTCATGCTGTCATTCGCAGTCTGTAGAAAATTAAAGAGTTAAAACGGGGTTAAAATTTAGATGGCAAATATATAAATAAATGAATAAATAGTACCAGTAGAGTCCCAGAATCACTTGCTGACCCATGACAAAAAGTATACACAGATAAAGAGTTTTCTGCCCCTCTTTCTGCCTGCCTGCCTGTCTTTACAAAAGATAATTATCTTTAATACAATGGACATCTAATTTTTCGTAATTGCAAGATACAGTTGTTTCAAAGAATATTGCTACTATCAGTAAATATGAAGCATGCGACACTGCTTTAAAAATGAAAAAAACGCCTACCACACCTGATGTTCCCAGGTGGTCTCCCATACAGATTCTGACCAGGCCTGGTGCTGCTTAACTTCCGAGATCAGATGGGATTGGGTGCATTCAAGGAAGGTGGCGGTAGACACTTATTTCCACTTCCCAACGCGTATTGTTCTTGCTCATGCTGTCATTCACAGTCTGAAAAAAAAAATTGAAGAGATAAAACGGGGTTAAATTTAGATGGCAAATATATAAATAAATTAATAAATAGTGCCAGTACAAGCCTAGAATCACTTGCTGACCCATGACAAAAAGTATACACAGATAAAGAGTTTCCTGCCCCTCTTTCTGCCTGCCTGCCTGTCTGTCTGTCTTTACAAAAGATAATTATCTTTAATACAATGGACATCTGATTTTAAGTAATTGCAAGATACAGTTGTTTCAAAGAATATTGCTACTAGTAATAAATATGAAGCATGCTTCACTGCTTTAAAAATGAAAAAAAAAAAGCCTACACCACCTGGTGTTCCCAGGCAGTCTCCCATCCAGGTACTGACCAGGCCAGGCCCTGCTTAACTTCCGAGATCAGACAGGATTGGGTGCATTCAAGGCAGAGTGAAGGTAAACACTTAGCGCTTCTTCCCAACATATTTTGTTCTTGCTCATGCTGTCATTCACAGTCTGTAAAAAATTGAAGAGTTAAGACGGGGTTAAAAATTAGATGGCAAATATATAAATAAATTAATAAATAGTGCAAGTACAGGCCCAGAATCACTTGCTGATCCATGACAAAAAGTATACACATATAAATAGTTTCCTGTACCTCTTTCTGCCTACCTGCCTGTCTGTATTTACAAAAGATAATTATCTTTAATACAATGGACATCTAATTTTTAGTAATTGCAAGATAGAGTTGTTTCAAAGAATATTGCTACTATCAGTAAATATGAAGCATGCTTTAAAAATGAAAACAAAAAAGCCTACTGCACCTGGTGTTCCCAGGCGATTTTCCATCCAGGTACTGACCAGGCCTGCCCCTGCTGAACTTCCAAGATCAGACGAAATCTTTCTCATGCTGTCATTCACAGTCTGTAAAAAATTGAAGAGTTAAAATGGGGTTAAAATTAGATGGAAAATACATAAATAAATTAATAAATAGTGCCAGTACAGGCCCAGAATCACTTGCTGACCCATGATAAAAAGTATACACAGATAAAGAGTTTCCTGCCCCTCTTTCTGCTTGCCTGCCTGTCTGTCTGTCTTTACAAAAGATAATTATCTTTAATAAAATGGACATCTGATTTTTAGTAATTGCAAGATACAGTTGTTTCAAAGAATATTGCTACTATCAATAAATATGAAGCATGCTTCACTGCTCTAAAAATTAAAAAAAACATCCTACCGCACCTGGTGTACACAGGCGGCTTCCCATCCTGGTACTGACCAGGCCTGGCCCTGCTTAACTTCCAAGATCAGATGGGATCGATTGGATTCAAGACAGAGTGGAGGTAGACACTTAGTGCCTCTTCCCAACGTGATTTGTTCTTGCTCATGCTGTCATTCACAGTCTGTAAAAAATTGAAGAGTTAAAACGGGGTTAAAATTTAGATGGCAAATATATAAATAAATTAATAAATAGTGCCAGTACATGCCCAGAATCACTTGTTGACCCATGACAAAAAGTATACACATAGAAAGAGTTTCCTGCCCCTCTTTCTGCCTGCCTGCCTTTCTGTCTGTCTTTACAAAAGATAATTATCTTTAATACAATGGACATCTGATTTTAAGTAATTGCAAGATACAGTTGTTTCAAAGAATATTGCTACTATCAATAAATATGAAGCATGCTTCACTGCTTTAAAAATGAAAATAAAAGCCTACAGCACCGTGTTTTTCCAGGCGGTTTCCCATACGGGTACTGACAAGGCCTGGCACAGCTTAACTTCCAAGATCAGATGGGATTGGGTGCATTCAAGTCAGTGTGGAGGTAGACAGTTAGTACTTCTTCCCAACATGTTTTGTTCTTGCTCATGCTGTCATTCACAGTCTGTATAAAATTGAAGAGTTAAAACGGGGTTAAAATTTAGATGGCAAATATATAAATAAATTAAAAAATAATGCCAGTACAGGCCCAGAATCACTTGCTGACCCATGACAAAAAGTATACACAGATAAAGAGTTTCCTGCCCCTCTTTCTGTCTGCCTGCCTGCCTGCCTGTCTGTCTGTCTTACCAGGTGTGGGTAGGCTTTTTTTTTTTTCATTTTTAAACAGTGAAGCATGCTTCATATTTACTGACAGTAGCAATATTCTTTGAAACAACTATATCTTGCAATTACTAAAAATTAGATGTCCATTGTATTAAAGATAATTATCTTTTGTAAAGACAGACAGGCAGGCAGAAAGAGGGGCAGGAAACTCTTTATCTGTGTATACTTTTTGTCATGGGTCAGCAAGTGATTCTGGGCCTGTACTGGCACTATTTATTAATTTATTTATATATTTGCCATCTAAATTTTAACCCCGTTTTAACTCTTCAATTTTTTACAGACTGTGAATGACAGCATGAGCAAGAAAAAAACACTTTGGGAAGAGGTGCAACGTGTCTACCTCCACACTGACATGAATGCACCTGATCTAGCAAGTTAAGCAGAGCCAAGCCTGATCAGTACATGAATGGGAGACTACCTGGGAACACCAGGTACGGTAGGCATTTTTTTTCATTTTTGAAGCAGTGAAGCATACTTCATATTTACTGATAGTAGCAATATTCTTTGAAACAACTGTAACTTGCAAATACTAAAAATTAGATGTCCATTGTATTAAATATAATTATCATTTGTAAAGACTGGCAGGCAGGCAGGCAGAAAGAGGGGCAGGAAACTCTTTATCTGTGTATACTTTTTGTCATGGGTCAGCAAGTGATTCTGGGCCTGTACTGGCACTATTTATTAATTTATTTATATATTTGCCATCTAAATTTTAACCCCGTTTTAACTCTTCAATTTTTTACAGACAGTGAATGACAGCATGAGCAAGAACAAAACGTGTTGGGAAGAGTCACTTACTGTTTACCACCACACTGCCTTGAATGCACCTGATCCCGTCTCATCTTGGAAGTTAAGCAGGGTCAGTCCTGGGCAGTACCTTGATGTGAAACCGCCTGGGAACACCAGGTGTGGTAGGCTTTTTTTTTCATTTTAAAACCAGTGAAGCATGCTTCATATTTACTGATAGTAGCAATATTCTTTGAAACAACTGTATCTTGCAATTACTAAAAATTAGATGTCCATTGTATTAAAGATAATTATCTTTTGTAGACAGACAGACAGGCAGGCACTCAGGCAGAAAGAGGGGCAGTAAACTCTTTATCTGTGTATACTTTTTGTCATGGGTCAGCAAGTGATTCTGGGCCTGTACTGGTACTATTTATTAATTTATTTATATATTTGCCATCTAATTTTTAACCCCGTTTTAACTCTTCAATTTTTTACAGACTGTGAATGACAGCATGAGCAAGAACAAAACACGTTGGGAAGAAGAACTAATTGTCTACCTTTACACTGCCTTGAATGCACCAGATCCTGTCTGATCTTGGAAGTTAAGCTGGGCCAGGCCTGGTCAGTACCTGGATGCGGTAGGCATCTTTTTTTCATTTTTAAAGCAGTGAAGCATTCTTCATATTTATTACTAGTAGCAATATTCTTTAAAACAACTGTATCTTGCAATTACTTAAAATCAGATGTCTATTGTATTCAAGATATTTATCTTTTGTAAAGACAGACAGACAGGCAGGCAGGCAGGCAGAAAGAGGGGCAGGAAACTCTTTATCTGTGTATAATTTTTGTCATGGGTCAGCAAGTTATTCTGGGCCTGTACTGGAACTATTTATTAATTTATTTATATATTTGCCTTCTAAATTTTAACCCCATTTTAACTCTTCAATTTTTTACAGACTGAGAATGAGAGCATGAGCAAGAACAAAACACGTTGGGAAGAGGTGCTAAGTGTCTACCTCCACACATCCTTGAATGCAACCTATCCCGTCTGAACTCGTAAATTAAGCGGGGCCAGGCCTGTTCAGTACTTGGATTGGAGACCGCTTGGGAACACCAGGTGTTGTAGGTTGTTTTTATTTATTTGTGAAGCATGCTTCATATTTATTGATAGTAGCAATATTCTTTGAAACAACTGTATCTTGCAATTACTAAAAATCAGATGTCCATTGTATTAAAGATAATTATCTTTTGTAAAGACAGACAGACAGGCAGGCAGGCAGAAAGAGGGGCAGACAACTCTTTATCTCTGTATACTTTTTGTCATGGGTCAGCAAGTGATTCTGGGTCTGTACTGGCACTATTTATTAATTTATTTATATATTTGCCATCTAAATTTTAACCCCGTTTTAACTCTTCAATTTTTTACAGACTGTGAATAACAGCATGAGCAAGAAGAAAAACGTGTTGGGCAGAAGCACTAAGTGTCTACCGCCCCACTGCCTTGAATGCACCCGATCCCATCTGGTCTCGGAAGTTAAGCAGGCCCTGGTCAGTACCTGGATGTGAGACCGCCTAGGAACACCAGGTGTGGTAGGCTTTTTTTTTTTAATTTTTAAAGCAGTGAAGCATGCTTCATATTTACTGATAGTAGCAATATTCTTTGAAACAACTGTATCTTGCAATTACTAAAAATCCGATGTCCATTGTATTAAAGATAATTATCTTTTGTAAAGACAGACAGACAGGCAGGCAGGCAGAAAGAGGGGCAGGAAACTCTTTATCTGTGTATACTTTTTGTCATGGGTCAGCAAGTGATTCTGGGCCTGTACTGGCACTATTTATTAATGTATTTATATATTTGCCATCTAAATTTTAACCCCGTTTTAACTATTCAATTTTTTACAGACTGTGAATGACAGCATGAGCAAGAGCAAAACACGTTGGCAAGACACGTTAAGTGTCTACTGCCACACTGCCTTGAATGCACGCGATCCCGTCTGATCTTGGAAGTTCAGCAGGGTCAGGCCTGGTCAGTACGTGGATGGGAGACCGCCTGGGAACACCAGGTGCGGTAGTCTTTTTTTTTTCATTTTTAAAACAGTGAAGCATGCTTCATATTTACTGATAGTAGCAATATTCTTTGAAACAACTGTATCTTGCAATTACTTAAAATCAGATGTCCATTGTATTAAAGATAATTATCTTTTGTTAAGACAGACAGACAGGCAGGCAGAAAGAGGGGCAGGAAACTCTTTATCTGTGTATACTTTTTGTCATGGGTCAGCAAGTGATTCTGGGCCTGTACTGGCACTATTTATTAATTTATTTATATATTTGCCATCTAAATTTTAACCCCGTTTTAACTATTCAATTTTCTACAGACTGTGAATGACAGCATGAGCAAGAACAAAACGCATTGGATAGAGGCAATAAGTGTCTACTGCCATACTGCCTTGAATGAACCCAATCCCGTCTGATCACGGAAGTTAATCGGGGCCAGGCCTGGTCAGTACCTGGATGGGTGACCGCCTGGGAACACCAGGTGCGGTAGACTTTTTTTTTTTCATTTTTGAAGCAGTGAAGCATTCTTCATATTTTCTGATAGTAGCAATATTCTTTGAAACAACTGTATCTTGCAATTACTAAAAAGCAGATGTCCATTGTATTAAAGATAATTATCTTTTGTAAAGACAGACAGGCAGGAAGGCAGAAAGAGGGGCAGGAAACTCTTTATATGTGTATACTTTTTGTCATGGGTCAGCAAGTGATTCTGGGCCTGTACTTGCACTATTTATTAATTTATTTATATATTTGGCATCTAAATTTTAACCCTGTTTTAACTCTTCAATTTTTTACAGACTGTGAATGACAGAATGAGCAAGAACAAAACGCATTGGGAAGAAGCGCTAAGTGTCTACCGCCACACTTCTTTGAATGCACCCATTCCCATCTGATCTCGGAAGTTAAGCAGGGCCAGGCTTGGGTGGGAGATCGCTTGGGAACGCCAGGTGCGGTAGGCTTTTTTTTATTTGTGAAGCATGCTTCATATTTACTGATAGTAGCAATATTCTTTGAAACAACTGTATCTTGCAATTACTAAAAATCAGATGTTTATTGAATTAAAGATAATTATCTTTTGTAAAGACAGACAGACAGGCAGGCAGGCAGAAAGAGGGGCAGGAAACTCTTTATCTGTGTATACTTTTTGTCATGGCTCAGCAAGTCATTCTGTGCCTGTACTGGCACTATTTATTAATTTATTTATATATTTGCCATCTAAATTTTAACCCCGTTTTAACTCTTCAATTTTTTACAGACTGTGAATGACAGCATGAGCCAGAACAAAACACGTTGGGAAGAGGCGTTATGTGTCTACTGCCACACTACCTTGAATGAACCCAATCCCGTCTGATCTCATAAGTTAAGCAGGGCTAGGCCTGGTCAGTACCTTGATGGGAGGCCGCCTGGGAACACCAGGTGCGGTAGAATATTTTTTTCTTTTTTAAAGCAGTGAAGCATGCTTCATATTTACTGATAGTAGCAATATTCTTTGAAACAACTGTATCTTGCAATTACTAAAAATTAGATGTCCATTGTATTAAAGATAATTATCTTTTGTAAAGACAGACAGGCAGGTAGGCAGGCAGGCAGAAAGAGGGGCAGGAAACTCTTTATCTGTGTATACTTTTTGTCATGGGTCAGCAAGTGATTCTGGGCCTGTACTGGCACTATTTATTAATTTATTTATATATTTGCCATCAAATTTTTAACCCCGTTTTAACTCTTCAATTTTTTACAGACTGTGAATGACAGCATGAGCAAGAACAAAACACGTTAGGAAGAGGCGCTAAGTGTCTACCTCCACACTGCCTTGAATGCATTCGATCTCGGAAGTTAAGCAGGGCTAGGCCTGATCAGTATCTGGATGGGAGACTGCCTGGGAACCCTAGGTGCGGAAGGCTATTTTTTTTATTTTTAAAGCAGTGAAGCATGCTTCATATTTATTTATAGTAGCAATATTCTTTGAAACAACTGTATCTTGCAATTACTAAAAATCAGATGTCCATTGTATTAAAGATAATTATCTTTTGTAAAGACAGACAGACAGGCAGGCAGGCAGAAAGAGGGGCAGGAAACTCTTTATCTGTTTATACTTTTTGTCATGGGTCAGCAAGTGATTCTGGGCCTGTACTGGCACTATTTATTAATTTATTTATATATTTGCCATCTAAATTTTAACCCCGTTTTAACTATTCAATTTTTTACAGAAAGTGAATGACAGCATGAGCAAGAACAAAACGCGTTGGGAAGAGTCACTAAGAGTCTACCGCCACACTGCCTTGAATGCACTTGATCCCGTCTGATCTTGGAAGTTAAGCAGGGCCAGGCCTGGTCAGTACCTCGATGGGAGACCGCCTGGGAACACCAAGTGCGATAGGCTTTTTTTTTCATTTTTAAAGCAGTGAAGCATGCTTCATATCTACTGATAGTAGCAATATTCTTTGAAACAACTGTATCTTGCAATTACTAAAAATTAGATGTCCATTGTATTAAAGATAATTATCTTTTGTAAAGACAGACACTCAGGCAGAAAGAGGGGCAGGAAACTCTTTATCTGTGTATACTTTTTGTCATGGGTCAGCAAGTGATTCTGGGCCTGTACTGGCACTATTTATTAATTTATTTATATATTTGCCATCTAATTTTTAACCCCGTTTTAACTCTTCATTTTTTTACAGACTGTGAATGACAGCATGAGCAAGAAAAAAACACGATGGGAAGAGAGGCATTAAGTGTCTACCTCCACACTGCCTTGAATGCACCCGATCCCATCTGATCTCGGAAGTTAATGGATGGATCTGGATGGGAGACCGCCTGGGAACACCAGGTGCGGTAGGCTTTTTTTTTTTCATTGTTAAAGCAGTGAAGCATGCTTCATATTTACTGATAGTAGCAATATTCTTTGAAACAACTGTATCTTGCAATTACTAAAAATTAGATGTCCATTGTATTAAAGATAATTATCTTTTGTAAAGACAGACAGGCAGGCAGGCAGGCAGAAAGAGGGGCAGAAAACTCTTTATCTGTGTATACTTTTTGTCATGGGTCAGCAAGTGATTCTGGGCCTGTACTGGCACTATTTATTAATTTATTTATATATTTGCCATCTAAATTTTAACCCCATTTTAACTCTTCAATTTTTTACAGACTGTGAAAGACAGCAATAGCAAGAACAAAACGCGTTGGAAAGAAGCACTAAGTGTCTCCCCCCAAACTTCCTTGATTGCGCCCGATACCGTCTTATCTTGGAAGTTAAGCAGGGCCAGGCCTGGTCAGTACCTGGATGGAAAACCGCCTGAGAACACCAGGTGCGGTAGGCTTTTTTTTTTTCATTTTTAAAGCAGTGAAGCATGCTTCATATTTACTGATATTAGCAATATTCTTTGAAACAACTGTATCTTGCAATTACTAAAAATCAGATGTCCATTGTATTAAAGATAATTATCTTTTGTAAAGACAGACAGACAGGCAGGCAGAAAGAGGTGCAGGAAACTCTTTATCTGTGTATACTTTTTTTCATGGGTCAGCAAGTGATTCTGGGCCTGTACTGGCACTATTTATTAATTTATTTATATATTTGCCATCTAAATTTTAACCCCGTTTTAACTTTTCAATTTTTTACAGACTGTGAATGACAGCATGAGCAAGAACAAAACGCGTTAGGAAGAGGAGGTAAGTGTCTAGCGCCACACTGCCTTGAATGCAAGCTATCCCATCTGATCTCGGAAGTTAAACAGGGCCATGCCTGGTCAGTACCTGGATGGGAGACCTCCTGGGAACACCAGGTGCGGAAGTTTTTTTTTTCATTTTTAAAGCAGTGAAGCATGCTTCATATTTAGTGATAGTAGCAATATTTATTGAAACAACTGTATCTTGCAATTACTAAAAAATAGATGTACATTGTATTAAAGATAATTATCTTTTGTAAAGACAGACAGGCAGGCAGGCAGAACACGGGGCAGGAAACACTTTATCTGTGTATTCTTTTTGTCATGGGTCGGCAAGTGATTCTGGGCCTGTACAGGCACTATTAATTTATTTATATATTTGCCATCTAAATTTTAACCCCGTTTTAACTCTTCAATTTTTTTACAGAAGGTGAATGACAGCATGACCAAGAACAAAACGTGTTGGGCAAAGCAGCTAAGTGTCTCCCGCCACTCTTTCCTTGAATGCATCTGATCTAGAAAGTTAAGTAGGGTCAGTCCTGGTCAGTATCTGGATGGGAGCCCGCCTGGGAACACCATTTAAGGAAGGATTTTTTTTCATTTTTAAAGCAGTGAAGCATGCTTCATATTTACTGATATTAGCAATATTCTTTGAAACAACTGTATCTTGCAATTACTAAAAATTAGATGTCCATTGTATTAAAGATAATTATCTTTTGTAAAGACAGACAGGTAGGCAGGCAGAAAGAGGGGCAGGAAACTCTTTATCTGTGTAAACTTTTTGTCATGGGTCAGCAAGTGATTCTGGGCCTGTACTGGCACTATTTATAAATTTATTTATATATTTGCCATCTAAATTTTAACCCCGTTTTAACTCTTCAATTTTTTTTACAGACTGTGATTGACAGAATGAGCAAGAACAAAACGCGTTGGGTAGAGCCGCTAGATGTCTACCGCTACACTGACTTGATTGCACCCGATCCTATCTGTTCTCGAAAGTTAAGCAGAGCCAGGCCTGGTAAGAACCTGGATGGTAGCCCACCTGGGAACACCAGGTGTGGTAGGCTTTTTTTTTTAATTATTTTTAAAGCAGTGAAGCATGCTTCATATTTACTGATAGTAGCAATATTCTTTGAAACAACAGTATCTTGCAATTATTAAAAATCAGATGTCCATTGTATTAAAGATAATTATCTTTTGTAACGACAGACAGACAGGCAGGCAGGCAGAAAGAGGGGCAGAAAACTCTTTATCTGTGAATACTTTTTGTCATGGGTCAGCAAGTGATTCTGGGCCTGTACTGGCACTATTTATTAATTTATTTATATATTTGCCATCTAAATTTTAACCCCATTTTAACTCTTCAATTTTTTACAGACTGTGAAAGACAGCAATAGCAAGAACAAAACGCGTTGGAAAGAAGCACTAAGTGTCTCCCGTCAAACTTCCTTGATTGTGCCCAATACCGTCTTATCTCGGAAGTTAAGCAGGGCCAGGCCTGGTCAGTACCTAAATGGTAAACCGCCTGAGAACACCTGGTGCGCAAGGCTTTTTTTTCATTTTTAAAGCAGTGAAGCATGCTTCATATTTACTGAAATTAGCAATATTTTTTGAAACAACTGTATCTTGCAATTACTAAAAATCAGATGTCCATTGTATTAAAGATTATTATCTTTTGTAAAGACAGACAGACAGGCAGGCAGAAAGACGGGCAGGAAACTCTTTATCTGTGTATACTTTTTTTCATGGGTCAGCATGTGATTCTGGGCCTGTACTGGCACTATTTATTAATTTATTTATATATTTGCCATCTAAATTTTAACCCCGTTTTAACTCTTCAATTTTTTTACAGACTGTGAATGACAGCATGAGCAAGAACAAAATGCGTTAGAAAAAGGAGCTAAGTGTCTATTGCCACACTGCCTTGAATGCAAGCGATCCCATCTGATCTCGGAAGTTAAGCAGGGCCAGGCCTGGTCAGTACCTGGATGGGAGACCGCCTGGGAACACCAGGTGTGGAAGGCTTTTTTTTAATTTTTAAAGCAGTGAAGCATGCTTCATATTTTCTGATATTAGCAATATTTATTGAAACAACTGTATCTTGCAATTACTAAAAAATAGATGTCCATTGTATTAAAGATAATTATCTTTGTAAAGACAGACAGACAGGCAGGCAGGCAGAACACGGGGCAGGAAACACTTTATCTGTGTATTCTTTTTGTCATGGGTCGGCAAGTGATTCTGGGCATGTACAGGCACTATTAATTTATTTACATATTTGCCATCTAAATTTTAACCCCGTTTTAACTCTTCAATTTTTTTACAGACTGTGAATGACAGCATGACCAAGAACAAAACGTGTTGGGCAAAGCAGCTAAGTGTCTCCCGCCACACTTTCCTTGAATGCATCTGATCCCGTCTGATCTCAAAAGTTAAGCAGGGTCAGTCCTGGCCAGTACCTGGATGGGAGCCCGCCTGGGAACACCTGGTGCGGTAGTATTTGTTTTCATTTGTGAAGCATGCTTCATATTTACTGATATTAGCAATATTCTTTGAAACAACTGTATCTTGCAATTACTAAAAATTAGATGTCCATTGTATTAAAGATAATTATCTTTTTTAAAGACAGACAGACAGGCAGGTAGGCAGGCAGAAAGAGGGGCAGGAAAATCTTTATCTGTGTATACTTTTTGTCATGGATCAGCAAGTGATTCTGGGCCTGTACTGGCACTATTTATTAATTTATTTATACATTTGCCATCTAAATTTTAACCCCATTTTAATTCTTCAATTTTTGTACGGACTGTGAATGACAGCATGAGCAAGAACAAAATGCGTTGGGAAGGAAGCACTAAGTGTCTACCACCACACTTCCTTGAATGCACCCGATCCCGTCTGATCTCGAAAGTTAAGCAGAGCCAGGCCTGGTAAGTACCTGGATGGGAGCCCACCTGGGAACACCAGGTGTGGTAGGATTTTTTTTTCCTTTTTAAAGCAGTGAAGTATGCTTCATTTTTACTGATAGTAGCAATATTCTTTGAAACAACTGTATCTTGCAATTACTAAAAATCAGATGTCCATTGTATTAAAGATAATTATCTTTTGTAAAGACAGACAGAAAGGCAGGCAGGCAGACAGGCAGGCAGAAAGAGGGGCAGAAAACTCTTTATCTGTGTATACTTTTAGTCATGGGTCAGCAAGTGATTCTGGGCCTGTACTGGCACTATTTATTAATTTATTTATATATTTGCCATCTAAATTTTAACCCCATTTTAACTCTTCAATTTATTACACACTGTGAAAGACAGCAATCGCAAGAACAAAACGCGTTGGAAAGAAGCACTAAGTGTCTCCCACCAAACTTCCTTGATTGCACCCGCTTCCGTCTTATCTTGGAAGTTAAGCAGGGCCAGGCCTGGTCACTACCTGGATGGGAGACCGTCTGAGAACACCAGGTGCGGTAGGCTTTTTTTCATTTTTAAAGCAGTGAAGCATGCTTCATATTTACTGATATTAGCAATATTCTTTGACACAACTGTATCTTGCAATTACTAAAAATCAGATGTCCATTGTATTGAAGATAATTATCTTTTGTAAAGACAGACAGGCAGGCAGAAAGAGGGGCAGGAAACTCTTTATCTGTGAATACTTTTTTTCATGGGTCAGCAAGTGATTCTGGCCCTGTACTGGCACTATTCATTAATTTATTTATATATTTGCCATCTAAATTTTAACCCCGTTATAACTCTTCAATTTTTTACAGACTGTGAATGACAGCATGAGCAAGAACAAAAAGCGTTGGGAAGAAGCACTAAACGTGTACCACCACACTGCCTTGAATGCTCCCAATCCCGTCTGATCTCGGAAGTTAAGCAGGGCTAGGCCTGGTCAGTACCTGGATCGGAGACTGCCTGCGGTAGGCTTTTTTTTTTCATTTTTAAAGCAGTGAAGCATGCTTCATATTTACTGATAGTAGCAATATTCATTGAAACAACTGTATCTTGCAATTACTAAAAATTAGATGTCCATTGTATTAAAGATAATTATCTTTTGTAAAGACAGACAGACAGGCAGGCAGGCAGAAGGAGGTGCAGGAAACTCTTTATCTGCGTATACTTTTTGTCATGGATCAGCAAGTGATACTATTTATTAATTTATTTATATATTTGCCATCTAAATTTAAACCCTGTTTTAACTTTTCAATTTTTTACAGACTGTGAATGACAGCATGAGCAAGAACAAAATGCATTGGGAAGAGGTGCTAAGTATCTACTGCCACACTGCCTTGAATGCACCTGATCCCGTCTGATCTTTATTTCAGGCCTGGCCCTGCCTTAGAAATTGGCTCTTTGGAATTGATTTCAGGAGATGGGGAGGATGAGCCGATTGGGCATATAGGATGGTATTGCCGGCAGTGGGTTTTCTATAAGTGCTTGATACAATGGTTCCATCGTCTACCTCTCCTTCAAGTGTCAAGTCCAAAAAGTTAACTGTAGAAGTGTTGGATTCACCAGTGAATTTCAGTTGGCTAGTGTTAATATTAAGATATTCTAAAAAACAAGCAAGTGAGAAGCCCCTTTGCCCCCTATTTTCAATTATGAAAATCATGTCATCGATAAATCTATTGTAAAAAATTATGTGATGTATAAATAAATTTTGATGAGAATAGATGTGTTGGAGTTCCCACCAACCCACATATAAATTGGCATAAGAGGGGGCAAATTTCGCCCCCATTGCCGTTCCACAAAGTTGGAGGTAAAACTCTTTAGCAAACATAAAATAATTGTGGCTTAGTAGGAACTCCAAACAGTCACAGATAAAGATTTTCTCTTCTTGTTTGTAGGCAGTGTCTCTATCCATGAACCATTGTATGGCTCTGACTCCCTGATCGTGGGGGATGCATGAATATAATGATTCTATATCAATGACTACCCAATTAAAGGTGTCCTTCCATTTTATACTTTTTATGTTGTCTAGTAAATGACTGGAATCCCTAAGATAGCTGTACAGGTTCACTACAAGTGGCTGTAGAATGCAGTCTAGTCATTCAGACACAGGCTCCAAAAGAGAGCCTATGCCCGAAACAATGTGCCTGCCAGGAGGGGAGATGACATCCTTGTGGATCTTGGGTATGTGGTGGAAGATTGGTATGACTGGGGACTTAGGTATTAAGAGTTCAATGTCCTTTCTTTGTAAAATTCCCAGAGACAGACCATCCTCCAACAAGTCCCCAAGGCTACTTTTAAAAATATTGGTTGGATCTGTAGGCAGTTTGCGATAGATGGATGAATTCACAAGTTGTCTATTGGCCTCTGTTAGGTAAGAGCTTTTGTTCATAAGAACAATAGCGCCACCCTTGTCGGCATTTCTCAAAATCAAATTTTTATTGAGCTGTAGTTCTTTTAGGGCAATAGATTCTTTACGTGTCAAATTGGTATGGTGATGATGTTTTTTTTCTTTTATACTGTTAGCCAATTCTAACAGATCTCTTTCAACACTTTGTTGAAAGGCATTAATGTATGGCCCTCTAACTTGTATGGGATAAAAATCCCTATTTTTTTGTTATAGGAGGAGTTATAATATGCGTTCCGAGACTATTAAATTGATCCCCACTGCAAGATAAGTCTCTCATAACCTCCAGAGTGCAACAATCTTTAAAGTCTCTCAGTTCTTGATACTGACCCAAAGATGGGTTATGCTCCTGATTGATGTTAATTTGGCTGTTCTCATCAGAAGGTTTGTCTAGGAAGAATTTTTTAAGCGTTAATGTTTTGGACAAATTTATTAACATCCAAGATGGTCTCAAAGACTGAGAACTTATTGGATGGAGCGAAGCCTAGTCCTCTTTGTAGGAGTGATCTTTCTTCATCTGTTAGTTGGTAATCCGAGAGATTGACAATATTCAAATTGTTATCAATTATTTCTTGTTCTTGCGCATGGATTTTTTGCTGACTGTTCCGCCTTTTGGATCTTCTTGTCCTACGCCTAAAGGGCCACTTTTCTTGGCAGCAGTTGGTAATATATTAGTTGATGTTTCTTCATCTGAATCCTCTATAGAGGAAGCTGAGGTAGAGCCGCTTTCAGGTGCCAAGGAGCTAATGGAATTTGATTCCTGTTCTGAGGATTCCTGATCTGTAGAAGAAAAGGACACTTTCTTTTCCTTGTTTTTTTGCTTGTTTTTTAGTATGGACTTTGGAGTGTCTTTATCTTTGACTTCTTTCCTTTGTCCTGTTAGGTGCCTGTATCTTCTATTGCCATATTGAGGCCAAAAGTAGACTCTGTTGTTCTCATAATCTTTGCGGTCTCTATCAAACTTGTTTCTTTTGAACTCAGCCAATTCAGCATCCAACTTTTGTATATGTTCTTTCATTTGAACCTTTAAATTGGTGTAAGCTTCATTGTTTTTATGGCTTTTGAGTGCAATCTTAGCAGTTAAGATGGTGTCTTTTAGTTTGTCCCTTCTTCTCTGCTTATCTTTAATGATAATTTTTATAAGAGAATTAGAGCAGAGGGTAAGGGTGTCATTCTACTCGTCTCTGAGGTCCTGATCTTCCAGCTGGTATGTTGGGAATTTTCTTAGTCGCAGGCCTTTAGGGATTCTATTGGACTCTAGGTAGTGATCAAAAGTGACAATATCCCACATGAGTATTAAGTCTGTGGATAACAGTTTTTCATGGATAGTGAACTGTGATTTAATGTCTGAAGTTGATTCTATTCCATTACTTTGTTTATTGAAAACAGCATTAAAGTATTCCTTTCGATTTTCCAAATCAAGAAAAGTTGCCCTTTAGTCGTAGGACAAGAAGATCCAAAAGGCGGAAGAGTCGGCAAAAAATCCACACGCAAGAACAAGAAATAATTGATAACAATTTGAATATTGTCAATCTCTCGGATTACCAACTAACAGATGAAGAAAGATCGCTCCTACAAAGAGGACTAGGCTTTGCTCTTGGACGTTAATAAATTTGGACGTTAATAAATTTGTCCGAAAATTAATGCTTAAAAAATTCTTCCTAGACAAAGCTTCTGATGAGAACAGCCAAATTAACCATCTTTGGGCCAGTATCAAGAACTGAGAGACTTTAAAAATTGTTGCACTCTGGAGGTTATGAGAGACTTATCTTGCAGTGGGGATCAATTTAATAGTCTCAGAACGCATATTATAACTCCTCCTATAACAAAAAATAGGGATTTTTATCCCATACAAGTTAGAGGGCCATACATTAATGCCTTTCAACAAAGTGTTGAAAGAGATCTGTTAGAATTGGCTAACAGTATAAAAGAAAAAAAACATCATCACCATACCAATTTGACACATAAAGAATCTATTGCCCTAAAAAAACTACAGCTCAATAAAAATTTGGTTTTGAGAAATGCCGACAAGGGTGGCGCTATTGTTCTTATGAATAAAAGCTCTTACCTAACAGAGGCCAATAGACAACTTGCGAATTCATCCATCTATCGCAAACTGCCTACAGATCCAACCAATATTTTTAAAAGTAGCCTTGGGGACTTGTTGGAGGATGGTCTGTCTCTGGGAATTTTACAAAGAAAGGACATTGAACTCTTAATACCTAAGTCCCCAGTCATACCAATCTTCCACCATGTTCCCAAGATCCACAAGGATGTCATCTCCCCTCCTGGTAGGCCCATTGTTTCGGGCATAGGCTCTCTTTTGGAGTCTGTGTCTGAATGGCTAGACTGCATTCTACAGCCACTTGTAGTGAACCTGTACAGCTATCTTAGGGATTCCAGTCATTTACTAGATAACTTAAAAAGTATAAAATGGAAGGACACCTTTAATTGGGTAGTCATTGATATAGAATCATTATATTCATGTATCCCCCACGATCAGGGAGTCAGAGCCATAAAATGGTTCATGGATAGAGACACTGCCTACAAACAAGAAGAGAAAATCTTTATCTGTGACTGTTTGGAGTTCCTACTAAGCCACAATTATTTTATGTTTGATAAAGAGTTTTACCTCCAACTTTGTGGAACGGCAATGGGGGTGAAATTCTCCCCCTCTTATGCCAATTTATATGTGGTTTGGTGGGAACTCCAACACATCTATTCTCATCAAAATGTATTTATACATGACATCATTTTTTTACAATAGATTTATTGATGACATGATTTTCATAATTGAAAATAGGGGGCAAAGGGGCTTCTCACTTGCTTGTTTTTTAGAATATCTTAATATCAACACTAGCCAACTGAAATTCACTGGTGAATCCAACCCTTCTACAGTTAACTTTTTGGACTTGACACTTGAAGGAGTGGTAGACTGTAAGGATTCCATTCCACTTCTTACTTCCTTCCTCCAGTCACCTGACTCTAGCTTTACCTGTATTTAAAGCATCATGTGACCACAAACAGGTGCTTGATTATTAAACTAACCTAGCTAAAGTCTGTAGCTGCTATTTGAATCACCTCTTGAAATTACCTCTGAGAAGCTTTCTAAGTTTTGCCTTTTCCGGAATTGCTGAACTCATAAGGATAATTTCTTTTCAAGCTTAAAACAAATAACGGTCATATCCGTTATTCAATTTAAAGAAACCTTCCTCCTGCAGTCTTATTGTCGTGCACGCTTTAAGTGAATCTGACAACCTGCTTCAGACGCTCAGTCACTCTCTCACCGCTCACTCAGAGCTACTTGGAATTGCTGACAGTTTGTTTCACTGCAGCGTAACCAGACTGCTTTCCCCATCCTCTTGCATACAGTGCTGAGTTCTCCTGCCCACTATCCGGAACCTCTGAAAGGTACTGTGTGCGCAACCTGTTGTATCCTGACGAAGGGGGTAAGAACATCTGATATTACAAGTAGCTGGACTGTTTGCTTTTCACATGTGTTGATAACATTTGCATGCTTACTACGCTACACTGCTAATGCACTAAGACTTCACTCTGCCTGCATCATAATAACAATACTGGTTAATGACAATTGCTACTGTGCTTATATTTGATTTATACCTAAGAGACTGCCATTTCAGTTTATCCTATTCTTCTTGTTGTGAAGTTTAACAACAATTCTGACTTTGTTTTCTGTTGCGTGACAAACCTTATCTCTGCAACGAATTGTTTCCTTTATAATAAATTCACTGAGCGCAGCTTGGTTTATGCTACATAAATACTCCAATTGCCAAAGTGATACATCCACTTTATACAGACTCTCTGCAGTTGTGATCCTTTGCAACCTAAGCTAAATCATTACAGAATAATCAAGCCCACCTATGGATCCAGCAGAGCTCCCACAGTTCGTCTATAGTCTGTCTAAGAGAGTAGATGAACTTACTCAGGGTCTTAGAGACCTAAAGGTTGAGAATGAGACTTTAGGAAAAATAATTAAAGATACTACCTTACCTAAATCACAACCTACTTCTACTTTTCTGGAACCTCAGATAGCAGCACCTGACTTATTTAATGGTGATAGGAATGTTTATCGCCAATACAAGAATGCTTGCCTTCTCATGTTCAATTTGAAGCCATTAACCTATCCCAATGAGAAGATTAAAATACTCACTATGATTAGCTATCTAAGGGGTGAACCCCGAATTTGGGCTGACACTCTGTTTGAAACTAATGACCCCATATTATCCTCTTTAAGTTCCTTTTTGGCGGTCATGGATGAACTTTATTCTGATTCTAACCTACAACTGACCGCTGAAAGTAAGATGAGAAAACTCAGACAAGGTGTCATGAACTCCTCAGTTCCACCTTAACTTATGTTACTACATCTCACATACCACCTTAAGAATCAATTATCTGGCTCTCTTTTCCTTTAAAAGCTTTCCATTTCCCATACACCTTTGCTGGTTTATTGAAGGTTGATACCCACTCACTCTCCAGCCTTTCTTGTTACTTGTATAAAACAGAGTATCACTTGTTCTGTGATTAGCTCTGTCTCCTTCAACTGAAGCTACCTCTCATCTAAAGCAGAAGTCACCTGTTGCAACTGCAGCACGCACACCGCTCTAACAACTTCCAGCTTAACAGACACAGGCCGCAATCTGCAGAGAGGATCAGAGAAGCTGCACGCACACAGCTGCTAGAGCCAGGTTCCGTATACAAGTGTTAGCATTGCCGTTAAGACTGTGAACTTATCTTTACCGTATGGTGTAATGTTTAACAGCACAGCAAGCTGATACAGTATTCTTAACACTGCTTACAAATCTTTACTGCAAGGTGTATTATTTAAAGGCCCAGCAAGCTGAAACAGTAAACTTAACACTGTGAACTTATCTTTACCACAAGGTGCATTATTTAAAGGGCCAGCAAGCTGAAACAGTAAACTTAACACTGTGAACTTATCTTTACCACAAGGTGTATTATTTAAAGGGCCAGCAAGCTGAAACATTATACTCCACACTGTGAACTTATCTTTACCGCAAGGTGTATTATTTAAAGGCACAGTATTACCTTAAAGGGGACCTCACTTATCTGTCACAAACCTATATAAACTGCTACTTATTATCTAAAAGTTTACATAGTACAAACTTATCTCTGGACCCAGATATAATTCACCTGATCTTACTACTTATAATTTTGAGGTGAATATTCCAGGCTACATTAATCCAGGTGATTAAGACTCTGTCTCCTCACTAGCAGACAGACTTAATCACATGATACATACAAACTATTTACCAGAGAATACTCATAATCAGACTAAAGAAACAGCAATCGAATTGCTGATCATTACATAATAAACCAGCCATAAAATCTATATTTTATAATGGAGCCCAGTGACCTGACATCACAAATCCATACCCTAAATCAGCGTTTGGATAGTCTGACACAGGCTTTTAGAGAGCTGCAGGTAGAAAACCAGAGTCTCAAAGCCTGTTTAAGGGAAGCATTGTCAAATAGGAACTCTGGAACTGATCATCAAGCAGAACCCCAAGTCTCCTACCCGGAGAAATTTTCTGGAGATCGTTTCACATTTAGGCAGTTTAGGAATGCATGCCTCTTGCTTTTTGACCTTCGTCCTAGGACATATGTAACTGATAGGTCCAAGGTTCTAACCATACTCTCCTATCTCAGGGGAGAACCCAGGGCCTGGGCCGACTCCTTTTATGAGACCCAGGACCCCATTCTAAATTCCCTGGATGCTTTCCTAAAGGCATTATCAGGCCTCTACGATGACTCCTACCGTCAAATAACTGCAGAAAGTAAACTCAGGAACTTAAAGCAGTCTAAAGCACCGGTAGAAGAGTACATTACCAGATTTAGAATCTGGGCTAGAGATTCCCTCTGGAATCAGGTATCTCTAAAAAACCAATACCGTCTCGGACTTGCAGAGGAGATCAAGGATGAGCTCGCCAGGATTGGTATACCGGATCGTCTTGACGACCTTTATGCCCTCACGATTACAATTGACAGACGCCTTAGAGAGAGGAAGCAGGAAAGAAGCCCATCTACAGCACCTGTTCGCAGGGTACTGCCAACTCCTCCAACCGTTGGTCCACCGTCCGACCAACCCATGGACATCAGTTTTATTAGGGGTCCACTTTCCCCGCAGGAAAAGGCTAGACGCTGAACTGCGAATTTATGTATGTACTGCGCAGGTACTGATCATGCAGTTAAGGAGTGCCCTCTATTACTAAAGCAGAAGATAGGTAAGATCCATAACATAAAACATTGTTTCCACACAAAAACCACTGCTACAGCTTACCTTACCATTCCCTTGCTTTTGCAGTGGGACCGACACAGGATAGAGTGTAACGCAATCATCGATACAGGCGCTTGCGCCAACTTTATTGATTTACGTTTGGTTGAATTAAATAAAATACCCTTTCAGTTTAAAAGCACACCTTTGCCTATAAAAGTCATTGATGGTTCGCATTTAGCATCTGGTCCAGTGTCTCAACAGACTATTCCTTTACTCGTTTCCTCTCCACCTGGTCACACTGAAACTATCTCCTTTGATATTATTTCTTCTCCCATTTACCCTATTGTTCTGGGAATCACTTGGCTTCAACTACACCAACCTGTGGTACATTGGGATACCCTCACCATTTCATTCTCCTCTCCCTACTGTGTCTCAACTTGTTTTCCAAACACTCACTTGTTCACTACTTCCTCATCTCCTATTCCTACACAATATCTTGACTTCTCTGCTGTCTTCAATAAAACAGAAGCCAAGTCGTTGCCCCCACATAGGCCTTACGATTGCCCCATAGACTTACTTCCCGGGGCAACCATTCCCTATGGCCACATCTATCCTCTTTCTAGACCTGAATTGGCTCATTTAAAAACCTATATCACTGATAATCTCAAAAAAGGTTTTATTCGCCCTTCCACCTCCCCTACCGGTGCCGGCATTTTTTTCGTGAAAAACAAGGATGGGTCTTTACGTCCGATAATAGATTATCGGGAATTAAACAAGCGTACTAAAAAGAACAGGTACCCTTTGCCTCTCATTCCCGAGTTAATTGAGAGGTTAAGAGGCGCCACTATTTTTACTAAACTTGATCTTAGGGGTGCCTACAACCTTGTAAGAATAAGGTCCGGAGACGAGTGGCTGACTGCATTTAGGACCAGGTATGGTCTTTTCGAATATACAGTTATGCCATTTGGGTTGTGTAATGCTCCGGCAACATTCCAGAATTTCATTAATGATATCTTTAGGGACATCCTCGACACCTTCCTGGTGGTCTATCTAGACGATATTCTTATCTACTCTTCCTCTTTCTCTGAACATGTCAAACACGTCAGGTTAGTGTTATCCAGATTACAGACACATAAGCTGTATGGCAAGTTAGAGAAGTGTCTCTTCCATGTAAATGAAGTATCATTTCTTGGCTATCGCATTAGCAATAGCAGGATATATATGGAGGATAGTAAAATCTCTGCCATCACCACTTGGCCTATACCTTCCAACATAAAAGAAGTCCAGCGGTTCTTAGGCTTCGCCAATTTTTACAGGCGCTTTATCTGCAAATTTGCAGCCATTGCTAGGCCACTCACTAACCTGACTAGGACCTCTAAGCCATTCATCTGGACTCCAGAAACTCAAAAGGCATTTGAACTCCTTAAATCTCTATTTGTTACTTCCCCAGTACTGCACATTCCCAACAGCAAAGCACAATTCGTATTGGAAGTGGATGCGTCTGAATACGCCATCGGATCTATTCTATCCCAGAGACTCTTACCAAAAGATCCTTTGCACCCAGTGTGTTACTTCTCCAGACTCCTTACACCTGCTGAACTCAACTATCCAGTGGGGGAAAAGGAGCTTCTCGCAATTAAGACTTCATTTGACCAGTGGAGACATTTGCTGGAGGGCGCAGAACATCCAATAGTAATTTATACGGACCATAAAAACCTACAATATCTTCAAACTAGTCGTACTTTGTCAGCTCGTCAGCTCAGGTGGAGCTTGTACTTTTCACGATTCAATTTCACCATCACATATCGACCTGGTTCAAGAAACGGTAAGGCGGACGCTCTGTCTCGAAAAGATATTAAGCCTTCCACTGCTCATCCCAACTCAACAATAGTTCCCGTTACATCCATAATTGGTGTACTCTCACCTGATAGCACTGAATTAAAGAACCAACAACAACTGGATACAACAAAGGCTACTTACCCTCTCACCCCTGATCAAAACGGTATCCTCTGTAATAAGTCAAGATATTACATACCACCATCTCTCCGGACAAAAGTGTTATCTATAACTCATGATTCCTCCTTAGCTGGTCATTTGGGAATACATAAGACCTATGACCTTCTACAAAGGCACTTCTGGTGGCCTTCTATGAGACACTCAGTAAAACAATATATAAGTTCCTGTTCCACCTGTAAACCATCTCATCAACTCCCTCGGGGCCTATTGCAAAACATACCCTTACCAGACTATCCGTGGGCATACGTCTCTATGGATTTTATCGTTGATCTTCCAAGCTCCTGTGGCATGACTGTCATCTTTGTCGTAGTTGACCTGTTCTCTAGAATGGCCCACTTCATTCCTACAGCTTCACTTCCTACAGCACAGCAGACTGCAGATCTATTTATCAAAGAGATTGTTCGACTGCATGGCCTTCCAGTATCTGTACTCAGTGACAGAGGGTCGCAATTTACATCCAAGTTTTGGAGATCCCTATGTCAATCTCTTGGCATTCAGCAACACCTGACTACATCGTACCACCCGCAAACAAATGGGCTATGTGAACGTACCAACCAATGGTTGGAGCAATACCTGAGATGTTTTTGCTCCCATAAACACGACTCTTGGGCTTCGCTCCTTCCCCAGGCTGAATTTTCTTTCAATAACACTACTAATTCATTCACAGGATTTTCACCCTTTTATGTCAACTCAGGAAGGCACCCTCGTTTTCACCCACTACCTCCTGCAAACAGTCCCTGTCCACAAGTAAATGACTTGTCAACTCCATTAAACAGACCTATACTGTCATACAAGAGAACATCAAGCAAGCACAAGCCACCCAGAAACGATACTACGACCTACGCCATCGTCCCCAACCCGCCTACAAAGTGGGTGACTTAGTTTGGCTCGCCACCAAAAATCTTAAATTACCTACACCCTGTAGGAAATTCAATAAACTGTTTGTGGGACCCTTCCCGATAGTGGCTATAAGCAACCCTGTCACTGTTACCCTACAACTTCCAGCAACTTACCGTATACATCCCACATTTCATGTGTCACTTGTCAAACCCTGTGATCCCTCTACCCATGTCTCTCCATCTCCTCCGGAATCTCCTACACCTGACCCCGAATACGAAGTACATTCTATAGTCGACTCCCGAAGGTATCACGGTGAACTCCAATACCTTGTCCGCTGGTCGGGGTATGACTCATCTGAGGATTCCTGGGAGCTGGCATCCAATCTATCGGCTCCCCGTCTGGTGTCTGTGTTCCACCGTAGGCATCCTGATCGTCCAGCGCCTTGAAACCTCCTTGAGGTTCTTTTGAGGGGGGGATGTGTCATGAACTCCTCAGTTCCACCTTAACTTATGTTACTACATCTCACATACCACCTTAAGAATCAATTATCTGGCTCTCTTTTCCTTTAAAAGCTTTCCATTTCCCATACACCTTTGCTGGTTTATTGAAGGTTGATACCCACTCACTCTCCAGCCTTTCTTGTTACTTGTCTAAAACAGAGTATCACTTGTTCTGTGATTAGCTCTGTCTCCTTCAACTGAAGCTACTTCTCATCTAAAGCAGAAGTCACCTGTTGCAACTGCAGCACGCACACCGCTCTAACAACTTCCAGCTTAACAGACACAGGCCGCAATCTGCAGAGAGGATCAGAGAAGCTGCACGCACACAGCTGCTAGAGCCAGGTTCCGTATACAAGTGTTAGCATTGCCGTTAAGACTGTGAACTTATCTTTACCGTATGGTGTAATGTTTAACAGCACAGCAAGCTGATACAGTATTCTTAACACTGCTTACAAATCTTTACTGCAAGGTGTATTATTTAAAGGCCCAGCAAGCTGAAACAGTAAACTTAACACTGTGAACTTATCTTTACCACAAGGTGTATTATTTAAAGGGCCAGCAAGCTGAAACAGTAAACTTAACACTGTGAACTTATCTTTACCACAAGGTGTATTATTTAAAGGGCCAGCAAGCTGAAACATTATACTCCACACTGTGAACTTATCTTTACCGCAAGGTGTATTATTTAAAGGCACAGTATTACCTTAAAGGGGACCTCACTTATCTGTCACAAACCTATATAAACTGCTACTTATTATCTAAAAGTTTACATAGTACAAACTTATCTCTGGACCCAGATATAATTCACCTGATCTTACTACTTATAATTTTGAGGTGAATATTCCAGGCTACATTAATCCAGGTGATTAAGACTCTGTCTCCTCACTAGCAGACAGACTTAATCACATGATACATACAAACTATTTACCAGAGAATACTCATAATCAGACTAAAGAAACAGCAATCGAATTGCTGATCATTACACAAGGTAACCGTCCTGTTGAAGTCTACATAACGGAATTTAAACAACATGCCATAGATTCCCAATGGAATATGATTGCTTTGAGGAATCAGTTCCGCTTAGGACTCTCTGAATCAGTTAAAGACGAATTGGCACGTACCAATCTACCTGATAACCTGGACGGTCTCATGAAATGATCGATGCATATCGATAGAAGGCTTTGGGAAAGGAAGTCTGAATGACAACCAGGTGATTCCACATACAGAAGAGCCCCACATCCTATGCCTGCTGCTCCATCTCCAAGCACTCCTGAACCTATGGATATCGGGTTTTTTCGGGGTCCTTTGAGTTCAGAAGAAAGATTCAGGAGAAAATCCAAAGGTCTTTGCATGTACTGGGGAAGTCCATCCCATTCCCTTCGTGGATGTCCCTCTCTACGTAAAAACAAGAATAGTAAGTCTTTCACTCATATGACTACTTTAATTGTTCATGATAAACCGATTCACTGTACTTTAAATCTCTCTTTACAGTGGGACCACAATCGCTTGACGAGAGAGGCCATTATTGACACCGGTGCCCAAGGGAATTATATTGACAAATCTATTGTGTTGGAAAATAAAATACCCCTTATCACTAAGTTGTGTCCTGTTTCTATTCGAGTAGTAGATGGCTCTGAAATTTCTTCTGGTCCTGTTACACAGCATACCATTCCCTATACTTGTATCTGGCAGAATTTGCCTACAACAACTCTGTTCATTCCTCAACCAAGGTCTCGCCTTTTTATGCTAACTACGCTTATCATCCCAACTTTACCTTACAAAATATGGAAATTCCAATATCTCCTTGTGTTGATGATCTACTACAAACCTTAGCCGAAAACTTTCATTTCTTGAAACGGAACATCCAACAAGCCCAGGACTCCCAGAAAAAATATTACGACCTACGTAGAAGACCTTCTCCTGCATACACCGTGGGCAGTAGAGTTTGGCTCTCGACAAAGAATATCAAAATACCACTACCTAGTAAAAAATTAGCAGGCTTATACATCGGTCCTTTCACTATCACTCGGGTTGTGAACCCAAATGCAGTCACTCTGGATTTACCCAGTTCCTTACCCATACATCCAACTTTTCATGTCTTGCTTCTGAATCCAGCTTCTAATGATCCTTCACTAAAACCCATTTTACCTCCTGCACCTATACCCCTGGATTCAGATACTTATGAGATCCATGATATCCTAGATTCCAGACGTCATAATGGATCTTTGCAGTATTTGGTACGATGGAAAGGATACTCACCTGATGATGACACATGGGAACCTTACACGCACCCAGACTTCTCTCACGTTTCCATCGTAGATTTCCTCTTCGGCCCAAGCATCAAGCCGAGAATCGGCTTGCTTGAGGGGGGGCATATGTAAGGATTCCATTCCACTTCTTACCTCCTTCCTCCAGTCACCTGACTCTAGCTTTACCTGTATTTAAAGCACCATGTGACCACAAACAGGTGCTTGATTATTAAACTAATCTAGCTAAAGTCTGTAGCTGCTATTTGAATCACCTCTTGAAATTACCTATGAGAAGCTTTCTAAGTTTTGCCTTTTCCGGAATTGCTGAACTCATAAGGATAATTTCTTTTCAAGCTTAAAACAAATAACGGTCATATCCGTTATTCAATTTAAAGAAACCTTCCTCCTGCAGTCTTATTGTCGTGCACGCTTTAAGTGAATCTGACAACCTGCTTCAGACGCTCAGTCACTCTCTCACCGCTCACTCAGAGCTGCTTGGAATTGCTGACAGTTTGTTTCACTGCAGCGTAACCGGACTGCTTTCCCCATCCTCTCGCATACAGTGCTGAGTTCTCCTGCTCACAGTATACAGCTCCACTATCCGGAACCTCTGAAAGGTACTGTGTGCGCAACCTGTTGTATCCTGATGAAGGGGGTAAGAACATCTGATATTACAAGTAGCTGGACTGTTTGCTTTTCACATGTGTTGATAACATTTGCATGCTTACTACGCTACACCGCTAATGCACTAAGACTTCACTCTGCCTGCATCATAATAACAATACTGGTTAATGACAATTGCTACTGTGCTTATATCTGATTTCTACCTAAGAGACTGCCATTTCAGTTTATCCTCAGTCTGCTAGTGTAATCTTATTGCAGTTGCCTGCCTGCCAGCGTGTGTGCCAGGCCCACTTGCCAACTAGTGCCACCACTCATATCTGTTTTAACAGTAGTGTAAATTTAAAAAAAAAAACTTTTTTGACTGTGAAACATCAGTCTGCTTGTGTAATGTAATAGCATTTGCCTGCCTGCCAGCGTGTGTGCCAGGCCCACTTGCCAACTAGTGCCACCACTCATATCTGTTGTAACAGTAGTGTAAATTTAAAAAAAACAACTTTTTTGACTGTGAAACATCAGTCTGCTAGTGTAATCTAATTGCAGTTGCCTGCCTGCCAGCGTGTGTGCCAGGCCCACTTGCCAACTAGTGCCACCACTCATATCTGTTGTAACAGTAGTGTAAATTTTTAAAAAAAAAACTTTTTTGACTGTGAAACATCAGTCTGCTAGTGTAATCTAATTGCAGTTGCCTGCCTGCCAGCGTGTGTGCCAGGCCCACTTGCCAACTAGTGCCACCACTCATATCTGTTGTAACAGTAGTGTAAATTTAAAAAAAAAAAACTTTTTTGACTGTGAAACATCAGTCTGCTAGTGTAATCTAAACTGATGATTCAGAATAACAATCAAACAATTTTTAATTTTAAATATTAACAATACTTTTACAACAATTATGATTGGTGTAACTAGTTGGCAAGTCGGCCTGGCACACAGAGTATTGTTATTCTTTAAAATTAAAAATTGTTTGATTGTTATTCTGAATCATCAGTTTGCTCATGCCATTGAATTGCACTTTCCTCCTGCCTGCCAGCCTGTGTGCCAGGCCCAACCAGCCAATTAGTGCCACCCATCATATTTCTTTTAACAGTCTTGAAATTTTTTTAAATCATCACTGTTTTGACTGTGAATCTGCAGTCTACTAGTGCCCTTGAATTGCATTTTCCTCCTGCCTGCCAGCCTGTGTGCCAGGCCGACTTGCCAACTAGTTACACCAATCATAATTGTTGTAAAAGTATTGTTAATATTTAAAATTAAAAATTGTTGGATTGTTATTCTGAATCATCAGTTTGCTCGTGCCATTGAATTGCACTTTTCTCCTGCCTGCCAGCCTGTGTGCCAGGCCCAACTAGTCAATTAGTGCCATCAATCATAATTCTTGTAACAGTTTTGAAAAAATTGTAAATCATCACTGTTTTGACTGTGAATCTTCAGTCTACTAGTGCCCTTGAATTGCATTTTCCTCCTGCCTACCAGCCTGTGTGCCAGGCCGACTTGCCAACTAGTTACACCAATCATATTTGTTGTCACAGTATTGTTATTCTTTAAAATTAAAAATTGTTTGATTGTGATTCAGAATCATTAGTTTGCTCGTGCCATTGAATTGCACTTTCCTCCTGCCTGCCAGCCTGTGTACCAGGCCGACTTGCCAACTAGTTACACCAATCATATTTGTTGGTACAGTATTGTTAATATTTTAAATTAAAAATTGTTCGATTGTGATTTTGAATCATCAGTTTGCTTGTGCCATTGAATTGCTCTTTCCTCCTGCCTGCCAGCTTGTGTGCCAGGCCCAACTAGTCAATTAGTGCCACCAATCATATTTCTAGTAACAGTATTTAAAAAATTGTAAATCATCACTGTTTTGACTGTGAATCTGTAGTCTACTAGTGCCCTTGAATTGCAGTTTCCTCCTGCCTGCCAGCCTGTGTGCCAGGCTGAATTGCCAACTAGTTACACCAATCATATTTGTTGTCACAGTATTGTTAATATTTAAAATTAAAAATTGTTAGATTGTGATTCTGAATCATCAGTTTGCTCGTGCCATTGAATTGCAGTTCCCTCCTGCCTGCCAGCCTGTGTGCCAGGCCCAACTAGCCAATTAGTGCCACCAATCATATTTCTTGTAACAGTATAGAAAAAATTGTAAATCATCACTTTTTGGACTGTTAATCTGCAGTCTACTAGTGCCCTTGAATTGCATTTTCCTCCTGCCTGCCAGCCTGTGTGCAAGGCCCAACTAGCCAATTAGTGCCACCAATCATATTTCTTGTAACAGTATTGATAAAAATTTAAATCATAACTGCTTTGACTGTGAATCTTCAGTCTCCTATTGCCATTTAATTGCAGTTGCCTGCATGCCAGCGTGTGTGCCAGGCCCACTTGCCGTTTCCTACTAGTGCCACCAATCATATTTGTTCTAACAGTATTGTCAATTTTTTTTCAAAATACATTTTTGGACTAAGAAGCATGACTCAGCTAGTTTAATCTTATTGCAGTTGTCTTTCTCCCAGCGTGTGTGCCAGACAGGCCCATTTGCCAACTATTGCCAAAAATCATATTTGTTGTCACAGTACTTCTAATATTTAAAAAATTTACAATCTGTGACTTTTAAACATCTGTCTTTTTTTTGTTGTCAGTCTCACAGTGTATACTGTGCCCACTTGCCCAGTGCCACCACTCATAATTTGTTTAATAGTATTGTCAGTGTCCATTTAAAAAAAAATGACAGGCAGAGGCAGGCCACCCCGCAGGTTCCATGGTCGTGGTCGTGGTGCTGTGATTCCTTTAGACCCTACAAATATGCCAGGGGGGACACGAAAAGTTCTGAGGAGGACCTAGTTGAATGGCTAACACAGGACACCCAATCTTCTACAGCTTCCGCTCCTAGTTCTCCTAACCTTGACGCACCATCTACATCCAGCTGTGCTTTGGGCAGGTCTCAAGTGACCAGTGCCACTCGCCCGCATGTCGCCACCACCAACACTAGCACCACAGCTGCTTCACTTGATCCATCACAGGAGTTATTGACACATCAGTTGGAAGAAATGAGTGATGCGCAACCAAATGAGTGATGCGACAGCCCGACACGGTGGAATTCAACGCTCCTAATGTTTGACCGCCTGCTCCAACAAGAAAAAGCTGTTAATGAGTATTTGTATGACCGGGGTGCTAGGACAGCCTCTGGGGAGCTGGGAATTTTTTTGCCAAATTACTGGACGCTCATGCGCAATGCCTGTAGGCTAATGCGTCCTTTTGAGGAGGTGACAAACCTTGTCAGTCGCACCGAAGGCACCATCAGCGACATCATACCATTTGTTTTCTTCCTGGAGCGTGCCCTGCGCAGAGTGCTGGATCAGGCCGTAGATGAGCGTGAAGAGGAAGAGTTGTGGTGTCCATCACCCCCACAAACAGCCTTATCAGCATCGCTTGCTGGACCTGCGGCAACGCAGGAAGAGGATTGTGAGGAAGAGGAGTCAGAGGAGGAATGTGACTTTGAGGAGGAGGAGGAGGAAGACCGAGCACAACAGGCATCCCAGGGTGCTCGTTGTTGTCACCTCTCTGGTACCAGTGGTGTTGTACGTGGCTGGGGGGAAGAAGATACCCTCAGTGAGATCAGTGAGGAAGAGGAACGGGACATGATTAGCTCGTCATCCAACCTTGTTCAAATGGGTTCTTTCATGCTGTCGTGCCTGTTGAGGGACCCTCGTATAAAAAAGCTGAAGGAGAACGACCTGTACTGGGTGTCCATGCTCCTCGACCCCCGGTATAAGCATAAAGTGCCTGAAATGTTACCAAATTACCGCAAGTCAGAAAGGATGGAGCATTTTAAAAATAAATTAAAAATATGCTTTACACAGCGTATAAGGGTGATGTCACAGCACAACGGGAATGTAACAGGGGAAGAGATGAAAGTAATCCTCCTCCCATGACCACGGCGGCAAGGACAGGACGCTTTCCTGACGTCTTGTTGATGGAGGGCATGCGTACCTTTTTAACTCCCATGCATCCCCAGAACCTTTCGGGATCCAGCCTCAGAGAAAGACTCAACCGACAGGTAGCAGACTACCTAGCATTAACTGCGGATCTCGACACTCTCAGGAGTGATGGACCCCTTGACTACTGGGTGTGCAGGCTTGACTTGTGGCCTGAGCTATCCCAATTTGCAATGGAACTTCTGGCCTGCCCCGCTTCAAGTGTCCTGTCCGAAAGGACCTTCAGTGCAGCAGGAGGTTTTGTCACTGAGAAGAGAAGTCGCCTAGGTCAAAAAAGCTTTGACTATCTCACTTTTAATAAAATGAATGAGGGATGGATATCGAACGGACTGACATTGGGCGATACATTTCAGTAAAAAAGGCCTGATGATGAGATGAGCTGGCTTGGGCTACAACTGGTACACACGCTGGCTTTTTTTTCTTATAATGCAGGATGACTTGCTTGACTTATCCGCCAACAACTAGTGTTCAAGCCACAAGCTTTTAGGGCACTTTCTAAATGTTTTACAAACATCAATTTTTCTGGCCGCTGCTATAGCAGTGGCTACAACAATACCCAATTTTTCAGTCATTTGTATATGCCTAATTATTCTGGCCTCTGCTGCTGCTCTGTGGGTACAAAACTCAAATAAAAAAATAAGGCACATAACAGTGATTAAACTGTTAAGAATAGTACAACTTAACACACCACTCATATCTGGTGGATCATTAAATTGCACGCGCAGTGCCCCAAATGTGAAGGAGGAGGACCGACCAAGCATCTTTATCCATCTCTTGGTTGCTCTAAATTATCTCCGGGTTCCATCTATGCCATACCTGTACTCTATTGTGCAAAAGGGTGGCATATGTGGTGTTTCATGCTGTTGTGCCTGTTGCGGGTCGTGGCCCATGGTATAAAAAGGCTGAAGGAGAACGACCTGTAATGGGTGTCCAAGCACATTTTTTGAAAAATGTTCCCGGTTCCTCTCAATTATCTCCGGGTTCCTAAAATCAATTGCATACCTGTACTTGATTGTGCAAAAGGATGGCATATGTGGTGTTTCCTGCAGTTGTTTCTGTTGAGGGTGCTGGACCCTCTCATAAAATGGCTTAAGGAGAACAACCTGTACTGGGTGTCCAAGCATGTTTTTTTGGCCAATTTCACGTTTCCAAAAAATTGTTTGAAAAATGTTCCCGGTTCCTCTCAATTATCTCTGGGTTTCTAAAATCAATGCCGTACCTGTACTATATTGTTCAAAAGGATGCCATATGTCCTCTTTCCTGCTGTTGTTTTTGTTGAGGGTCCTGGACCCTCTTTTAAAAAGGCTGAAGTAGAAAGAAGTGTCCTGGGTGTCCAATCATTTATTTGGTTCAATTTCCCGGGTTGCAACAAATTATCTCCGGGTTTATAAAATCAATGCTGTACCTGTACTCTATTGTTCAAAAGGATGCCTTATGTTCTCTTTCCTGCTGTTGTTTCTGTTGAGGGTCCTGGACCCTCTTATAAAAAGGCCGAAGTTGAAAGAAGTGTACTGGCTGTCCAATCAATGATTTTTTCTATTTCCCGTTTCATAAAAATTATCTCTGGGTTTCTAAAATCAATGCTGTACCTGTACTCTATTGTTCAAAAGGATACCATATGTCCTCTTTCCTGCTGTTGTTTTTGTTGAGGGTCCTGGACCCTCTTTTAAAAAGGCTGAAGTAAAAAGAAGTGTCCTGGGTGTCCAATCATTTTTTTCGTTCAATTTCACGGTTGCAACAAATTATCTCATGGTTTCTAAAATCAATGCCTTCCCTGTAATCTATTGTTCAAAAGGATGCCATATGTCCTCTTTCCTGCTGTTGTTTCTGTTGAGGGTCCGGGACCCTCTTATAAAAAGGCTGAAGTAGAAAGAAGTATACTGGGTGTCCAATCATGTTTTTTGGTTCAATTTCCCGGTTGCAAGCAATTATCTCCGGGTTTCTAAAATCAATGCTGTACCTGTACTCTCTTGTTCAAAAGGATGCCATATGTCCTCTTTCCTGCTGTTGTTTCATATGAGGGTCCTGGACCCTCTTATAAAAAGGCAGAAGGAGAAAGAAGTGTACTGGGTATCCAATAAATGTTTTTTTTCTATTTCCCTGTTCATAAAAATTATCTCAGGGATTCGATAATCAATGCCTTACCTGTAATCTATTGTTCAAAAGGATGCCATATGTCCTCTTTCCTGCTGCTGTTTTTGTTGAGCGTCCTGGACCCTCTTATAAAAAGGCCTAAGGATAAAGAAGTGTACTGGGTATCTAATCAATGTTTTTTTCGATTTCACAGTTGCAAAAAATGATCTCTTGGTTTCTAAAATCAATGCCTTACCTGTACTCTATTGTTCAAAAGGATGCCATATGTCCTCTTTCCTGCTGCTGTTTTTGTTGAGGGTCCTGGAGCCTCTTATAAAAAGGCCTAAGGATAAAGAAGTGTACTGGGTGTCCAATCAATGTTTTTTTCTATTTCCCTGTTCATAAAAATTATCTCAGGGATTCGATAATCAATGCCTTACCTGTAATCTATTGTTCAAAAGGATGCCATATGTCCTCTTTCCTGCTGGTGTTTTGTTTGAGGGTCCTGGACCCTCTTATAAAAAGGCCGAAGGAGAAAGAAGTGTACTGGGTGTCCAATCAATGTTTTTTTCTATTTCCCGGTTGCAACAAATTATCTCAGGGTTTGTAAAATCAATGCCTTACCTGTAATCTATTGTTCCAAAGGATGGCATATGTCCTCTTTCCTGCTGTTGTTTTGTTTGAGAGTCCTGGACCCTCTTATAAAAAGGACGAAGGAGAAAGAAGTGTACTGGGTGTCCAATCAATGTTTTTTTCTATTTCACGTTTCCTGAAAATTATCTCCGGGTTTCTAAAATCAATGCTTTACCTGTACTCTATTGTTCAAAAGGATGCCATATGTCCTCTTTCCTGCTGCTGTTTTTGTTGAGGTTCCTGGACCCTCTTCTAAAAAGGCCTAAGGATAAAGAAGTGTACTGGGTGTCCAATCAATGTTTTTTTCTATTTACCGGTTGCAACAAATTATCTCAGGGTTTCTAAAATCAATGCCTTACCTGTAATTGATTGTTTCAAAGGATGGTCCTGGACCCTCTTCTAAAAAGGCCTAAGGATAAAGAAGTGTACTGGGTGTCCAATCATTTTTTTGCTTCAATTTCCCGGTTGCAACAATTTATCTCAGGGTTTCTAAAATCAATAACTTACCTGTAATCTATTGTTCAAAAGGATGCCAATGCCATATGTCCTCTTTCCTGCTGTTGTTTTGTTTGAGAGTCCTGGACCCTCTTTTAAAAAGGCCTAAGGATAAAGAATTGTACTGGGTGTCCAATCAATGTTTTTTTCTATTTCCCTGTTCAGAAAAATTATCTCAGGGATTCTAAAATCAATGCCTTACCTGTAATCTATTGTTCCAAAGGATGCCATATGTCCTCTTTCCTGCTGTTGTTTCGGTTGAGGGTCCTGGACCCTCTTATAAAAAGGCCTAAGGATAAAGAAGTGTACTGGGTGTCCTGTCCAATCAATGTTTTTTTCTATTTCCCAGTTGCAACAAATTATCTCTGGGTTTCTAAAATCAATGCCTTACCTGCAATCTATTGTTCAAAAGGATGCCATATGTCCTCTTTCCTGCTGGTGTTTCGGTTGAGGGTCCTGGACCCTCTTCTAAAAAGGCCTAAGGATAAAGAAGTGTACTGGGTGTCCAATCAATGTTTTTTTTATTTCCCAGTTGCAAAAAATTATCTCTGGGTTTCTAAAATCAATGCCTTACCTGTAATCTATTGTTCAAAAGGATGCCATATGTCCTCTTTCCTGCTGGTGTTTCGGTTGAGGGTCCTGGACCCTCTTCTAAAAAGGCCTAAGGATAAAGAAGTGTACTGGGTGTCCAATCAATGTTTTTTTTATTTCCCAGTTGCAAAAAATTATCTCTGGGTTTCTAAAATCAATGCCTTACCTGTAATCTATTGTTCAAAAGGATGCCATATGTCCTCTTTCCTGCTGGTGTTTCGGTTGAGGGTCCTGGACCCTCTTCTAAAAAGGCCTAAGGATAAAGAAATGTATTGGGTGTCCAATCAATGTTTTTTTCTATTTCCCGTTTCCTAAAAATTATCTCTGTATTTCTAAAATCAATGCCTTACCTCACCTGTACTCTATTGTTCAAAAGGATGCCATATGTCCTCTTTCCTGCTGTTTTTTTTTATCAGTATTTTTGTTTATTTTAGAACATTTAAAGTTATAATGCACTTATAGGTTCACTAAGATTATGACTTTGCACACTGCCATTTTTGATGCAGCCTTTTGACATGTTGTGTGATATGAATACAATAATGGTATGTTTTGAATCTGCTGAGCCTAATAAAAAAAAAAAAAGATATAATTTAACTTGAGTTACTAACTGAAGCATGATTTACAATAGGGGTTAGATCTATAAGCAGCAGCATAAAAAATTTGCTTCACACAGCGGTTAGGCTTAGAAGTGAAGGGGTTAAACACTGATAAAGTATTCCTTTAGGGGCGCAAAGAGATGGCTACCGGAACACTCCAGGAACTTCCCAAGAGTCGCTGTCTTGTGTTTCGGGTGATGTTGGAGACATCTGTGTAGTGTACAGGGAAATCAAAAATCCTCTCCATCTCTGTGCACCACAGGACATCCTCCTTGTCATCCATAAGCACAGGAAACTGCTGGCATTTCCCTTGCTTCAAGGAGTTCAGTTTTTGTGGTGATAGTACAGACTTTACTAGATTTGCTTTCCTACCATACTCAAGACAATCTTGTAGTTCCAGCTTATGATTTGCTGTGGGAAACAGTGGCCTGTCCATACCAGGAAGATTTACCCAGAAGTATTGAGCTCTGCTTGCAGGTGACACATGTTTAGCGTCAATCATCACAGGGCTTGCGTGCAGAATATGGCAGATGGCCCTCTTCTTCACATGTTTGTCCATAGCCACATTTTCAAACAGCCAGAAGAAAGGTCGGTTCTCACCAGCCTTAAGTCGTGCTTTTGTCACTGAGAAGAGAAGTCGCCTAGGTCAAAAAAGCTTTGACTATCTCACTTTTAATAAAATGAATGAGGGATGGATATCGAACGGACTGACATTGGGCGATACATTTCAGTAAAAAAGGCCTGATGATGAGATGAGCTGGCTTGGGCTACAACTGGTACACACGCTGGCTTTTTTTTCTTATAATGCAGGATGACTTGCTTGACTTATCCGCCAACAACTAGTGTTCAAGCCACAAGCTTTTAGGGCACTTTCTAAATGTTTTACAAACATCAATTTTTCTGGCCGCTGCTATAGCAGTGGCTACAACAATACCCAATTTTTCAGTCATTTGTATATGCCTAATTATTCTGGCCTCTGCTGCTGCTCTGTGGGTACAAAACTCAAATAAAAAAATAAGGCACATAACAGTGATTAAACTGTTAAGAATAGTACAACTTAACACACCACTCATATCTGGTGGATCATTAAATTGCACGCGCAGTGCCCCAAATGTGAAGGAGGAGGACCGACCAAGCATCTTTATCCATCTCTTGGTTGCTCTAAATTATCTCCGGGTTCCATCTATGCCATACCTGTACTCTATTGTGCAAAAGGGTGGCATATGTGGTGTTTCATGCTGTTGTGCCTGTTGCGGGTCGTGGCCCATGGTATAAAAAGGCTGAAGGAGAACGACCTGTAATGGGTGTCCAAGCACATTTTTTGAAAAATGTTCCCGGTTCCTCTCAATTATCTCCGGGTTCCTAAAATCAATTGCATACCTGTACTTGATTGTGCAAAAGGATGGCATATGTGGTGTTTCCTGCAGTTGTTTCTGTTGAGGGTGCTGGACCCTCTCATAAAATGGCTTAAGGAGAACAACCTGTACTGGGTGTCCAAGCATGTTTTTTTGGCCAATTTCACGTTTCCAAAAAATTGTTTGAAAAATGTTCCCGGTTCCTCTCAATTATCTCTGGGTTTCTAAAATCAATGCCGTACCTGTACTATATTGTTCAAAAGGATGCCATATGTCCTCTTTCCTGCTGTTGTTTTTGTTGAGGGTCCTGGACCCTCTTTTAAAAAGGCTGAAGTAGAAAGAAGTGTCCTGGGTGTCCAATCATTTATTTGGTTCAATTTCCCGGGTTGCAACAAATTATCTCCGGGTTTATAAAATCAATGCTGTACCTGTACTCTATTGTTCAAAAGGATGCCTTATGTTCTCTTTCCTGCTGTTGTTTCTGTTGAGGGTCCTGGACCCTCTTATAAAAAGGCCGAAGTTGAAAGAAGTGTACTGGCTGTCCAATCAATGATTTTTTCTATTTCCCGTTTCATAAAAATTATCTCTGGGTTTCTAAAATCAATGCTGTACCTGTACTCTATTGTTCAAAAGGATACCATATGTCCTCTTTCCTGCTGTTGTTTTTGTTGAGGGTCCTGGACCCTCTTTTAAAAAGGCTGAAGTAAAAAGAAGTGTCCTGGGTGTCCAATCATTTTTTTCGTTCAATTTCACGGTTGCAACAAATTATCTCATGGTTTCTAAAATCAATGCCTTCCCTGTAATCTATTGTTCAAAAGGATGCCATATGTCCTCTTTCCTGCTGTTGTTTCTGTTGAGGGTCCGGGACCCTCTTATAAAAAGGCTGAAGTAGAAAGAAGTATACTGGGTGTCCAATCATGTTTTTTGGTTCAATTTCCCGGTTGCAAGCAATTATCTCCGGGTTTCTAAAATCAATGCTGTACCTGTACTCTCTTGTTCAAAAGGATGCCATATGTCCTCTTTCCTGCTGTTGTTTCATATGAGGGTCCTGGACCCTCTTATAAAAAGGCAGAAGGAGAAAGAAGTGTACTGGGTATCCAATAAATGTTTTTTTTCTATTTCCCTGTTCATAAAAATTATCTCAGGGATTCGATAATCAATGCCTTACCTGTAATCTATTGTTCAAAAGGATGCCATATGTCCTCTTTCCTGCTGCTGTTTTTGTTGAGCGTCCTGGACCCTCTTATAAAAAGGCCTAAGGATAAAGAAGTGTACTGGGTATCTAATCAATGTTTTTTTCGATTTCACAGTTGCAAAAAATGATCTCTTGGTTTCTAAAATCAATGCCTTACCTGTACTCTATTGTTCAAAAGGATGCCATATGTCCTCTTTCCTGCTGCTGTTTTTGTTGAGGGTCCTGGAGCCTCTTATAAAAAGGCCTAAGGATAAAGAAGTGTACTGGGTGTCCAATCAATGTTTTTTTCTATTTCCCTGTTCATAAAAATTATCTCAGGGATTCGATAATCAATGCCTTACCTGTAATCTATTGTTCAAAAGGATGCCATATGTCCTCTTTCCTGCTGGTGTTTTGTTTGAGGGTCCTGGACCCTCTTATAAAAAGGCCGAAGGAGAAAGAAGTGTACTGGGTGTCCAATCAATGTTTTTTTCTATTTCCCGGTTGCAACAAATTATCTCAGGGTTTGTAAAATCAATGCCTTACCTGTAATCTATTGTTCCAAAGGATGGCATATGTCCTCTTTCCTGCTGTTGTTTTGTTTGAGAGTCCTGGACCCTCTTATAAAAAGGACGAAGGAGAAAGAAGTGTACTGGGTGTCCAATCAATGTTTTTTTCTATTTCACGTTTCCTGAAAATTATCTCCGGGTTTCTAAAATCAATGCTTTACCTGTACTCTATTGTTCAAAAGGATGCCATATGTCCTCTTTCCTGCTGCTGTTTTTGTTGAGGTTCCTGGACCCTCTTCTAAAAAGGCCTAAGGATAAAGAAGTGTACTGGGTGTCCAATCAATGTTTTTTTCTATTTACCGGTTGCAACAAATTATCTCAGGGTTTCTAAAATCAATGCCTTACCTGTAATTGATTGTTTCAAAGGATGGTCCTGGACCCTCTTCTAAAAAGGCCTAAGGATAAAGAAGTGTACTGGGTGTCCAATCATTTTTTTGCTTCAATTTCCCGGTTGCAACAATTTATCTCAGGGTTTCTAAAATCAATAACTTACCTGTAATCTATTGTTCAAAAGGATGCCAATGCCATATGTCCTCTTTCCTGCTGTTGTTTTGTTTGAGAGTCCTGGACCCTCTTTTAAAAAGGCCTAAGGATAAAGAATTGTACTGGGTGTCCAATCAATGTTTTTTTCTATTTCCCTGTTCAGAAAAATTATCTCAGGGATTCTAAAATCAATGCCTTACCTGTAATCTATTGTTCCAAAGGATGCCATATGTCCTCTTTCCTGCTGTTGTTTCGGTTGAGGGTCCTGGACCCTCTTCTAAAAAGGCCTAAGGATAAAGAAGTGTACTGGGTGTCCTGTCCAATCAATGTTTTTTTCTATTTCCCAGTTGCAACAAATTATCTCTGGGTTTCTAAAATCAATGCCTTACCTGCAATCTATTGTTCAAAAGGATGCCATATGTCCTCTTTCCTGCTGGTGTTTCGGTTGAGGGTCCTGGACCCTCTTCTAAAAAGGCCTAAGGATAAAGAAGTGTACTGGGTGTCCAATCAATGTTTTTTTTATTTCCCAGTTGCAAAAAATTATCTCTGGGTTTCTAAAATCAATGCCTTACCTGTAATCTATTGTTCAAAAGGATGCCATATGTCCTCTTTCCTGCTGGTGTTTCGGTTGAGGGTCCTGGACCCTCTTCTAAAAAGGCCTAAGGATAAAGAAATGTATTGGGTGTCCAATCAATGTTTTTTTCTATTTCCCGTTTCCTAAAAATTATCTCTGTATTTCTAAAATCAATGCCTTACCTCACCTGTACTCTATTGTTCAAAAGGATGCCATATGTCCTCTTTCCTGCTGTTTTTTTTTATCAGTATTTTTGTTTATTTTAGAACATTTAAAGTTATAATGCACTTATAGGTTCACTAAGATTATGACTTTGCACACTGCCATTTTTGATGCAGCCTTTTGACATGTTGTGTGATATGAATACAATAATGGTATGTTTTGAATCTGCTGAGCCTAATAAAAAAAAAAAAAGATATAATTTAACTTGAGTTACTAACTGAAGCATGATTTACAATAGGGGTTAGATCTATAAGCAGCAGCATAAAAAATTTGCTTCACACAGCGGTTAGGCTTAGAAGTGAAGGGGTTAAACACTGATAAAGTATTCCTTTAGGGGCGCAAAGAGATGGCTACCGGAACACTCCAGGAACTTCCCAAGAGTCGCTGTCTTGTGTTTCGGGTGATGTTGGAGACATCTGTGTAGTGTACAGGGAAATCAAAAATCCTCTCCATCTCTGTGCACCACAGGACATCCTCCTTGTCATCCATAAGCACAGGAAACTGCTGGCATTTCCCTTGCTTCAAGGAGTTCAGTTTTTGTGGTGATAGTACAGACTTTACTAGATTTGCTTTCCTACCATACTCAAGACAATCTTGTAGTTCCAGCTTATGATTTGCTGTGGGAAACAGTGGCCTGTCCATACCAGGAAGATTTACCCAGAAGTATTGAGCTCTGCTTGCAGGTGACACATGTTTAGCGTCAATCATCACAGGGCTTGCGTGCAGAATATGGCAGATGGCCCTCTTCTTCACATGTTTGTCCATAGCCACATTTTCAAACAGCCAGAAGAAAGGTCGGTTCTCACCAGCCTTAAGTCGTGCTTCATTTACCAAATGCTGAAAGTCAAAAAATAGTCAAACAGTGCCTTCAAAAAGACCTTTGCGATATGGATTCACCAGAGCAAGGTCATTGCAAGGACTTCCCCCGATAACCAAATCAAAATGCCCCAACTCCTGAATCTTCCCCTTCACATTATTATTGTCCCACTCCCTTGCACTCCTATGCTCAGCTCCCTGCTGTTGTTTTTGTTGAGGGTCCGGGACCCTCTTATAAAAAGGCTGAAGTAGAAAGAAGTGTACTGGGTGACCAATAATTTTTTTGGTTCAATTTCACGGTTGCAACAAATTATCTCTGGGTTTCTAAAATCAATGCATTACCTGTAATGTATTGTTCAAAAGGATGCCATATGAACTCTTTCCTGCTGTTGTTTCATATGAGGGTCCTGGAGCCTCTTATAAAAAGGCCTAAGGATAAAGAAGTGTACTGGGTGTCCAATCATTTTTTTGCTTCAATTTCCCGGTTGCAACAATTTATCTCAGGGTTTCTAAAATCAATGACTTACCTGTAATCTATTGTTCAAAAGGATGCCAATGCCATATGTCCTCTTTCCTGCTGTTGTTTTGTTTGAGAGTCCTGGACCCTCTTTTAAAAAGGCCTAAGGATAAAGAATTGTACTGGGTGTCCAATCAATGTTTTTTTCTATTTCCCTGTTCAGAAAAATTATCTCAGGGATTCTAAAATCAATGCCTTACCTGTAATCTATTGTTCCAAAGGATGCCATATGTCCTCTTTCCTGCTGTTGTTTCGGTTGAGGGTCCTGGACCCTCTTATAAAAAGGCCTAAGGATAAAGAAGTGTACTGGGTGTCCTGTCCAATCAATGTTTTTTTCTATTTCCCAGTTGCAACAAATTATCTCTGGGTTTCTAAAATCAATGCCTTACCTGCAATCTATTGTTCAAAAGGATGCCATATGTCCTCTTTCCTGCTGGTGTTTCGGTTGAGGGTCCTGGACCCTCTTCTAAAAAGGCTTAAGGATAAAGAAGTGTACTGGGTGTCCAATCAATGTTTTTTTTATTTCCCAGTTGCAAAAAATTATCTCTGGGTTTCTAAAATCAATGCCTTACCTGTAATCTATTGTTCTAAAGGATGCCATATGTCCTCTTTCCTGCTGGTGTTTCGGTTGAGGGTCCTGGACCCTCTTCTAAAAAGGCCTAAGGATAAAGAAGTGTACTGGGTGTCCAATGTTTTTTTCTATTTCCCAGTTGCAAAAAAAAAAAGGATGCCAATGCCATATGTCCTCTTTCCTGCTGTTGTTTTGTTTGAGGGTCCTGGACCCTCTTTTAAAAAGGCCTAAGGATAAAGAAGTGTACTGCATGTCCAATCAATGTTTTTTTCTATTTCCCAGTTGCAAAAAATTATCTCTGGGTTTCTAAAATCAATGCCTTACCTGTAATCTATTGTTCAAAAGGATGGCATATGTCCTCTTTCCTGCTGGTGTTTCGGTTGAGGGTCCTGGACCCTCTTCTAAAAAGGCCTAAGGATAAAGAAATGTATTGGGTGTCCAATCAATGTTTTTTTCTATTTCCCGTTTCCTAAAAATTATCTCTGTGTTTCTAAAATCAATGCCTTACCTCACCTGTACTCTATTGTTCAAAAGGATGCCATATGTCCTCTTTCCTGCTGTTTTTTTTTTATCAGTATTTTTGTTTATTTTAGAACATTTAAAGTTATAATGCACTTATAGGTTCACTAAGATTATGACTTTGCACACTGCCATTTTTGATGCAGCCTTTTGACATGTCGTGTGATATGAATACAATAATGGTATGTTTTGAATCTGCTGAGCCTAATAATTAAAAAAAAAAAAAGATATAATTTAACTTGAGTTATTAACTGAAGCATGATTTACAATAGGGGTTAGATCTATAAGCAGCAGCATAAAAAATTTGCTTCACACAGCGGTTAGGCTTAGAAGTGAAGGGGTTAAACACTGATAAAGTATTCCTTTAGGGGCGCAAAGAGATGGCTACCGGAACACTCCAGGAACTTCCCAAGAGTCGCTGTCTTGTGTTTCGGGTGATGTTGGAGACATCTGTGTAGTGTACAGGGAAACCAAAAATCCTCTCCATCTCTGTGCACCACAGGACATCCTCCTTGTCATCCATAAGCACAGGAAACTGCTGGCATTTCCCTTGCTTCAAGGAGTTCAGTTTTTGTGGTGATAGTACAGACTTTACTAGACTTTGCTTTCCTACCATACTCAAGACAATCTTGTAGTTCCAGCTTATGATTTGCTGTGGGAAACAGTGGCCTGTCCATACCAGGAAGATTTACCCAGAAGTATTGAGCTCTGCTTGCAGGTGACACATGTTTAGCGTCAATCATCACAGGGCTTGCATGCAGAATATAGCAGATGGCCCTCTTCTTCACATGTTTGTCCATAGCCACATTTTCAAACAGCCAGAAGAAAGGTTGGTTCTCACCAGCCTTAAGTCGTGCTTCATTTACCAAATGCTGAAAGTAAAAAAATAGTCAAACAGTGCCTCCAAAAAGACCTTTGCGATATGGATTCACCAGAGCAAGGTCATTGCAAGGACTTCCCCCGATAACCAAATCAAAATGCCCCAACTCCTGAATCTTCCCCTTCACATTATTATTGTCCCACTCCCTTGCACTCCTATGCTCAGCTCCCTGCTGTTGTTTTTGTTGAGGGTCCGGGATCCTTTTTTAAAAAGGCTGAAGTAGAAAGAAGTGTACTGGGTGACCAATAAATTTTTTGGTTCAATTTCACGGTTGCAACAAATTATCTCTGGGTTTCTAAAATCAATGCCTTACCTGTAATGTATTGTTCAAAAGGATGCCAATGCCATATGTCCTCTTTCCTGCTGTTGTTTCATATGAGGGTCCTGGAGCCTCTTATAAAAAGGCCTAAGGATAAAGAAGTGTACTGGGTGTCCAATCATTTTTTTGCTTCAATTTCCCGGTTGCAACAATTTATCTCAGGGTTTCTAAAATCAATGACTTACCTGTAATCTATTGTTCAAAAGGATGCAAATGCCATATGTCCTCTTTCCTGCTGTTGTTTTGTTTGAGAGTCCTGGACCCTCTTTTAAAAAGGCCTAAGGATAAAGAATTGTACTGGGTGTCCTGTCCAATCAATGTTTTTTTCTATTTCCCTGTTCAGAAAAATCATCTCAGGGATTCTAAAATCAATGCCTTACCTGTAATCTATTGTTCCAAAGGATGCCATATGTCCTCTTTCCTGCTGTTGTTTCGGTTGAGGGTCCTGGACCCTCTTATAAAAAGGCCTAAGGATAAAGAAGTGTACTGGGTGTCCTGTCCAATCAATGTTTTTTTCTATTTCCCGGTTGCAACAAATTATCTCTGGGTTTCTAAAATCAATGCCTTACCTGTAATCTATTGTTCAAAAGGATGCCATATGTCCTCTTTCCTGCTGGTGTTTCGGTTGAGGGTCCTGGACCCTCTTCTAAAAAGGCCTAAGGATAAAGAAGTGTACTGGGTGTCCAATCAATGTTTTTTTCTATTTCCCAGTTGCAAAAAATTATGACTGGGTTTCTAAAATCAATGCCTTACCTGTAATCTATTGTTCTAAAGGATGCCATATGTCCTCTTTCCTGCTGGTGTTTCGGTTGAGGGTCCTGGACCCTCTTCTAAAAAGGCCTAATTATAAAGAAGTGTACTGGGTGTCCAATCAATGTTTTTTTCTATTTCCCAGTTGCAAAAAATTATCTCTGGGTTTCTAAAATCAATGCCTTACCTGTAATCTAGTGTTCAAAAGGATGCCATATGTCCTCTTTCCTGCTGGTGTTTCGGTTGAGGGTCCTGGACCCTATTCTAAAAAGGCCTAAGAAAAAAGAAGTGTACTGGGTGTCCAATCAATGTTTTTTTTATTTCCCAGTTGCAAAAAATTATCTCTGGGTTTCTAAAATCAATGCCTTACCTGTAATCTATTGTTCTAAAGGATGCCATATGTCCTCTTTCCTGCTGGTGTTTCGGTTGAGGGTCCTGGACCCTCTTCTAAAAAGGCCTAAGGATAAAGAAGTGTACTGGGTGTCCAATCAATGTTTTTTTCTATTTCCCAGTTGCAAAAAATGATCTCTGTGTTTCTAAAATCAATGCCTTACCTCCCCTGTACTCTATTGTTCAAAAGGATGCCATATGTCATCTTATCTGCTGTTTTTTTTTTAATCAGTATTTTTGTTTATTTTAAAACATTTAAAGTTATAATGCACTTATAGGTTCACTAAGATTATGACTTTGCACACTGCCATTTTCAATGCAGCCTTTTGACATGTCGTGTGATATGAATACAATAATGGTATGTTTTGAATCTGCTGAGCCTAATAAAAAAAAAAAAAAAGATATAATTTAACTTGAGTTACTAACTGAAGCATGATTTACAATAGGGGTTAGATCTATAAGCAGCAGCATAAAAAATCTGCTTCACACAGCGGTTAGGCTTAGAAGTGAAGGGGTTAAACACTGATAAAGTATTCCTTTAGGGGCGCAAAGAGATGGCTACCGGAACACTCCAGGAACTTCCCAAGAGTCGCTGTCTTGTGTTTCGGGTGATGTTGGAGACATCTGTGTAGTGTACAGGGAAACCAAAAATCCTCTCCATCTCTGTGCACCACAGGACATCCTCCTTGTCATCCATAAGCACAGGAAACTGCTGGCATTTCCCTTGCTTCAAGGAGTTCAGTTTTTGTGGTGATAGTACAGACTTTACTAGACTTTGCTTTCCTACCATACTCAAGACAATCTTGTAGTTCCAGCTTATGATTTGCTGTGGGAAACAGTGGCCTGTCCATACCAGGAAGATTTACCCAGAAGTATTGAGCTCTGCTTGCAGGTGACACATGTTTAGCGTCAATCATCACAGGGCTTGCGTGCAGAATATGGCAGATGGCCCTCTTCTTCACATGTTTGTCCATAGCCACATTTTCAAACAGCCAGAAGAAAGGTCGGTTCTCACCAGCCTTAAGTCGCGCTTCATTTACCAAATGCTGAAAGTCAAAAAATAGTCAAACAGTGCCTTCAAAAAGACCTTTGCGATATGGATTCACCAGAGCAAGGTCATTGCAAGGACTTCCCCCGATAACCAAATCAAAATGCCCCAACTCCTTAATCTTCCCCTTCACATTATTATTGTCCCACTCCCTTGCACTCCTATGCTCAGCTCCCTGCTGTTGTTTTTGTTGAGGGTCCGGGACCCTCTTATAAAAAGGCTGAAGTAGAAAGGAGTGTACTGGGTGACCAATAAATTTTTTGGTTCAATTTCACGGTTGCAACAAATTATCTCCGGGTTTCTAAAATCAATGCCTTACCTGTAATGTATTGTTCAAAAGGATGCCATATGAACTCTTTCCTGCTGTTGTTTCATATGAGGGTCCTGGAACATCTTATAAAAAGGCCTAAGGATAAAGAAGTGTACTGGGTGTCCAATCATTTTTTTGCTTCAATTTCCCGGTTGCAACAATTTATCTCAGGGTTTCTAAAATCAATGACTTACCTGTAATCTATTGTTCAAAAGGATGCCAATGCCATATGTCCTCTTTCCTGCTGTTGTTTTGTTTGAGGGTCCTGGACCCTCTTTTAAAAAGGCCTAAGGATAAAGAAGTGTACTGGGTGTCCAATCAATTTTTTTTCTATTTCCCTGTTCATAAAAATTATCTCAGGGATTCTAAAATCAATGCCTTACCTGTATTCTATTGTTCCAAAGGATGCCATATGTCCTCTTTCCTGCTGTTGTTTCAGTTGAGGGTCCTGACTCCTGGACCCTCTTATAAAAAGGCCTAAGGAGAAAGAAGTGTACTGGGTGTCCAATCAATGTTATTTTCTATTTCCCTGTTCATAAAAATTAACTCAGGGATTCTAAAATCAATGCCTTACCTGTAATCTATTGTTCCAAAGGATGCCATATGTCCCCTTTCCTGCTGTTGTTTCGGTTGAGGGTCCTGGACCCTCTTATAAAAAGGCCTAAGGATAAAGAAGTGTACTGGGTGTCCTGTCCAATCAATGTTTTTTTTCTATTTCCCGGTTGCAACAAATTATTTCTGGGTTTCTAAAATCAATGCCTTACCTGTAATCTATTGTTCAAAAGGATGCCATATGTCCTCTTTCCTGCTGTTGTTTTGTTTGAGGGTCCTGGACCCTCTTTTAAAAAGGCCGAAGGAGAAAGAAGTGTACTGGGTGTCCAATCAATGTTTTTTTTCTATTTTCCTGTTCATAAAAATTATCTCAGGGATTCTAAAATCAATGCCTTACTTGTAATCTATTGTTCCAAAGGATGCCATATGTCCTCTTTCCTGCTGTTGTTTCGGTTGAGGGTCCTGGACCCTCTTATAAAAAGGACTAAGGATAAAGAAGTGTACTGGGTGTCCTGTCCAATCAAGGTTTTTTTCTATTTCCCTGTTGCAACAAATTATCTCTGGGTTTCTAAAATCAATGCCTTACCTGTAATCTATTGTTCAAAAGGATGCCATATGTCCTCTTTCCTGCTGTTGTTTCTGTTGAGGGTCCTGGACCCTCTTATAAAAAGGCCGAAGGAGAAAGAAGTGTACTTGGTGTCCTGTCCAATCATGTTTTTTTCTATTTTTTTCTATTTCACGTTTCCTAAAAATTATCTCTGGGTTTCTAAAATCAATGCTGTACCTGTACTCTATTGTTAAAACGGATGCCATATGTCCTCTTTTTCCTGCTGTTGTTTTTGTTGAGGGTCCGGGACCCTCTTCTAAAAAGGCCGAAGGAGAATGACCTGTACTGTACTGGGTGTCTAATCATGGTTTTTTTTCAATTTCACGGTTCCTAAAAAATATCTCTGTGTAACTAAAATCAATGCCATACCTGTACTCTATGGTGCAAAAGGATGGCATATGTGGTGTTTCATTCTGTTGTGGCTGTTGAGGGTCGTGGCCATGGGCCATCGTATAAAACGGCTGAAGAAGAACGACCTGTACTGCCTTGCTGCTCCTTTTAGGCAGGCCAGCTCTTTGCATTCATGCCCACAGACTCTGTAACGCATGCCTCTTTTAGGGAGAGGTGCAGCCATAATGCAGGGTCAGAACCTCTGCCTGCAACTGTTATACTCGATTTTGCGAAAGGAAGTAACCTTACCATGGTTCCCTGCCCGCACGTCTTGTTGTTATATTTTGTTGAGGGTAATCATGATGGCCATGTAGACCACCCCCGAGAGGCCTGGAAGTAAGGGATGAGATGAAAGTGCTAAAAATAGTACAACTTGAAACAACCGTATTAGCCATGGGTGTTAGTCCAAGACCGCTTGGCTTTTTTTTTATTTGGGTGCGGCTAATCATGCAGGCCATATAGAGCTGCCACCATTCGGTGTTGTATCAGGTATTAAACTAATAAGAACAGTACTACCAAAATACAGCCAATTAAGGGCCTATCAAGACTGAGAAAAGGTTGGATTGTAGTATTTTGTTAGGCTAATCATGATGGCCATGTAGACCACCACCGAGAGGCCTGGAAGTAACAGGGATGAGATGAAAGTGCTAAGAATAGTACAACTTGAAACAACTGGGTTAGCCATGGGTGCTAGTCCAAGACCGCTTGGCTTTTTTTTGGTTTGGGTGCGATTATAATGCAGGCCATATAGAGCTGCCACCATTCGGTGTTGTATCAGGTATTAAACTAATAAGAACAGTACTACCAAAACACAGCCAATTAAGGGCCTATGAAGACTGAGCCAAGGTTGGCTTGTAGTATTTTGTTAGGCTAATCATGATGGCCATGTAGACCCCCACCGAGAGGCCTGGAAGTAACAGGGATGAGATGAAAGTGCTAAGAATAGTACTACTTGAAACAACCGATTTAGCCATGGGTATTAGTCCAAGACCGCTTGGCTTTTTTTTGGGTTTGGGTGCGGCTAATCATGCAGGCCATATAGAGCTGCCACCATTCGGTGTTGTATCAGGTATTAAACTAATAAGAACAGTACTACCAAAATACAGCCAATTAAGGGCCTATGAAGACTGAGCCAAGGTTGGATTGTATTATTTTGTTAGGCTAATCATGATGGCCATGTAGACCACCACCTAGAGGCCTGGAAGTAACAGGGATGAAAGTGCTAAGAATCGTACTACTTGAAACAACCGAGTTAGCCATGGGTATTAGTCCAAGACCGCTTGGCTTTTTTTTGGGTTTGGGTGCGGCTAATCATGAAGGCCAGATAGACCTGCCACCATTCGGTGTTGTATCAGGTATTAAACTAATAAGAACAGTACTACCAAAATACAGCCAATTAAGGGCCTATGAAGACTGAGCCAAGGTTGGATTGTAGTATTTTGTTAGGCTAATCATGATGGCCATGTAGACCACCACGAGAGGCCTGAAAGTAACAGGGATGAGATGAAAGTGCTAAAAATAGTACTACTTGAAACAACCGAGTTAGCCATGGGTGTTAGTCCAAGACCGCTTGGCTTTTTTTTGGTTTGGGTGTGGCTAATCATGCAGGCCATATAGAGCTGCCACCCTTCGGTGTTGTATCAGGTATTAAACTAATAAGAACAGCAGTACCAAAATACAGCCAATTAAGGGCCTATCAAGACTGAGCCAAGGTTGGATTGAAGTATTTTGTTAGGCTAAACATGATGGCCATGTAGACCACCACCGAGAGGCCTGGAAGTAACAGGGATGAAAGTGCTAAGAATAGTACTACTTGAAACAACGGAGTTAGCCATGGGTATTAGTCTAAGACCGCTTGGCTTTTTTTTGGGTTTGGGTGTGGCTAATCATGCAGGCCATATAGAGCTGCCACCATTCGGTGTTGTATCAGGTATTAAACTAATAAGAACAGCAGTACCAAAATACAGCCAATTAAGGGCCTATCAAGACTGAGCCAAGGTTGGATTGAAGTATTTTGTTAGGCTAAACATGATGGCCATGTAGACCACCACCGAGAGGCCTGGAAGTAACAGGGATGAGATGAAAGTGCTAAGAATAGTAGAACTTGAAACACCCAAGTTAGCCATGGGTGTTAGTCCAAGACCGCTTGGCTTTTTTTTGGTTTGGGTGTGGCTAATCATGCAGGTCATATAGAGCTGCCACCATTCGGTGTTGTATCAGGTATTAAACTAATAAGAACAGCAGTACCAATATACAGCCAATTAAGGGCCTATCAAGACTGAGCCAAGGTTGGATTGAAGTATTTTGTTAGGCTAATCATGATGGCCATGTAGACCACCACCGAGAGGCCTGGAAGTAACAGGGATGAGATGAAAGTGCTAAAAATAGTACTACTTGAAACAACCGAGTTAGCCATGGGTGTTAGTCCAAGACCGCTTGGCTTTTTTTTGGTTTGGGTGCGGCTAATCATGCAGGCCGTATAGAGCTGCCACCATTCGGTGTTGTATCAGGTATTAAACTAATAAGAACAGTACTACCAAAATACAGCCAATTAAGGGCCTATGAAGACTGAGCCAAGGTTGGATTGTAGTATTTTGTTAGGCTAATCATGATGGCCATGTAGACCACCACGAGAGGCCTGAAAGTAACAGGGATGAGATGAAAGTGCTAAAAATAGTACTACTTGAAACAACCGAGTTAGCCATGGGTGTTAGTCCAAGACCGCTTGGCTTTTTTTTGGTTTGGGTGTGGCTAATCATGCAGGCCATATAGAGCTGCCACCATTCGGTGTTGTATCAGGTATTAAACTAATAAGAACAGCAGTACCAAAATACAGCCAATTAAGGGCCTATCAAGACTGAGCCAAGGTTGGATTGAAGTATTTTGTTAGGCTAAACATGATGGCCATGTAGACCACCACCGAGAGGCCTGGAAGTAACAGGGTTGAAAGTGCTAAGAATAGTACTACTTGAAACAACGGAGTTAGCCATGGGTATTAGTCTAAGACCGCTTGGCTTTTTTTTGGGTTTGGGTGTGGCTAATCATGCAGGCCATATAGAGCTGCCACCATTCGGTGTTGTATCAGGTATTAAACTAATAAGAACAGCAGTACCAAAATACAGCCAATTAAGGGCCTATCAAGACTGAGCCAAGGTTGGATTGAAGTATTTTGTTAGGCTAAACATGATGGCCATGTAGACCACCACCGAGAGGCCTGGAAGTAACAGGGATGAGATGAAAGTGCTAAGAATAGTAGAACTTGAAACACCCAAGTTAGCCATGGGTGTTAGTCCAAGACCGCTTGGCTTTTTTTTGGTTTGGGTGTGGCTAATCATGCAGGCCATATAGAGCTGCCACCATTCGGTGTTGTATCAGGTATTAAACTAATAAGAACAGCAGTACCAATATACAGCCAATTAAGGGCCTATCAAGACTGAGCCAAGGTTGGATTGAAGTATTTTGTTAGGCTAATCATGATGGCCATGTAGACCACCACCGAGAGGCCTGGAAGTAACAGGGATGAGATGAAAGTGCTAAAAATAGTACTACTTGAAACAACCGAGTTAGCCATGGGTGTTAGTCCAAGACCGCTTGGCTTTTTTTTGGTTTGGGTGCGGCTAATCATGCAGGCCGTATAGAGCTGCCACCATTCGGTGTTGTATCAGGTATTAAACTAATAAGAACAGTACTACCAAAATACAGCCAATTAAGGGCCTATCAAGACTGAGCCAAGGTTGGATTGTAGTATTTTGTTAGGCTAATCATGATGGCCATGTAGACCACCCCCGAAAGGCCTGGAAGTAACAGCGATGAAAGTACTTAGAATAGTACTACTTGAAACAACCGAGTTAGCCATGGGTGTTAGTCCAAGACCGCTTGGCTTTTTTTTGGGTTTGGGTGCGGCTAATCATGAAGGACAGATAGACCTGCCACCATTCGGTGTTGTAACAGGTATTAAACTAATAAGAACAGCAGTACCAATATACAGCCAATTAAGGGCCTATCAAGACTGAGCCAAGGTTGGATTGAAGTATTTTGTTAGGCTAAACATGATGGCCATGTAGACCACCACCGAGAGGCCTGGAAGTAACAGGGATGAAAGTGCTAAGAATAGTACTACTTGAAACAACGGAGTTAGCCATGGGTATTAGTCTAAGACCGCTTGGCTTTTTTTTGGGTTTGGGTGTGGCTAATCATGCAGGCCATATAGAGCTGCCACCATTCGGTGTTGTATCAGGTATTAAACTAATAAGAACAGCAGTACCAAAATACAGCCAATTAAGGGCCTATCAAGACTGAGCCAAGGTTGGATTGAAGTATTTTGTTAGGCTAAACATGATGGCCATGTAGACCACCACCGAGAGGCCTGGAAGTAACAGGGATGAGATGAAAGTGCTAAGAATAGTAGAACTTGAAACACCCAAGTTAGCCATGGGTGTTAGTCCAAGACCGCTTGGCTTTTTTTTGGTTTGGGTGTGGCTAATCATGCAGGTCATATAGAGCTGCCACCATTCGGTGTTGTATCAGGTATTAAACTAATAAGAACAGCAGTACCAATATACAGCCAATTAAGGGCCTATCAAGACTGAGCCAAGGTTGGATTGAAGTATTTTGTTAGGCTAATCATGATGGCCATGTAGACCACCACCGAGAGGCCTGGAAGTAACAGGGATGAGATGAAAGTGCTAAAAATAGTACTACTTGAAACAACCGAGTTAGCCATGGGTGTTAGTCCAAGACCGCTTGGCTTTTTTTTGGTTTGGGTGCGGCTAATCATGCAGGCCGTATAGAGCTGCCACCATTCGGTGTTGTATCAGGTATTAAACTAATAAGAACAGTACTACCAAAATACAGCCAATTAAGGGCCTATGAAGACTGAGCCAAGGTTGGATTGTAGTATTTTGTTAGGCTAATCATGATGGCCATGTAGACCACCACGAGAGGCCTGAAAGTAACAGGGATGAGATGAAAGTGCTAAAAATAGTACTACTTGAAACAACCGAGTTAGCCATGGGTGTTAGTCCAAGACCGCTTGGCTTTTTTTTGGTTTGGGTGTGGCTAATCATGCAGGCCATATAGAGCTGCCACCATTCGGTGTTGTATCAGGTATTAAACTAATAAGAACAGCAGTACCAAAATACAGCCAATTAAGGGCCTATCAAGACTGAGCCAAGGTTGGATTGAAGTATTTTGTTAGGCTAAACATGATGGCCATGTAGACCACCACCGAGAGGCCTGGAAGTAACAGGGTTGAAAGTGCTAAGAATAGTACTACTTGAAACAACGGAGTTAGCCATGGGTATTAGTCTAAGACCGCTTGGCTTTTTTTTGGGTTTGGGTGTGGCTAATCATGCAGGCCATATAGAGCTGCCACCATTCGGTGTTGTATCAGGTATTAAACTAATAAGAACAGCAGTACCAAAATACAGCCAATTAAGGGCCTATCAAGACTGAGCCAAGGTTGGATTGAAGTATTTTGTTAGGCTAAACATGATGGCCATGTAGACCACCACCGAGAGGCCTGGAAGTAACAGGGATGAGATGAAAGTGCTAAGAATAGTAGAACTTGAAACACCCAAGTTAGCCATGGGTGTTAGTCCAAGACCGCTTGGCTTTTTTTTGGTTTGGGTGTGGCTAATCATGCAGGCCATATAGAGCTGCCACCATTCGGTGTTGTATCAGGTATTAAACTAATAAGAACAGCAGTACCAATATACAGCCAATTAAGGGCCTATCAAGACTGAGCCAAGGTTGGATTGAAGTATTTTGTTAGGCTAATCATGATGGCCATGTAGACCACCACCGAGAGGCCTGGAAGTAACAGGGATGAGATGAAAGTGCTAAAAATAGTACTACTTGAAACAACCGAGTTAGCCATGGGTGTTAGTCCAAGACCGCTTGGCTTTTTTTTGGTTTGGGTGCGGCTAATCATGCAGGCCGTATAGAGCTGCCACCATTCGGTGTTGTATCAGGTATTAAACTAATAAGAACAGTACTACCAAAATACAGCCAATTAAGGGCCTATCAAGACTGAGCCAAGGTTGGATTGTAGTATTTTGTTAGGCTAATCATGATGGCCATGTAGACCACCCCCGAAAGGCCTGGAAGTAACAGCGATGAAAGTGCTTAGAATAGTACTACTTGAAACAACCGAGTTAGCCATGGGTGTTAGTCCAAGACCGCTTGGCTTTTTTTTGGGTTTGGGTGCGGCTAATCATGAAGGACAGATAGACCTGCCACCATTCGGTGTTGTAACAGGTATTAAACTGCTAAGAACAGTACTACTTAACCTAGTTACCAGGGGTCCCAGAGCATATGTTTTATTATATATTTTGTAAGGGTAATCATGCAGGCCATATAGACCTCCCCCAATAGGGTGAGTAACAGTTATTGAATTGCTAAGAACAGTACTACTTAACACAAAGTTACCATGGGTCACAGAGCATGTGTTTTATTATTATATTTTGTTCGGTTAATCATGCAGGCCATATGTTTGCATCACTGGAGCAGCCGCTTCTGGGATTATATGTTTGTGGCAAGTGCGAGCATATTGTCTCTTTAGAAACTCGTATTGGGGATCTGGAGGAACGAATTGCAACACTACATGAAATTCAGACACTTGAAAGGGAAATGGATAGGACTGAGCTGGTTGTTAATGGTTCCAGCAGTGGGAATGGGGAGGATTCAGATGAGGAGACTCCAGGATGTAGCTGGGTCACAGTAAGAGGGCGAAGTAAGCGGAAGAGACAGGCCAGTTCTGGGCTGGTACACCCCAATAGATTTGCAAGATTAAGTGAAGATGTTGGGGATATCAGTTCAGGGGTGGCAGTGTCAGAGAGGGCTGTGTTGCCTAGTATAGTGAACAGTCCTTTAGCTGTGGAAGAGGAGCATACTATGGTGGGCAGTCCTTCAGTCATGGAAGAGGGGCATACAAGTCAGGGCCAGAGGCAGATGTTGGTGGTAGGAGACTCTATTATTAGGAAGGTTGATAGGGTAATTTGTCATCCAGACCCTTTACATAGAACAGTTTGCTGTCTTCCAGGGGCTCGTGTTAGGCATATTGTGGAGCGTATTGATAGATTGTTAGAGGGATGTGGGTCTGATCCTGCAGTCATGGTGCATATTGGTACTAATGAAGGAATCGGTGGGAGATGGAGAGTCCTAAAAAATGACTTCAGGGAGTTAGGTAGCAAGCTTAAAGCAAGGACCTCCAAAGTAATATTTTCTGAGATATTACCAGTGCCGTGTGCTAATTCAGTAAGGCAGAAGGAGTTAAGGTCTGTTAATTCATGGCTAAAGACATGGTGTAAAAATGAGGGGTTTGACTTTTTAGAACACTGGGCTGATTTTTCACTAGGGTACAATTTGTACAGTAAGGATGGATTGCACCTGAATGACATGGGTGCAGGTGTGTTGGGGGAAAGGATGGTAGCACGTTTAGAGAACCTTTTAAACTAGGCAAAGGGGGGAGGGTCAGTTAGAACAAAATAGAACAGAGAGATCAGTCTGTGAATATGACAATCCCTTAATATCTCAAGGAAGGGATGACTTAAGAAATGTCACATTAGAAAATATAAAGGAAAGCACACCAAGTAGCAGCAGAAAGCACATGAAAATTAAATGTATGACAACAAATGCAAGAAGCATGACAGGTAAAATGGGGGAGCTGACACTCTTAGTTGCAGAAGAGGACTATGATGTTATCAGTATAACTGAAACTTGGTGGGATGATTCACATGACTGGGCAGTTAACTTAGAGGGGTATACATTATTTAGGAGGGACAGGAATAATAAAAGGGGTGGAGGAATCTGCATGTATATTAAACCTAACCTTAAACCTACAATAAGGGAAGATATTTATGATACAAGTGACAATGTAGAGACCCTGTGGGTTGAAATAAAGAGTGGGGGGAAAAATCCTAAAAAAATATTACTAGGAACATGCTACAAGCCTCCCAACATTAGTGACCCGGAGGAAACTCAACTACTTATCCAAATAGGTAAGGCTGCTAATAACAGTGCTGTAATTATGGGAGATTTTAACTACCCTGATATAAACTGGGCCAATGAAACTAGTAATTCAGCTAAGGGGGATAGATTTTTAAATGTTCTCAGGGATAACTTCTTGTCACAATTAATAGAGGAGCCAACTAGGAGTAAAGCTATATTGGATTTAGTGCTATCAAACAATACAGATATAATATCAAACATAGAAGTTAAAGAACATTTGGGTAACAGTGATCATAACATGGTCACATTTGAAATCTATTTTCAAATGCAGTGTTTTAAAGGCTTAACTAAGACTTTTAATTTCAAGAAAGCAAAATTCAACGATTTAAGGAAATCATTAAATAATATAAATTGGGACAATGTATTTTCTAATAAAAATACAGAGAATAAATGGATAATATTTAAAAATGTGTTAAATAAATATACATATCAACACATACCATATGGTTATAAAAGTAAAAATAAAAAAACAAAGCCATTATGGCTAAATAAAAATGTGTTAAGAGAAATTAGGAAAAAACGTAGGGCATTTAAATTATTAAAAGAAAATAGTACAGACTCAGCATACAATATTTATAAGGAATGTAACAAAGCATGCAAAAAAGCAATCAAATTAGCCAAAATTGAAAATGAAAAATTAATTGCTAAGGATTCTAAGTCTAACCCTAAAAGGTTCTTTAAGTACATAAATAGCAAAAAATCTAAGAAGGATAATATAGGTACATTAAAATGTGTGGAGGGTAGCATGATAAATAATGACAGGGAGAAGGCTGAGGTACTAAACCAGTTTTTTTCTTCAGTATACACAAGAGAAGAACCATTGAATGATACTTTTGAACATAATAGAACATGCCAGTCCATACCACTAACTGGGTTTTGTTTAGAGGATATCAGGAAAAAACTGGAAAATATTAAGGTAAATAAAACTCCAGGCCCAGATGGAATACACCCAAGGGTGTTGAGGGAACTTAGCACTGTTATAGACAAACCTTTACTCTTAATTTTTCAAGACTCATTATCCTCAGGCATGGTACCCCAGGATTGGCGTAAAGCTGATGTGGTGCCACTCTTCAAAAAGGGAAGCAGGGATGATCCAGGAAGCTATAGACCAGTTAGTTTGACATCAATAGTGGGGAAGATATTTGAAGGGATTATAAGGGATTATATTGATGAGCATATTCGTGTAAACAAGATTATGAGTTCTAATCAGCATGGCTTTAGGAGAAATAGATCATGTCAAACTAATCTGATTAGATTCTACGAGGAAGTAAGTCAAAATATAGATAAAGGGGAATCAGTGGATGTGATATACTTAGATTTTGCAAAGGCATTTGATACAGTGCCACATGAGAGATTAATGCACAAAATTAAGGGACTGGGAATAGCTGAAAATGTTAGCTCATGGATAAATAACTGGATAAAAGATAGGGAGCAACGAGTAGTAGTAAATGGATCATACTCAGATTGGACAAAGGTAATCAGTGGCGTCCCCCAGGGATCAGTACTGGGCCCTGTTCTTTTTAATATTTTTATAAATGACTTGGAGCAAGGATTAAATAGCGACATCTCTATTTTTGCAGATGATACTAAGTTAAGTAAGGTCATAAGGTCAGAGCAGGACGAACTGTCTTTACAAAGGGATTTGCTAAAATTAGAACTATGGGCAAGTGAATGGAAAATGAGATTTAATACGGAAAAATGCAAGGTTCTACATTTTGGAAGTAAAAATAAGCAGGCTACGTATTTTTTAAATGGGACAAGACTTAGCCAAACACAGGAGGAAAGGGATTTGGGAGTAGTAATAGATAACAAGCTAAAGATGGGTGCACAATGCAGGGCAGCGGCTTCAAAGGCTAATAAGATACTAGCATGTATTAAAAGAGGTATTGATTCAAGGGAGGAAAGCATAATTCTGTCATTATATAAAGCCCTGGTAAGACCTCACCTTGAGTTTGGAGTGCAGTTCTGGGGACCAATTGCTAAAAAAGATATTGCAGAACTAGAAAAAGTTCAGAGAAGGGCCACAAAGCTAATAAGGGGATTGGAGAAATTAACCTATGAGGAGAGGCTAGCCAAACTGGGTCTGTTTTCTTTAGAAAAAAGGCGCTTGAGAGGTGACATGATTACTTTATATAAATATATTCAAGGCCCATATACAGAGATGGCAGAAGCTCTGTTTATTCCAAGAAAATTGTTTCTGACAAGAGGTCATAATTTAAGGTTGGAGGAAAGGAGATTTAATCTCCTCCAACGGAAACGTTTTTTCACTGTGAGAGCAATAAAATTGTGGAACTCATTACCAAAGGAGGTAGTGAATGCCAATACCATAGATACATTTAAAAATAGTCTGGATAAGTTTCTGTATACTAACAAAATTCATGGATATGATTGCTAGTATTAAATGGGTCACATTTTAATGGGGTTATTTAAGCTTAACTGGAGCTTTTTGTAAGTATTTTAGATTTGTATAGGTTGAACTCGATGGACTTCAGTCTTTTTTTCAACCTTATCTACTATGTTACTATGTTACTATGTTACATATAGACCTCCCCCGATAGGGTGAGTAACAGGTATTAAAATGCTAAGAAGCGTACTACTTAACACAACCTAGTTACCATGGGTCCCAGACCGCATGTCTTGTTATTATATTTTGTAAGGGTAATCATTCAGGCCATATAGACCTCCACCGATAGGGTGAGTAACAGGTATTAAAATGCTAAGGACATTACTACTTAACACAACATAGTTACCATGGGTCCCAGAACGCATGTGTTGTTATTATATTTTGTTAGGGTAATTATGCAGGCCATATAGACCTTCCCCGACAGGGTGTGTAACAGGTATTAAAATGCTAAGAATAGTACTACTTAACACAATCTAGTTACCATGGGTCCCAGACCCAGAGCAGATGTCTTATTATTATATTTTGTATGGGTAATCATGCAGGCCGTATAGACCTCCCCAAATAGTATATTGCATCTTTGAGTTACAGAGATTAAAGTGCTAAGAATAGTACTTCTTAAAACACAACCTAGTTAACATGGGTCCCAGACCGCATGTCTTATTATTATATTTTGTCAGGGTAATCAGGCAGGCCATATAGACCTCCCCCGATAGGGGGGGGGGGGGGGAGTAACAGGGATTAAAGTGCTAAGAAAAGTACTAATTAACACAAGCTAGTTACCATGGGTCCAACACTGTGTTCCTTGATATTATACTTTGTCAGGTTAATCATGCAGGCCATATAGACCTCCCTTGATAGGGGGAGTAACAGGGATTACAGTTCTAAGAATAGTACTATTTAAGCACAACCTAGTTACCATGGGTCCCAGACCAGATGTTTTCTTGTTATACTTTGTCAGGCTAATCATGCAGGCCATATAGAACTCCAACGAAAGAGGGGGTAAGAGGGATTAAAGTGATAAGAAAAGTTTTACTTAACACAACAAAATAACCATGGGTCCCAGACCGCGTGTCTTGTTGTTATACTTTGTCAGGGTAATCATACACGCCATATAGACCTCCACCAATAGGGGGAGTTACAGGGCTGAAAGTGCTAAGAATAGTACTACTTAACACAACCTAGTTGCCATGGGTCCAAGACCGCATGTTTAATTATTATACTTTCTCAGGGTAATTATATATCTAACAAATATATCTATTTCTCTTCTATCGATTCTATCTAACTATCAATCTATGTATATCTATCTATCCTATCTATCTTCTGTCCGGACTGTTTTGAGACAGCCACTTGTGTTTTTGACAAATTTGAAGTAGGAGGACAGACCAATCATCTTCTTCCATCTCCCAGTTCCAAAAATGAAGGCGATATAGACCTCCCCCGATAGGGGGAGTAACAGGTTGTAGTAAACTGCTAAGAATAGTACTACTTAACACACCACGGATCACAGACCGCATGTCTTATTGTTATACTCTGTCAGGGAAATTATATATATTTCAAATCTATTTATTTATCTATCAAATCGATCGAACTATCATACATATCTATCAAATGTAGATTGCATCTATTGATCGATGTAATTCGTATCTATAAAATGTATATTACATATTTTGGTTGATGTCATTCGTATCTATAAAATGTATATTGCATCTTTGATTCGATAACATTAGTATCTATCAAATGTATATTGCATCTATTGATTGATGTAATTCGTATCTATCAAATGTATATTGCATCTATTGATCTATGTAAATTGTATCGATCATATGTATATTGCATCGATTGAGCTATGTAATCTATGTATCTATCTATCAAATCAATCTATCTCGTGGTTATGCAAATGGACTGTTTGCGGTTGATTGTGGTGCGTTACACTTGGAGTTTGCTCTGTCACTGTGAAGCGGCCGTAACCCTTACACTAGATACGACATCATAACAGATGTTTTAAAGCACGTTATTGCAAACAATTTGGGAATGTTAGGTGATTTAGGCCCTTTATGGGTTAAAAGCAGACTCTGCATAAACTATGTAATTTTCCATGGGAGTTTTGCCAGGGATCCCCCTCCAGCATGCCACAGTCCCGGTGTTAGTCCCCTTGAAACAACTTTTCCATCACTATTGTGGCCAGAAAGAGTCCTTGTAGGTTTTAAAGTCTATTAAAGTCAATGGCGGTTCATGCGGTTCGCCGGTTCGCGAACAATACTGGAAGTTCGAGTCCGCCGTTCATGAACCAAAATTTTTAAGTTTGCGACATCACTACTTGTGTAATCGAATTGCAGTTGCCTGCCTGCCAGTGTGTGTGCCAGTCCCACTTGCCAACTAGTGCCACCACTCATATCTGTTGTAACAGTAGTGTGTAAATTTTTTTTAAAAAAACTTTTTTGACTGTGAAACATCAGTCTGCTAGTGTAATCTAATTGCAGTTGCTTGCCTGCCAGCGTGTGTGCCAGGCCCACTTGCCAACTAGTGCCACCACTCATATCTGTTGTAACAGTAGTGTAAATTTAAAAAAAAAACTTTTTTGACTGTGAAACATCAGTCTGCTAGTGTAATCTAATAGCAGTTGCCTGCCTACCAGCGTGTGTGCAAGGCGTACTTGCCAACTAGTGCCACCACTCATATCTGTTGTAACAGTAGTGTAAATTTAAAAAAAAAACTTTTTTGACTGTGTAACATCAGTCTGCTAGTGTAATCTAATAGCAGTTGCCTGCCTGCCAGCATGTGTGCCAGGCCCACTTGCCAACTAGTGCCACCACTCATATCTGTTGTAACAGTAGTGTAAATTTAAAAAAAAAAAACTTTTTTGACTGTGAAACATCAGTCTGCTAGTGTAATCTAATTGCAGTTCCCTGCCTGCCAGCGTGTGTGCCAGGCCCACTTGCTAAGTGCCACCACTCATATCTGTTGTAACAGTAGTGTAAATTTTTTTTAAAAAAACTTTTTTGACTGTGAAACATCAGTCTGCTAGTGTAATCTAATTGTAGTTGCCTCCCTGCCAGTGTGTGTGCCAGGCCCACTTGCCACCACTCATATCTGTTGTAACAGTAGTGTACATTTTGTAAAAAAAAACTTTTTTGACTGTGAAACATCAGTCTGCTAGTGTAATCTAATTGCAGTTGCCTGCCTGCCAGCGTGTGTGCCAGGCCCACTTGCTAAGTGCCACCACTCATATCTGTTGTAACAGTAGTGTAAATTTTTAAAAATTAACTTTTTTGACTGTGAAACATCAGTCTGCTAGTGTAATCTAATTGTAGTTGCCTGCCAGTGTGTGTGCCAGGCCCACTTGCCAACTAGTGCCACCATTCATATATGTTGTAACAGTAGTGTACATTTTGTAAAAAAAAAACTTTTTTGACTGTGAAACATCAGTCTGCTAGTGTAATCTAATTGCAGTTGCCTGCCTGCCAGCGTGTGTGCCAGGCCCACTTGCTAAGTGCCACCACTCATATCTGTTGTAACAGTAGTGTAAATTTAAAAAAAAAAACTTTTTTGACTGTGTAACATCAGTCTGCTAGTGTAATCTAATAGCAGTTGCCTGCCTGCCAGCGTGTGTGCCAGGCCCACTTGCCAACTAGTGCCACCATTCATATATGTTGTAACAGTAGTGTACATTTTGTAAAAAAAAACTTTTTTGACTGTAAAACATCAGTCTGCTAGTGTAATCTAATTGCAGTTGCCTGCCTGCCAGCGTGTGTGCCAGGCCCACTTGCTAAGTGCCACCACTCATATCTGTTGTAACAGTAGTGTAATTTTTTTAAAAAAAAAACTTTTTTGACTGTGAAACATCAGTCTGCTAGTGTAATCTAATTGCAGTTGCCTGCCTGCCAGTGTGTGTGCCAGGCCCACTTGCCAACTAGTGCCACCACTCATATCTGTTGTAACAGTAGTGTACATTTTGTAAAAAAAACCTTTTTTGACTGTGAAACATCAGTCTGCTAGTGTAATCTAATTGCAGTTGCCTGCCTGCCAGCGTGTGTGCCAGGCCCACTTGCCAACTAGTGCCACCACTCATATATGTTGTAACAGTAGTGTAAATTTTTTTTAAAAATGTTTTTGACTGTGAAACATCAGTCTGCTAGTGTAATCTAATTGCAGTTGCCTGCCTGCCTGCCAGCGTGTGTGCCAGGCCCACTTGCCAACTAGTGCCACCACTCATACTTGTTGTAACAGTAGTGTACATTTTGTAAAAAAAAACTTTTGACTGTGAAACATCAGTCTGCTAGTGTAATCTAATTGCAGTTCTCTGCCTGCCAGCGTGTGTGCCAGGCCCACTTGCTAAGTGCCACCACTCATATCTGTTGTAACAGTAGTGTAAATTTTTTTAAAAAAAAACTTTTTTGACTGTGAAACATCAGTCTGCTAGTTTAATCTAATTGTAGTTGCCTGCCTGCCAGCGTGTGTGCCAGGCCCACTTGCCCAGTGCTACCACTCATATCTAGTGTAACAGTAGTGTAAATAATTTAAAAAAAAAAAAAACTTTTTTGAGGGTGAAACATCAGTCTGCTAGTGTAATCTAATTGCAGTTGCCTGCCTGCCAGCATGTGTGCCAGGCAAACAGCGTATACTGTGCCCACTTGCCCAGTGGCACCACTCATATCTTGTTTAATAGTAGTGTAAGTGTACATTTAAAAAAATAAAAACTTTTTTGACTTTGAAACATCAGTCTGCTTTTTTGTGTCAGGCTCACAGCATATACTGTGCCCACTAGCCCAGTGCCACCACTCATATCTTGTTTAATAGTAGTGAAAGTGTACATTTAAAACAAATGACAGGCAGAGGCAGGCCACCTCTCAGGTGCCGTTGTGGTGCTGTGATTCCCTTTGGCCGTAGAGTAATGCCCAGTGTTCAGAAGCCACGTCCCATGAACTCGAAAAGTTCTGAGGAGGACATAGTTGACTTTTTAACACAGGACACCCAATCTTCTATAGCTTCCGCTCCGAACCTTGACGCACCATCCTCCTCCAGCTTATCTTCGGGCACCTCTCAAGTTACCACCACTCGCCCGCCTGCCGCCACCACCAACACTAGCACCACAGCCACTTCACTTGATGTGTCAGAGGAGTTTTTTACACATCAGTTGGAAGAAATGAGTGATGCGCAACCATCATTGACAGAGGATGTAGATAACAGTGATATGTCTCAGTCAGGCAGCATTACAGACATGGACATACGGTGTGATGATGATGATGTTGTACCCGCTGCTGCTTCCTTTGTTGATTTGTCAGATACAAGTGAAGCGGTTGATGATGACGATGCGTCCGTGGATGTCACGTGGGTGCCCGCTAGAAGAGAAGAAGAACAGGGGGAAAGTTCAGATGGGGAGACAGAGAGGAGGAGGAGGAGACGGGTTGGAAGCAGGGGGAGGTCGTTGCAAGGAGCTAGTGGCACAGTCAGACAGCATGCATCGGCACCCGGGGTCAGCCAGACAGCACGCCAATCAACGCATGCTGTTGCCACCCCCAGAATGCCGCCATCGCAGAGCTCAGCAGTGTGGCATTTTTTTGTGTGTCTGCCTCTGACAACAGCGATGCCATTTGCAACCTGTGCCAAAAGAAACTGAGTCATGGGAAGTGCAACACCCACCTAGGTACAACTGCTTTGCAAAGGCACATGATCGCACATCACAAATGCCTATGGGATCAACACATGAGTAGAAGCAGCACACAAACTCAAAGCCGCCATCCTCCTCCTGGTCCATCATCTTCAGCCACATCAACCACTGCTGTCCTCCTTGCCCCCTCTCAACCATCTGCCACTCCGTCTCTCTTCCGGAGCAGTTCCTGCTCATCTGCCCACACTCAGGTGTCTGTCAAGGACATGTTTGAGCGTAAGAAGCCAATGTCACAAAGTCACCCCCTTGCCCGGCATCTGACAGCTGGCTTGTCTGAACTCTTAGCCCGCCAGCTTTTACCATACAAGCTGGTGGAGTCTGAGGCATTCAAAATTTCTTTTCACAAAAGGCAATCCCCAACCTGTACTCAATTGTGCGAAAGGAAGTAATGGCATATCTGGCACACAGTGTTGGGGCAAGGGTCCATATGACCACTGATAGCTGGTCTGAAAAGCATGGTCAGGGCAGGGTGTTAGTCCAAGACCGCTTGGCTTTTTTTTGGTTTGGGTGCGGCTAATCATGCAGGCCATATAGAGCTGCCACCATTCGGTGTTGTATCAGGTTGTTTCAGGTATTAAACTAATAAACTAATAAGAACAGCACTACCAAAATACAGCCAATTAAGGGCCTATCAAGACTGAGCCAAGGTTGTATTGAAGTATTTTGTTAGGCTAATCATGATGGCCATGTAGACCACCACCGAGAGGCCTGGAAGTAACAGGGATGAGATGATAGTGATAAAAATAGTACTACTTGAAACAACCGAGTTAGCCATGGGTGTTAGTCCAAGACCGCTTGGCTTTTTTTTTGTTTGGGTGCGGGTAATCATGCAGGCCATATAGAGCTGCCACTATTCGGTGTTGTATCAGGTATTAAACTAATAAGAACAGTACTAGCAAAATACAGCCAATTAAGGGCCTATCAAGACTGAGAAAAGGTTGGATTGTAGTATTTTGTTAGGCTAATCATGATGGCCATGTAGACCACCCCCGAGAGGCCTGGAAGTAACAGGGATGAAAGTGCTAAGAATCGTACTACTTGAAACAACCGAGTTAGCCATGGGTATTAGTCCAAGACCGCTTGGCTTTTTTTTGGGTTTGGGTGCGGCTAATCATGAAGGCCAGATAGACCTGCCACCATTCGGTGTTGTATCAGGTATTAAACTAATAAGAACAGTACTACCAAAATACAGCCAATTAAGGGCCTATGAAGACTGAGCCAAGGTTGGATTGTAGTATTTTTTTAGGCTAATCATGATGGCCATGTAGACCACCACGAGAGGCCTGGAAGTAACAGGGATGAGATGAAAGTGCTAAAAATAATAAAAAATGTTCTCAGGGATAACTTCTTGTCACAATTAATAGAGGAGCCAACTAGGAGTAAAGCTATATTGGATTTAGTGCTATCAAACAATACAGATATAATATCAAACATAGAAGTTAAAGAACATTTGGGTAACAGTGATCATAACATGGTCACATTTGAAATCTCTTTTCATATGCAGTGTTTTAAAGGCTTAACTAAGACTTTTAATTTCAAGAAAGCAAAATTCAACGATTTAAGGAAATCATTAAATAATATAAATTGGGACAATGTATTTTCTAATAAAAATACAGAGGATAAATGGATAATATTTAAAAATTTGTTAAATAAATATACATATCAATACATACCATATGGTTATAAAAATAAAAATAAAAAAACTAAGCCGTTATGGCTAAATAAAAATGTGTTAAAAGAAATTAGGAAAAAACGTAGGGCATTTAAATTATTAAAAGAAAATAGTACAGACTCAGCATACAATATTTATAAGGAATGTAACAAAGCATGCAAAAAAGCAATCAAATTAGCCAAAATTGAAAATGAAAAATTAATTGCCAAGGATTCTAAGTCTAACCCTAAAAGGTTCTTTAAGTACATAAATAGCAAAAAGTCTAAGAAGGATAATATAGGTACATTAAAATGTGTGGAGGGTAGCATGATAAATAATGACAGGGAGAAGGCTGAGGTACTAAACCAGTTTTTTTCTTCAGTATACACAAGAGAGGAACCATTGAATGATATTTTGGAACAGAATAGAACATGCCAGTCCATACCACTAACTGGGTTTTGTTTAGAGGATATCAGGAAAAAACTAAAAAATATTAAGGTAAATAAAACTCCAGGCCCAGATGGAATACACCCAAGGGTGTTAAGTGAACTTAGCACTGTTATAGACAAACCTTTACTCTTAATTTTTCAAGACTCATTATCCTCAGGCATGGTACCCCAGGATTGGCGTAAAGCTGATGTGGTGCCACTCTTCAAAAAGGGAAGCAGGGATGATCCAGGAAGCTATAGACCAGTTAGTCTGACATCAATAGTGGGGAAGATATTTGAAGGGATTATAAGGGATTATATTGATGAGCATATTCGTGTAAACAAGATTATGAGTTCTAATCAGCATGGCTTTAGGAGAAATAGATCATGTCAAACTAATCTAATTAGATTCTACGAGGAAGTAAGTAAAAATATAGATAAAGGGGAATCAGTTGATGTGATATACTTAGATTTTGCAAAGGCATTTGATACAGTGCCACATGAGAGATTAATGCACAAAATTAAGGGACTGGGAATAGCTGAAAATGTTAGCTCATGGATAAATAACTGGATAAAAGATAGGGAGCAACGAGTAGCAGTAAATGGATCATACTCAGATTGGACAAAGGTAATCAGTGGCGTCCCCCAGGGATCAGTACTGGGCCCTGTTCTTTTTAATATTTTTATAAATGACTTGGAGCAAGGATTAAATAGCGACATCTCTATTTTTGCAGATGATACTAAGTTAAGTAAGGTTATTAGGTCAGAGCAGGATGAACTCTCTTTGCAAAGGGATTTGCTAAAATTAGAACTATGGGCAAGTGAATGGAAAATGAGATTTAATACGGAAAAATGTAAGGTTCTACATTTTGGAAGTAAAAATAAGCAGGCTATGTATTTTTTAAATGGGACAAGACTTAGCCAAACACAGGAGGAAAGGGATTTGGGAGTAGTAATAGATAACAAGCTAAAGATGAGTGCACAATGCAGGGCAGCGGCTTCAAAGGCTAATAAGATACTAGCATGTATTAAAAGAGGCATTGATTCAAGGGAGGAAAGCATAATTCTGTCATTATATAAAGCCCTGGTAAGACCTCACCTTGAGTTTGGAGTGCAGTTCTGGGGACCGATTGCTAAAAAAGATATTGCAGAACTAGAAAAAGTTCAGAGAAGGGCCACAAAGCTAATAAGGGGATTGGAGAAATTAACCTATGAGGAGAGGCTAGCCAAACTGGGTCTGTTCTCTTTAGAAAAAAGGCGCTTGAGAGGTGACATGATTACTTTATATAAATATATTCAAGGCCCATATACAGAGATGGCAGAAGCTCTTTTTATTCCAAGAAAATTGGTTCTGACAAGAGGTCATAATTTAAGGTTGGAGGAAAGGAGATTTAATCTCCTGCAACGGAAACGTTTTTTCACTGTAAGAGCAATAAAATTGTGGAACTCATTACCAAAGGAGGTAGTGAATGCCAATACCATAGATACATTTAAAAATAGTCTGGATAAATTTCTGTATATAAACAAAATTCATGGATATGATTGCTAGTATTAAATGGGTCACATTTTAATGGGGTTATTTAAGCTTAACTGGAGCTTTTTGTAAGTATTTTAGATTTGTATAGGTTGAACTCGATGGACTTCAGTCTTTTTTCAACCTTATCTACTATGTTACTATGTTACTTGAAACAACCGAGTTAGCCATGGGTGTTAGTCCAAGACCGCTTGGCTTTTTTTTTTGTTTGGGTGCGGCTAATCATGCAGGCCATATAGAGCTGCCACCATTCGGTGTTGTATCAGGTATTAAACTAATAAGAACAGTACTAGCAAAATACAGCCAATTAAGGGCCTATGAAGAATGAGCCAAGGTTGGATTGTAGTATTTTGTTAGGCTAATCATGATGGTCATGTAGACCACCACCGAGAGGCCTGGAAGTAACAGGGATGAGATGAAAGTGCTAAGAATAGTACTACTTGAAACAACCGAGTTAGCCATGGGTGTTAGTCCAAGACCGCTTGGCTTTTTTTTGGTTTGGGTGCGGCTAATCATGCAGGCCATATAGACCTGCCGCCATTCGGTGTTGTATCAGGTATTAAACTAATAAGAACAGTACTACCAAAATACAGCCTATTAAGGGCCTATGAAGACTGAGCCAAGGTTGGATTGTAGTATTTTGTTAGGCTAATCATGATGGCCATGTAGACCACCACCGAGAGGCCTGGAAGTAACAGGGATGAGATGAAAGTGCTAAGAATAGTACTACTTGAAACAACCAAATTAGCCATGGGTGTTAGTCCAAGACCGCTTGGCTTTTTTTGGTTTGGGTGCGGCTAATCATGCAGGCCATATAGAGCTGCCACCATTCGTGTTGTATCAGGTATTAAACTAATAAGAACAGTACTACCAAAATACAGCCAATTAAGGGCCTTTGAAGACTGAGCCAAGGTTGGATTGTAGTATTTTGTTAGGCTAATCATGATGGCCATGTAGACCACCACTGAGAGGCCTGGAAGTAACAGGGATGAGATGAAAGTGCTAAGAATAGTAGAACTTGAAACACCCAAGTTAGCCATGGGTGTTAGTCCAAGACCGCTTGGCTTTTTTTTGGTTTGGGTGTGGCTAATCATGCAGGCCATATAGAGCTGCCACCATTCGGTGTTGTATCAGGTATTAAACTAATAAGAACAGCAGTACAAAAATACAGCCAATTAAGGGCCTATCAAGACTGAGCCAAGGTTGGATTGAAGTATTTTGTTAGGCTAATCATGATGGCCATGTAGACCACCCCCGAAAGGCCTGGAAGTAACAGGGATGAAAGTGCTAAGAATAGTACTACTTGAAACAACGGAGTTAGCCATGGGTATTAGTCCAAGACCGCTTGGCTTTTTTTTGGTTTGGGTGTGGCTAATCATGCAGGCCATATAGAGCTGCCACCATTCGGTGTTGTATCAGGTATTAAACTAATAAGAACAGCAGTACCAAAATACAGCCAATTAAGGGCCTATCAAGACTGAGCCAAGGTTGGATTGAAGTATTTTGTTAGGCTAATCATGATGGCCATGTAGACCACCACCGAGAGGCCTGGAAGTAACAGGGATGAGATGAAAGTGCTAAAAATAGTACTACTTGAAACAACCGAGTTAGCCATGGGTGTTAGTCCAAGACCGCTTGGTTTTTTTTTTGGTTTGGGTGCGGCTAATCATGCAGGCCATATAGAGCTGCCACCATTCGGTGTTGTATCAGGTATTAAACTAATAAGAACAGTACTACTAAAATACAGCCAATTAAGGGCCTATCAAGACTGAGCCAAGGTTGGATTGTAGTATTTTGTTAGGCTAATCATGATGGCCATGTAGACCACCCCCGAAAGGCCTGGAAGTAACAGCGATGAAAGTGCTAAGAATAGTACTACTTGAAACAACCGAGTTAGCCATGGGTGTTAGTCCAAGACCGCTTGGCTTTTTTTTGGGTTTGGGTGCGGCTAATCATGAAGGACAGATAGACCTGCCACCATTCGGTGTTGTAACAGGTATTAAACTGCTAAGAACAGTACTACTTAACCTAGTTACCAGGGGTCCCAGAGCATATGTTTTATTATTATATTTTGTAAGGGTAATCATGCAGGCCATATAGACCTCCCCTAATAGGGTGAGTAACAGTTATTGAATTGCTAAGAACAGTACTACTTAACACAAAGTTACCATGGGTCACAGAGCATGTGTTTTATTATTATATTTTGTTCGGTTAATCATGCAGGCCATATAGACCTCCCCCGATAGGGTGAGTAACAGGTATTAAAATGCTAAGAAGCGTACTACTTAACACAACCTAGTTACCATGGGTCCCAGCCGCATGTTTTGTTATTATATTTTGTAAGGGTAATCATTCAGGCCATATAGACCTCCACCGATAGGGTGAGTAACATGTATTAAAATGCTAAGGACATTACTACTTAACACAACATAGTTACCATGGGTCCCAGAACGCATGTGTTGTTATTATATTTTGTTAGGGTAATTATGCAGGCCATATAGACCTTCCCCGACAGGGTGTGTAACAGGTATTAAAATGCTAAGAACAGTACTACTTAACACAATCTAGTTACCATGGGTCCCAGACCCAGAGCAGATGTCTTATTATTATATTTTGTATGGGTAATCATGCAGGCGTATAGACCTCCCCAAATAGTATATTGCATCTTTGAGTTACAGAGATTAAAGTGCTAAGAATAGTACTTCTTAAAACACAACCTAGTTAACATGGGTCCTAGACCGCATGTCTTATTATTATATTTTGTCAGGGTAATCAGGCAGGCCATATAGACCTCCCCCGATAGGGGGGGGTAACAGGGATTAAAGTGCTAAGAAAAGTACTAATTAACACAAGCTAGTTACCATGGGTCCAACACTGTGTTCCTTGATATTATACTTTGTCAGGTTAATCATGCAGGCCATATAGACCTCCCTTGATAGGGGGAGTAACAGGGATTACAGTTCTAAGAATAGTACTATTTAAGCACAACCTAGTTACCATGGGTCCCAGACCAGATGTTTTCTTGTTATACTTTGTCAGGCTAATCATGCAGGCCATATAGAACTCCAACGAAAGAGGGGGTAAGAGGGATTAAAGTGATAAGAAAAGTTTTACTTAACACAACAAAATAACCATGGGTCCCAGACCGGGTGTCTTGTTGTTATACTTTGTCAGGGTAATCATACACGCCATATAGACCTCCACCAATAGGGGGAGTTACAGGGCTGAAAGTGCTAAGAATAGTACTACTTAACACAACCTAGTTGCCATGGGTCCAAGACCGCATGTTTAATTATTATACTTTCTCAGGGTAATTATATATCTAACAAATATATCTATTTCTCTTCTATCGATTCTATCTAACTATCAATCTATGTATATCTATCTATCCTATCTATCTATCTATCTTCTGTCCGGACTGTTTTGAGACAGCCACTTGTGTTTTTGACAAATTTGAAGTAGGAGGACAGACCAATCATCTTCTTCCATCTCCCAGTTCCAAAAATGAAGGCCATATAGACCTCCCCCGATAGGGGGAGTAACAGGTTGTAGTAAACTGCTAAGAATAGTACTACTTAACACACCACGGATCACAGACCGCATGTCTTATTGTTATACTCTGTCAGGGAAATTATATATATTTCAAATCTATTTATTTATCTATCAAATCGATCGAACTATCATACATATCTATCAAATGTAGATTGCATCTATTGATCGATGTAATTTGTATCTATAAAATGTATATTACATATTTTGGTTGATGTCATTCGTATCTATAAAATGTATATTGCATCTTTGATTCGATAACATTCGTATCTATCAAATGTATATTGCATCTATTGATTAATGTAATTCGTATCTATCAAATGTATATTGCATCTATTGATCTATGTAAATTGTATCGATCATATGTATATTGCATCGATTGAGCTATGTAATCTATGTATCTATCTATCAAATCAATCTATCTCGTGGTTATGCAAATGGACTGTTTGCGGTTGATTGTGGTGCGTTACACTTGGAGTTTGCTCTGTCACTGTGAAGCGGCCGTAACCCTTACACTAGATACGACATCATAACAGATGTTTTAAAGCACGTTATTGCAAACAATTTGGGAATGTTAGGTGATTTAGGCCCTTTATGGGTTAAAAGCAGACTCTGCATAAACTATGTAATTTTCCATGGGAGTTTTGCCAGGGATCCCCCTCCAGCATGCCACAGTCCCGGTGTTAGTCCCCTTGAAACAACTTTTCCATCACTATTGTGGCCAGAAAGAGTCCTTGTAGGTTTTAAAGTTCGCCTGCCTATTAAAGTCAATGGCGGTTCATGCGGTTCGCCGGTTCGCGAACAATACCGGAAGTTCGAGTCCGCCGTTCATGAACCAAAATTTTTAAGTTCGCGACATCACTACTTGTGTAATCGAATTGCAGTTGCCTGCCTGCCAGTTTGTGTGCCAGTCCCACTTGCCAACTAGTGCCACCACTCATATCTGTTGTAACAGTAGTGTAAATTTTTTTTAAAAAAACTTTTTTGACTGTGAAACATCAGTCTGCTAGTGTAATCTAATAGCAGTTGCCTGCCTGCCAGCATGTGTGCCAGGCCCACTTGCCAACTAGTGCCACCACTCATATCTGTTGTAACAGTAGTGTAAATTTAAAAAAAAACAACTTTTTTGACTGTGAAACATCAGTCTGCTAGTGTAATCTAATTGCAGTTCCCTGCCTGCCAGCGTGTGTGCCAGGCCCACTTGCTAAGTGCCACCACTCATATCTGTTGTAACAGTAGTGTAAATTTTTTTTAAAAAAACTTTTTTGACTGTGAAACATCAGTCTGCTAGTGTAATCTAATTGTAGTTGCCTCCCTGCCAGTGTGTGTGCCAGGCCCACTTGCCACCACTCATATCTGTTGTAACAGTAGTGTACATTTTGTAAAAAAAAACTTTTTTGACTGTGAAACATCAGTCTGCTAGTGTAATCTAATTGCAGTTGCCTGCCTGCCAGCATGTGTGCCAGGCCCACTTGCTAAGTGCCACCACTCATATCTGTTGTAACAGTAGTGTACATTTTGTAAAAAAAAACTTTTTTGACTGTGAAACATCAGTCTGCTAGTGTAATCTAATTGCAGTTGCCTGCCTGCCAGCGTGTGTGCCAGGCCCACTTGCTAAGTGCCACCACTCATATCTGTTGTAACAGTAGTGTAAATTTTAAAAAATTAACTTTTTTGACTGTGAAACATCAGTCTGCTAGTGTAATCTAATTGTAGTTGCCTGCCTGCCAGTGTGTGTCCCAGGCCCACTTGCCAACTAGTGCCACCACTCATATCTGTTGTAACAAAAGTGTACATTTTGTAAAAAAAAACTTTTTTGACTGTGAAACATCAGTCTGCTAGTGTAATCTAATTGCAGTTGCCTGCCTGCCAGCATGTGTGCCAGGCCCACTTGCTAAGTGCCACCACTCATATCTGTTGTAACAGTAGTGTAAATTTTTTTAAAAAAAACTTTTTTGACTGTGAAACATCAGTCTGCTAGTGTAATCTAATTGTAGTTGCCTCCCTGCCAGTGTGTGTGCCAGGCCCACTTGCCACCACTCATATCTGTTGTAACAGTAGTGTACATTTTGTAAAAAAAAACTTTTTTGACTGTGAAACATCAGTCTGCTAGTGTAATCTAATTGCAGTTGCCTGCCTGCCAGCATGTGTGCCAGGCCCACTTGCTAAGTGCCACCACTCATATCTGTTGTAACAGTAGTGTAAATTTTTTTAAAAAAAACTTTTTTGACTGTGAAACATCAGTCTGCTAGTGTAATCTAATTGTAGTTGCCTCCCTGCCAGTGTGTGTGCCAGGCCCACTTGCCACCACTCATATCTGTTGTAACAGTAGTGTACATTTTGTAAAAAAAACCTTTTTTGACTGTGAAACATCAGTCTGCTAGTGTAATCTAATTGCAGTTGCCTGCCTGCCAGCGTGTGTGCCAGGCCCACTTGCCAACTAGTGCCACCACTCATATCTGTTGTAACAGTAGTGTAAATTTTTTTTTAAAATGTTTTTGACTGTGAAAAATCAGTCTGCTAGTGTAATCTAATTGCAGTTGCCTGCCTGCCTGCCAGCGTGTGTGCCAGGCCCACTTGCCAACTAGTGCCACCACTCATACCTGTTGTAACAGTAGTGTACATTTTGTAAAAAAAAACTTTTGACTGTGAAACATCAGTCTGCTAGTGTAATCTAATTGCAGTTCTCTGCCTGCCAGCGTGTGTGCCAGGCCCACTTGCTAAGTGCCACCACTCATATCTGTTGTAACAGAAGTGTAATTTTTTTTAAAAAAAAACTTTTTTGACTGTGAAACATCAGTCTGCTAGTTTAATCTAATTGTAGTTGCCTGCCTGCCAGCGTGTGTGCCAGGCCCACTTGCCAACTAGTGCCACCACTCACATCTGTTGTAACAGTAGTGTAAATTTAATAAAAAAAACTTTTTTGACTGTGAAACATCAGTCTGCTAGTGTATTCTAATTGCAGTTGCCTGCCTGCTAGCGTGTGTGCCAGGCCCACTTGCCCAGTGCTACCACTCATATCTAGTGTAACAGTAGTGTAAATAATTTAAAAAAAAAAAAACTTTTTTGAGGGTGAAACATCAGTCTGCTAGTGTAATCTAATTGCAGTTGCCTGCCTGCCAGCATGTGTGCCAGGCAAACAGCGTATACTGTGCCCACTTGCCCAGTGGCACCACTCATATCTTGTTTAATAGTAGTGTAAGTGTACATTTAAAAAAATAAAAACTTTTTTGACTGTGAAACATCAGTCTGCTTTTTTGTGTCAGGCTCACAGCATATACTGTGCCCACTAGCCCAGTGCCACCACTCATATCTTGTTTAATAGTAGTGAAAGTGTACATTTAAAACAAATGACAGGCAGAGGCAGGCCACCTCTCAGGTGCCGTCGTGGTCGTGGTGCTGTGATTCCCTTTGGCCGTAGAGTAATGCCCAGTTTTCAGAAGCCACGTCCCATGAACTCAAAGTTCTGAGGAGGACATAGTTGACTTTTTAACACAGGACACCCAATCTTCTATAGCTTCCGCTCCGAACCTTGACGCACCATCCTCCTCCAGCTTATCTTCGGGCACCTCTCAAGTTACCACCACTCGCCCGCCTGCCGCCACCACCAACACTAGCACCACTCATATCTGTTGTAACAGAAGTGTAATTTTTTTTTAAAAAAAACTTTTTTGACTGTGAAACATCAGTCTGCTAGTTTAATCTAATTGTAGTTGCCTGCCTGCCAGCGTGTGTCCCAGGCCCACTTGCCAACTAGTGCCACCACTCACATCTGTTGTAACAGTAGTGTAAATTTAATAAAAAAAAACTTTTTTGACTGTGAAACATCAGTCTGCTAGTGTATTCTAATTGCAGTTGCCTGCCTGCTAGCGTGTGTGCCAGGCCCACTTGCCCAGTGCTACCACTCATATCTAGTGTAACAGTAGTGTAAATAATTTAAAAAAAAAAAAACTTTTTTGAGGGTGAAACATCAGTCTGCTAGTGTAATCTAATTGCAGTTGCCTGCCTGCCAGCATGTGTGCCAGGCAAACAGCGTATACTGTGCCCACTTGCCCAGTGGCACCACTCATATCTTGTTTAATAGTAGTGTAAGTGTACATTTAAAAAAATAAAAACTTTTTTGACTGTGAAACATCAGTCTGCTTTTTTGTGTCAGGCTCACAGCATATACTGTGCCCACTAGCCCAGTGCCACCACTCATATCTTGTTTAATAGTAGTGAAAGTGTACATTTAAAACAAATGACAGGCAGAGGCAGGCCACCTCTCAGGTGCCGTCGTGGTCGTGGTGCTGTGATTCCCTTTGGCCGTAGAGTAATGCCCAGTTTTCAGAAGCCACGTCCCATGAACTCGAAAAGTTCTGAGGAGGACATAGTTGACTTTTTAACACAGGACACCCAATCTTCTATAGCTTCCGCTCCGAACCTTGACGCACCATCCTCCTCCAGCTTATCTTCGGGCACCTCTCAAGTTACCACCACTCGCCCGCCTGCCGCCACCACCAACACTAGCACCACAGCCACTTCACTTGATGTGTCAGAGGAGTTTTTTACACATCAGTTGGAAGAAATGAGTGATGCGCAACCATCATTGACAGAGGATGTAGATAACAGTGATATGTCTCAGTCAGGCAGCATTACAGACATGGACATACGGTGTGATGATGATGATGTTGTACCCGCTGCTGCTTCCTTTGTTGATTTGTCAGATACAAGTGAAGCGGTTGATGATGACGATGCATCCGTGGATGTCACGTGGGTGCCCGCTAGAAGAGAAGAAGAACAGGGGGAAAGTTCAGATGGGGAGACAGAGAGGAGGAGGAGGAGACGGGTTGGAAGCAGGGGGAGGTCGTTGCAAGGAGCTAGTGGCACAGTCAGACAGCATGCATCGGCACCTGGGGTCAGCCAGACAGCACGCCAATCAACGCATGCTGTTGCCACCCCCAGAATGCCGCCATCGCAGAGCTCAGCAGTGTGGCATTTTTTTGTGTGTCTGCCTCTGACAACAGCGATGCCATTTGCAACCTGTGCCAAAAGAAACTGAGTCATGGGAAGTGCAACACCCACCTAGGTACAACTGCTTTGCAAAGGCACATGATCGCACATCACAAATGCCTATGGGATCAACACATGAGTAGAAGCAGCACACAAACTCAAAGCCGCCATCCTCCTCCTGGTCCATCATCTTCAGCCACATCAACCACTGCTGTCCTCCTTGCCCCCTCTCAACCATCTGCCACTCCGTCTCTCTTCCGGAGCAGTTCCTGCTCATCTGCCCACACTCAGGTGTCTGTCAAGGACATGTTTGAGCGTAAGAAGCCAATGTCACAAAGTCACCCCCTTGCCCGGCATCTGACAGCTGGCTTGTCTGAACTCTTAGCCCGCCAGCTTTTACCATACAAGCTGGTGGAGTCTGAGGCATTCAAAAAATTTGTAGCTATTGGGACACCGCAGTGGAAGGTACCCGGTCAAAATTTCTTTTCACAAAAGGCAATCCCCAACCTGTACTCGATTGTGCGAAAGGAAGTAATGGCATGTCTGGCACACAGTGTTGGGGCAAGGGTCCATATGACCACTGATAGCTGGTCTGAAAAGCATGGTCAGAGCAGGTATATCATCTACACTGTGCATTGGGTAAACTTGCTGACAGCTGCCAAGCATGGAATGCGTGGCTCTGCAGAGGAGGAGTTGGTGACACTGCCACGGCTTGCAGGCAGGCCTGCTGCCACCTCCTTTACTCCTCCTACTCCATCCTCTTCCATAACCTCCTTGGCTGAGTCCTCTTCTGCTGGTGCGTCTTGCTCCACATCAACGGCACCCCCCCAGCTCCGCAGGTACTATTCCACATCCCGGATACGGCAGTGTCACGCCGTTTTGGGGTTGACTTGCCTGAAAGCAGAGAGTCACACCGGACCAGCACTCCTGTCTGCCCTGAAAGCACAGGTGGATCAGTGGCTGACTCCGCACCAACTGGAGATCGGCAAAGTGGTTTCTGACAACGGAAGTAATTTGGTGGCGGCATTGAAATTGGGCAAGTTGACACATGTGCCGTGCATGGCACATGTGTGTAATCTGATCGTACCATGCTTTGTGCATAAGTACCCAGGCTTACAGGATGTCCTGAAGCAGGCCAGGGAGGTGTGTGGCCATTTGAGGCGTTCCTACACGGCCATGGTGCACTTTTCCGATATCCAGCGGCAAAACAACATGCCAGTGAGGCGCTTGATTTGCGACAGCCCAACACGTTGGAATTCAACACTCCTAATGTTCGACCGCCTGCTCCAATAAGAAAAAGCCATTAACGAGTATTTGTATGACCAGGGTGCTAGGACAGCCTCTGCGGAGCTGGGAATTTTTTTCCCACATTACTGGGCGCTCATGCGCAATGCCTGTAGGCTCATGCATCCTTTTGAGGAGGTGACAAACCTAGTCAGTCGCACCTAAGGCACAATCAGCGACATCATACCATTTGTTTTCTTCCTGGAGCGTGCCCTGCGAAGAGTGCTGGATCAAGAGGAGGAATGTGGCTTTGAGGAGGAGGAAGAAGACCAACCACAACAGGCATCCCAGGGTGCTCATTGTCACCTATCTGGTACCCATGGTGTTGTACGTGGCTGGGGGAAGAAGATACCTTCAGTGACATCACTGAGGACGAGGAACGGGACATGAGTAGCTCGGCATCCAACCTTGTGCAAATGGGGTCTTTCATGCTGTCGTGCCTGTTGAGGGACCCTCGTATAAAAAAGCTGAAGGAGAACGACCTTTACTGGGTGTTTACGCTAAAGTGCCAGAAATATTACCGAATTACAACAAGTCGGAAAGGATGCAGCATTTCCAAAATAAATTAAAAAGTATGCTTTACACAGCGTATAAGGATGATGTCACAGTACAACGTGAATCTAACAGGGGAAGAGCTGAAAGTAATCCTCCGACTCCCACGACCATGCCGGCAAGGAAAGGATGCTTTACGTGTTGTTGATGGAGGACATGCGGAGCTTTTTAACTCCTATGCATCGCCACAACCGACCGACAGGTAGCAGACTACCTCGCCTTAACTGCAGATCTCGACACTCTGAGGAGCGAGGAACCCCTTGACTACTGGGTGTGCAGGCTTGACCTGTGGCCTGAGCTATCCCAATTTGCAATAGAACTTCTGGCCTGCCCCGCTTCAAGTGTCCTATCAGAAAGGACCTTCAGTGCAGCAGGAGGTATTGTCACTGAGAAGAGAAGTCGCCTAGGTCAAAAAAGTCTAGATTACCTCACCTTTATTAAGATGAATGAGGGATGGATCCCGAAGGGACTGACATTGTGCGATACATTCGAGTAAAAAAGGCCTGATGAGATGAGCTGCCTTGGGCTAAAAATGGTCCACACGCTGCTGTATTTTATCTTCAAATGCCAGATGACTTGCGTGACTTATCCGCCACCAACTAGGGTTCAAGCCGCAATGTTTTAGGGCACTTTCTGCCTGGGAAACAAACATCAATTTTTCTGGCCGCTGCTACAGCAGGGGCTGCAATAATACCTAATTTTTCAGGCATGTGTACATGCCATATTTTTCTGGCCTCTGGTGCTGCACTGTGGCTTCAAAACCAAAACCAAAACCAAAAAAAAGACACTTAACAGGATTAAACTGATAGGACACACCACTCCTATCTGGTGGCACATTAGATTGCACGCGCAGTGCCCCAAATATCAAATCTATCTATCTCGTGGCCGGACAGTTTTGTGACAGCCACTTGTGTTTCGGCCAAATGTCCATCGGCTAAAAGTTTGGCCACGATTGCACACGCAGTGCCCCAAATTTGAAGTAGGAGGACCAACCAAGCATCTTTTTCCATCTCCCGGTTCCTAAAATCCATGCCATATACACATCCCCTGATAGGGGACACCGCAGTGGAAAGTACCCGGCCGAAATTTCTTTGCACAAAAGGCAATCCCCAACCTGTACTCGATTGTGCAAAAGGAAGTAACCTTACCATGGGTCCCAGCCCGCATGTCTTGTAATTCTCTGTCTGGGAAATTATATATCTATCAAATCTATCTATTTATCTATCAAATCTATCTAACTATCAATCAATCGTATCTATCAAATGTATATTGCATCTATTGATCTATGTAATCTATGTATCTATCAATCAAATCTATCTATCTCTTGACCGGACGGTTTTGTGACAGTCACTTGTGTTTCGGCCAAATGTCCGTCGGCTAAAAGTCCGGCCACGATTGCACGCGCAGTGCCCCAAATTTGAAGTAGGAGGACCGACCAAGCATCTTTTTCCATCTCCCAGCTCCTAAAATCCATGACATATACACGTCCCCTGGCGCCGCAACTGCCTCTGGGAACCTTACCATGGGTCCCAGACCGCACGTCTTGTAATTCTCTGTCTGGGAAATTATATATCTATCAAATCTATCTGTTTATCTATCAAATCTATCTAACTATCAATTGTATCTATCAAATGTATATTGCATCTTTTGATCTATGTAATATATGTATCTATCTATCAAATCTATCTATCTCGTGGCCGGACGGTTTTGTGACAGTCACTTGTGTTTCGGCCAAATGGCCGTCAGCTAAAAGTCCGGCCACGATTGCACGCGCAGTGCCCCAAATTTGAAGTAGGAGGACCGACCAAGCTTCTTTTTCCATCTCCTGGTTCCTAAAATCCATGCCATATACATCTCCCCTGATAGGGGGAGTAACAGGTATTAAACTGATCAGAATAGTACTACTTAACACACCACTCATATCTGGTGCCACAGTAGATTGCACGCGCAGTGCCCCAAATTTGAAGTAGGAGGACCGACCAAGCATCTTTTTCCATCTCCCGGTTCCTAAAATCCATGCCATATACACGTCCCCTGGCGCCGCAACTGCCTCTGGGAACCTTACCATGACCACACGTCTTGTAATTCTCTGTCTGGGAAATTATATATCTATCAAATCTATCTATTTATCTATCAAATCTATCTAACTATCAATCGTATCTATCAAATGTATATTGCATCTATTGATCTATGTAATATATGTATCTATCTATCAAATCTATCTATCTCGTGGCCGGACGGTTTTGTGACAGCCACTTGTGTTTCAGCCAAATGTCCGTCGGCTAAAAATCCGGCCACGATTGCACGCGCAGTGCCCCAAATTTGAAGTAGGAGGACCGACCAAGCATCTTTTTCCATCTCCCGGCTCCTAAAATCCATGACATATACACGTCCCCTGGCGCCGCAACTGCCTCTGGGAACCTTACCATGGGTCTCAGACCACACGTCTTGTAATTCTCTGTCTGGGAAATTATATATCTATCAAATCTATCTATTTATCTATCAAATCTATCTAACTATCAATTGCATCTATCAAATGTATATTGCATCTTTTGATCTATGTAATCTATGTATCTATCTATCAAATCTATCTATCTCATGGCCGGACTGTTTTGTGACAGCCACTTGTGTTTCGGCCAAATGTCCGTCGGACAAATGTCCGTTGGCCAAATGGCCGTCAGCTAAAAGTCCGGCCACGATTGCACGCGCAGTGCCCCAAATTTGAAGTAGGAGGACCGACCAAGCTTCTTTTTCCATCTCCTGGTTCCTAAAATCCATGCCATATACTCCTCCCCTGATAGGGGGAGTAACAGGTATTAAACTGATCAGAATAGTACTACTTAACACACCACTCATATCTGGTGCCACAGTAGATTGCACGCGCAGTGCCCCAAATTTGAAGTAGGAGGACCGACCAAGCATCTTTTTCCATCTCCCAGTTCCTAAAATCCATGCCATATACACGTCCCCTGGCACGGCAACTGCCTCTGGGAACCTTACCATGACCACACGTCTTGTAATTCTCTGTCTGGGAAATTATATATCTATCAAATCTATCTATTTATCTATCAAATCTATCTAACTATCAATCGTATCTATCAAATGTATATTGCATCTATTGATCTATGTAATATATGTATCTATCTATCAAATCTATCTCGTGGCCGGACGGTTTTGTGACAGCCACTTGTGTTTCGGCCAAATGTCCGTCAGCCAAATGTCCGTCGGCTAAAAGTCCGGCCACGATTGCACGCGCAGTGCCCCAAATTTGAAGTAGGAGGACAGACCAAGCATCTTTTTCCATCTCCTGGTTCCTAAAATCCATGCCATATACACCTCGCCCCGATAGGGGGAGTAACAGGTATTAAACTGATCAGAATAGTACTACTTAACACACCACTCATATCTGGTGCCACAGTAGATTGCACGCGCAGTGCCCCAAATTTGAAGTAGGAGGACCGACCAAGCATCTTTTTCCATCTCCCAGTTCCTAAAATCCATGCCATATACACGTCCCCTGGCACGGCAACTGCCTCTGGGAACCTTACCATGGGTCCCAGACCGCACGTCTTGTAATTCTCTGTCTGGGAAATTATATATCTATCAAATCTATCTATTTATCTATCAAATCTATCTATCGTATCTATCAAATGTATATTGCATCTATTGATCTATCTATCTAATCTATGTATCTATGTATCTATGAAATCTATCTATCTCGTGGTTGTGCAATTGGACTGTTTGCGGTTGTTTTCAGTGCGTTAAACGGGGAGTTTGGTCTGTCACTGTGAAGCGGGCGTAACCCTTACACTACCTGATCGATACAACATCATACCTGATGTTTTAAAGCACGTTATTCCAAACAATTTAGGAATGTTAGGTGATTTATGCCCTTTATGGCTTAAAAACAGACTCTGCATCAACTAAGTAATTTTCCGTGGGAGTTTTGCCATGGATCCCCCTCTGGCATTCCACAGTCCAGGTGTTAGTTCCTTTGAAACAACTTTTCCATCACTATTGTGGCCAGAAAGAGTCCCTGTGGGTTTTAAAATTTGCCTGCCTATTGAAGTCAATGGCGGTTCGCCCGGTTCGCGAACAGTTGCAGAAGTTTGAGTCCGCCGTTCGCAAACGGAAAATTTTAAGTTTGCAAAATCACTATTCAGAGATTAATGCATTTTCTTGTTATACACAATAACATGCATATTGCAATGTTTATCTCATTATTGCCCAGACTACTGCCCATTCTATTGTAAACAGCATATTATTTAACAACATTATTCAACAACATTATTTGACAACATTATTCAACTTCTATCAAACACATAACTTTATATGAATTTTTTCCTAAAGTCTCAATATTGCCATCATGCCTCTACGTTTATCTGCAATATATACATATCGTCCTAGGTTTAATTGGTAGCTATGGATTTGTTTCATATATTGTCAAATAGGCATTCTTCATAAACATTGTTTTAAGGCAATAGATAGGACATATAGGACACATATATAAATGCAAAAAATACATTCTTCATTACTTATGTGTTTACAATTTACTAGCCTGTTAGTATGCATAAAAGGATTTTTTTTTGTCGACAAAAAAGAGGAAGAGACCTCTCCAAAGACTGCACATATAGCACTCTAAGCCTGGACTAGAAGTGGAGAAATTGGGAAATTTAAAATATAACTTTTATTTTATATATTTAAAATAGAACACTCAATTAAAAACAACCAAAGAATTGGAGGCCTATTCCTTAATCTTCAGTAAGCCTTTGATATGTCAAAAGTGTTTAGAAGGAAATTGTATAGGTAGGTAGCTATACTTATGACCACTATTAGCAAATTCAGTAGTTAGTAGGGAGGATCAATATTACAATATCAGGCACAGTATGTGCTGTAGTGATATAAGGTATTAATATACTATGGGAGTCATCATATATAGTGTTATAATGCCACTTAGTGTCGAACCCTTACAGCAATAAATGTTTAGATAAGAAAGTTTGTTTTGTTATTTGATTTATTCAAGGTGTTATCTTCAGTTCATAATCAGAGATCTCCGTTTCAATATTGTGTTTATAATTGGGTTTTATTAATATGTAACACTAATGACACTCCGTAAACATAAGAAAAGTGATATTTATAATTGTGTGATATCACTTTATTTGTACATATAACATCACATTCATATTATGCTTGAATTAGTACTGGGTGATATGACTGCAGAGCATTCGAATAACACATGAAAACCTGAAAAAGTGCTTTAATGCGCATTTAAAATTGTGTAATATCACTTTCTTTCTGCATATAATACCAAATTTAATTAGTATTTGGACAGATACTGAATAGTGTGGATTTCCAAGTATTCGACTTACACTCAACCCCTTGTGAGTGTTTTGATATGCTTATTATGCATGTAGTGTCACTTTCATACTGTACTTAGATTGATACTAAGTCATGTAGGTTACAGAGCATGCGATTTGCATATAATACCTTATGACTGTTTATTTATGATAATTGTAACTGTGTGATGTCACTTTATTTGTACATGTAACATCACATTCAATTATGGTAACATGTTGCAGCCCATGCGTTAGCTGAGTGTATCAGATTGGAGTATATTTACTTAAAATGAATAGGTCATTCATCTCAAATAAAATTGATATTTGATGTATTAAATACTCTCACTGTGTGTTAACTATTGTTACATAGATAAAGTTATATCACTATTAAATTGTAAAGTACAACAATAGGAGACAAGTTTTGTGTGAAATTAATTATAGAAAACTAGCAAGTGGGTTTGTAATAGTAGATCTGGACGTGCCAGTGTAAATTGCACTAGTGTAGTGAGTTCAATCCGTCCAATGACTATACCGGAATATGTCCGGTCTATGTTTATAGCCGCCAAAATATGACAACTCACTACAGCCGCTTGTAGTATTTCTATTAAGTAATCAATAGCATTGTCTGTCCTGTTAGCACTTTCTAGCGGTGGTCACAGAATTATTGATAGTGACTACACAGTTAGCAGCACGCTAGCAATTTAAATAATTGTTCAGTAAGAGTTAGTATCAAACATTCCCCCCTACAGAAATCCAGTACTTGTATGCAGCTCTTATTAAATAGCTGATTTTCAATAAAGTTCCTCGCTAATAGTTTGTAACATTCTATTTTGTCTAAGTTAGCGATAGCTCAGTAAGTAGCAAAGTAAAGTTGTTCATAGTTCTCTTAGTATCACTAAAGTATTTTAAGTCTATACCCTCCTATACAGGCCAACAATTCTAGGTAGCGTTTAAAAATATATAGAGCTCCCCTAAGCTCTACAACCCCCTGACCAGTTTCGCCCGTATCGGGCTTTTTCAAAGGCGGCAAGCCGCCGGAAGTTTGAGAGTATAAGCGGGTTGAGGACCCGGTCCCAAATGTATCTCCTGTTTGATTGGGTAGTCTAAATGTCTGTCTGGTGAGTTCCACCAATCATTGAATTACTTTTTTGGCAATAGCTGTAGGAGTTAGAAGATCACGAGCGTAAGATGCCGATATGCCTTTAGATGGATATTAACTGCAACTTGTTAAAGGAGAATAAGGGGAAACAAAGTTTCCATCTGGAACTGTTATGTTGCTTATAATAATGTGTATCTTCACCATAATAAATGTTCGGTCCTATTCATTTAATGTATCTTATTCCACATATTGTGATGAATTTTATGAATACGTTTTTAAGCATGTGGAAATTAGTTATATGTCTGATGTTAAATAAAAAAGTAATAGAACAAATTGGGATAAAAAATATGAACAATTTTATTATAGAAATGTTCTTCACTCAGGTTGTTTTACTCAGTTTTGATGTTTCTTTCTACTGTAGTGAAGTGATTTACAGAGTGGTATAATAATAAAAAACATAATTTAAAGTATCATATTTGTTCCAATTTTTCTCTTTTTTATTTTGTGTTATTTAGTTTATATGTATCCATTCATTTTAGTTTAAGGTACTTTGTTTGTATTGATGTTATAATTCATTGAACAAAAAGACATATTTATGGAAGATGATTTGGGGTATATATTTGTGCTGATTCCATTAAATAATATTTGATATGAAGAGATATGTACTTATGTTGGCATGTCAAATATGTTTTATAATTAGCATTCTTTATACTAATAGGGCATCTGTGTTACTTATGCTTTTGTGTATATTTTGCATTATAGTGCAGTGGATAACTAAAACACCATGTGTTCAATACTTACTTTTATAAAATTAAAGTCTAACAAAAGAAAGTTGAATGTGACAGTGTTGTGAAGAATGTTTTTGATTGCTATCAATGAAAGTGCTCTTATTAGTTAAAATAATCAAAAAGAATATAATAAAAATTATATGTAATGTGAATGAACAAAGGATATGTGAGCTGAAATGGAATCTAACTGTGTCATGTTTCAATATAATGCTATGTATGCATCAAGCATAAGTGACTGAAAATAGTATATGTGCTTCCATGTGAGGGATAATACATGGTGGTGGGTGCAAATTGGTGTGTGTGACAAAAAACATGTGACTTACAGTAAAAGAAATACTATATATAAAGTACTATAAGTGAATTGTGTATACTTGTATGCGTGATAGTTTCACTACTATAAATTTTTAATGAAATTAAATTTTTTTTATAAACCATATCGCTCTTGATTAACTGAGAGCTTGTGGTTTTACTGTTTGTTAGGCTATCTCACTACTGTTATTATTTACTCAAACTGATGTGTCTCTTCCATATGCTTATTTGTATTAGGGACATTCTTTGAATTATTACCTCTAATCTATGTTTGAAGATGCACTTAAAAATTATTGTTTTCGTTCATCCCGAATGGTTGAACAGCATTAAGAAGGTATATCCATCTACTTTCCCTTTTTAATAAAACTGTTTCAAGATTTCCTCCTCTGATGCCCAGTCTTATTCTTTCTACACCTTTACATTGTAGTTCTTCAGCATTAGCTTTATGGTACTGTAGGAAATGTTGCGCAACACTTGTTAGAGTTTTCTCATCTTTCTTATCTTTCTCAGCGTTTCTGATGTTGCGTAGATGTTCCATTATTCTCACTCTTAATTTTCGTGTCGTCATCCCTACATAAAATTTTCCACACTTACAACTGAGTAGATATATTACTCCCTCCGTTTGGCAACTGATGTAATCTTTGATGACATGTTTGTTCCTGAATCGTTCTATTATGTGATCAGATTTGATCATATATTTACATGTACTGCTAATTATAAAACATATTTGACATGCCAACATAAGTACATATCTCTTCATATCAAATATTATTTAATGGAATCAGCACGAATATATACCCCAAATCATCTTCCATAAATATGTCTTTTTGTTCAATGAATTATAACATCAATACAAACAAAGTACCTTAAACTAAAATGAATGGATACATATAAACTAAATAACACAAAATAAAATAAAAAAGAGAAAAATTGGAACAAATATGATACTTTAAATTATGTTTTTTATTATTATACCACTCTGTAAATCACTTCACTACAGTAGAAAGAAACATCAAAACTGAGTAAAACAACCTGAGTGAAGAACATTTCTATAATAAAATTGTTCATATTTTTTATCCCAATTTGTTCTATTACTTTTTTATTTAACATCAGACATATAGCTAATTTCCACATGCTTAAAAACTTATACATAAAATTCATCACAATATGTGGAATAAGATACATTAAATGAATAGGACCGAACATTTATTATGGTGAAGATACACATTATTATAAGCAACATAACAGTTCCAGATGGAAACTTTGTTTCCCCTTATTGTCCTTTAACAAGTTGAAGTTAATATCCATCTAAAGGCATATCGGCATCTTACGCTCGTGATCTTCTAACTCCTACAGCTATTGCCAAAAAAGTAATTCAATGATTGGTGGAACTCACCAGACAGACATTTAGACTACCCAATCAAACAGGAGATACGTTTGGGACCGGGTCCTCAACCCGCTTATACTCTCAAACTTCCGGCGGCTCGCTGCCTTTGAAAAAGCCTGATACGGGCAAAACCGGTCAGGAGGTTTTAGAGCTTAGGGGAGCTCTATATATTTTTAAACGCTACCTAGAATTGCTGGCCTGTATAGGAGGGTATAGACTTAAAATACTTTAGTGATACTAAGAGAACTATGAACAACTTTACTTTGCTACTTACTGAGCTATCGCTAACTTAGACAAAATAAAATGTTACACACTATTAGCGAGGAACTTTATTGAAAATCAGCTATTTAATTAGAGCTGCATACAAGTACTGGATTTCTCTAGGGGGGGATGTTTGATACTAACTCTTACTGACAAACTTGTACAAACAATTATTTAAATTGCTAGCGTGCTGCTAACTGTGTAGTCACTATCAATAATTCTGTGACCACCGCTAGAAAGTGCTAACAGGACAGACAATGCTATTGATTACTTAATAGAAATACTACAAGCGGCTGTAGTGAGTTGTCATATTTTGGCGGCTATAAACATAGACCGGACATATTCCGGTATAGTCATTGGACGGATTGAACTCACTACACTAGTGCAATTTACACTGGCACGTCCAGATCTACTATTACAAACCCACTTGCTAGTTTTCTATAATTAATTTCACACAAAACTTGTCTCCTATTGTTGTACTTTACAATTTAATAGTGATATAACTTTATCTATGTAACAATAGTTAACACACAGTGAATGTATTTAATACATCAAATATTAATTTTATTTGAGATGAATGACCTATTCATTTTAAGTAAATATACTCCAATCTGATACACTCAGCTAACGCATGGGCTGCAACATATTACCATAATTGAATGTGATGTTACATGTACAAATAAAGTGACATCACACAGTTGAAATTATCATAAATAAACAGTCATAAGGTATTATATGCAAATCGCATGCTCTGTAACCTACATGACTTAGTATCAATCTAAGTACAGTATGAAAGTGACACTACATGCATAATAAGCATATCAAAACACTCACAAGGGGTTGAGTGTAAGTCGAATACTTGGAAATCCACAATATTCAGTATCTATCCAAATACTAATTAAATTTGATATTATATGCAGAAAGAAAGTGATATTACACAATTTTAAATGCGCATTAAAACACTTATTCAGGTTTTCATGTGTTATTCGAATGCTCTGCAGTCATATTACCCAGTACTAATTCAAGCATAATATGAATGTGATGTTATATGTACAAATAAAGTGATATCACACAATTATAAATATCACTTTTCTTATGTTTACTGAGTGTCATTAGTGTTACATATTTTAAATTTCCCAATTTTTCCACTTCTTGTCCAGGCTTAGAATGCTATATGTGCAGTCTTTGGAGAGGTCTCTTCCTCTTTTTTGTCTAGTATATTACACACTGCACAGCACCAACTTTTCTGCTACAATAAATAATGAGACATGAACATGGTTTATGTCAGCTAATATAAATATAGAAAAGGTTGCCGGTGTGGTGCCACTGTATTTGCGTTGTAGTAAAGGATTTTTTTTGTACCTTCATTTTTATTACATATATTGTATTTTAAATATTTTTTATGTACTGTTAGTGTTCTATTTGGGGCGCCATTCAGTTACACCCATCACAGGTCAGTGATTGGATAGCCATCCCCTTAAGTACACTGCAGATACCTTTAGCATATGTTCCTATGACTAAGCGCCACTAGGGGGCACAAAACGCATCAGGATTGCTATCCTTGCACACCTGCATTGAGATGCAGTTTTTATCTATTCTTCAATAAAGATTTTTTTGGATTTTAACTTGCCCCCGAGTGCTCAGATTTCTGCTTTTTTTTGGATTCTCATATTGGCGTTTTTTGTTCCCACCGCACTTCTGAAGCACCGCACTACTGGTAATTCAACTTAATCTACCACTTGTACTTGCCTTGTACATCATATCCTAGCCTGTGTTTCACCCTGCATTGGACAGTCTCTCTGCTATCCTGTCGCGGCAACCGCTGATGATGTCACACGTAGGAATTCTAACCTCTCCAACCTCCAAAAATATTCTTCTAGCACCGTTATGTTCAACAATTATTTTAGCAGGGTACACCATCCTTGCATTTAATCCCCTATTTATAAGTTGTTGTTGTCGGCTCTCGACCCCCTCCTGGCACATCATGTTTGAGGCAGTGCAATGATGGAGGACGTCTTCCTTTTCAAGGAGGTTTCCACAGAAAAATCCTGGAATAACGAAATGCTACTATTCCCACACAAAAAGGGGTCACTTCTTTTTTTAAATAACTTCAAAAGTTCAATCTTATTCTGAAAATTTAAAACTTTAAAGATACACATCCTATTTTTGGGAGCGCCCTCAGAAGAAGTTTTCTTGGGGCCAATTCTATGAGCTCTCTCTATAGCAATAGGTAGCTGCTGCTGAGCGAAACCGAGGGCCTGTGGCAATATTTGTGAGGTAAACTTTAGTAAATCCTCAAATTCTGGTGTCTCAGGCAAGTCAACAATTCTAATATTTGTTGCGTCTGGATCGATCCTCCAGATCGTCCAGACACAATTGCAAATTGAAAATTTTAGAATCCTGTTTGGGAATAATATCACCTTGGACATTAACTTGGTCTTCTAATTCAGAAATTCTGCTCTCAGCTTCTAACATTCTATTTGAGAATTGTCTGACTTCAGCAGAGAGACCAGATATTTCTGAAGAGATTGAACCCAAATCCATCTTAATCATCTCAAATTGGGGCGTGAATAAATCTGTTAAGTGAGTAATCAGCGTCTGGATCACTGGATGTATTTAAACTAGACTCATACAGCCTAGCTTTTTTTTCTTTACCTTTAACAGGCATTCTGGGTGAGGAGGATTTAACCTGCATGATAAATTATTCCATAAAAATAAGTGTTATTGTGTATGGCAAAACAAACAACAAAATATCTTGTGAACCATGGGCTACTACAGTAGCTTCAAATGTGACAGTGAAATACAGCAATAATTAGTAGTAAGGGGGAGGGAGCGAGAAGATAACAACAGAGATAATTAATAAAGCTCCTGAACTCACTCCTACCACCTTTTTTTTTTTTTTATAAATAAAATCACCCCCAGATGGGGGAAGTGAACTCTTATATAACCTTCTTCACCAAGGAAGAAGTGTGGAAATGTGCAAACCAAATAAGTGTGTAGATATTAGCGTTAAGAATTCCTGCAAGGCGAGTATTTAGATATGCCCTATCCGATACAAAAAACAAAGATTTTTTTAAACACACAACAATGTATCTAGGATCAAAGTATCACAGATTATAACAAAGTTATATTGAAGTTATACTTTTGTTTACCCTAAAGCTGACAGAATAGCCTCAGTTATATATACTTATAAGCAACCCCCATTTTAGGAGGATACTTTATCTAACATACTGATACATAGAGCATGAGTCCACAAAAGAAACAGACAAAGTTCCAATAATACTAATGTCTTTTCCTTAGAGGCTGTGATTATAGCAGGAGAGAAAAAAAACCTACAGCTTCAATTTAGTGATGGTATACTTGAATCTCCCCCAATTTCTTAGACTGTGAAACTGGATTACCTATGGAACATTAAATAGAAACAATAATGAAAATGAAGTAACACAATGGTGAAAGTCAGTAAGTGCAGATTATTGGAGCAGATATCTTGGCCGGATTTTCTACCAGTATCTTACCCCTGCGTTCTCCACGAGTGGCTTAGATAGAAATAGCCTGGCAAGGATCCTACATCTCCACGACTCCACTCATGCAGCCATCAAACCTAGTCCCAGCTATACGCCAAGATGCTCCCCTCCTTTCCCAGAGCACGGCCAACCAGCTGACTGGGAGCACGGTTGTAAACTTTTGGCGTCTTGCTGGAGCGGATTCCGCGCTGCTGAAATAACCAAGCCCAGGCACAATGCTTCCAGCCTGTGATGTCCTTTGAGATGCCCAACCTCTCACACGCCAGCTGTGCTCATGAAGTCAGCTGCAGCTGGTGAGCACTTTCAGAGATTTTCCTTTCTAGTGGGCGGCTTGCGGGGTAATACCCGAGGGGAATTAAAACCTTCTGCGGTAAAGTCACAAGCCCAGTTGGCTTGGTAAGACTCCAGACTCGGTCGGGCCATAGCCTCGCAGAGCGCCACACACTAAGAACTCCGGGCAAGCTCTCCAGGGTAAGTGGCTAGGAGTGGGGAGATGATAGATCAGCGTCCTCTCACAACACCGGCATACTGCACAGCACCTCCCCCAACAGAAGTCATCCAATAGTGCTAGCTTTAAACTGATTGGGAACAACACTGTGTCTAAATCTTTGTTGAAGTTTAGCCAATCATATTGAATGTTTAGCCAATCATATTGGCTATAAACAGTGTCTATGTGGCATGTTGCTGTAGCAACCGTTGTTGTTGTCGGCTCTTGACCCCCTCCTGGCACATCATGTTTGAGGCAGTGCAATGATGGAGGATGTAACTGGGGATGATGCGCACGTATCAGCACATGTCCATAAGATATGGGGTCTGTTTATGTTTAGAGTGTCTCCAGGGCAACCGGTCTCCATTTGGGTGCATGCGTGTGCGACGCCACGTGATGACGTCACACTTAGGACACAATAGTGGAGTTTGCGGGTTTTCCAGGGGTCATTTATGCGTAACAGGCGATCAAGGTAAACATAGGTTTTTAGATTCACTGCGGTGGATCATTGAGGCATTTGACAAAGGGGTTGGAATAATCCCGAAATGTTATGCCATTTTAATCTAATTAATAAAAGTTTATATTTTTATAAAGTCCAGTGAGTGCTTATCTTTTTTCATATTTTCATATCATTTGTTTGATATGCACCCTGGCAACCGTTTATGGGAGGACTGTGCCTATCTCTGTTGTACATTGATGTGTGTGTGTGTGTATATATATATATATATATATATATATATATATATATATATATATATATATATATATATATATATATATATATATATATATATATATATAGTCAGGATCCAGCACTCACACCATACACAACCCCCGGGGTGCACTTTCAAAAATAGTATATACTGTAATCAAAGGAAGGCACTCTCCGTTTTTTTTCAGCATTAAATTTAATGAAACAATGAATGTTTTCGGGGTCTGAGGACGGGGGAAACCCCCAAAACATTCATTGTTTCATTAAATTAAATGCTGAAAAAATGGAGAGTGCTTTCCTTTGATTACAGTATGTGTGTGTGTGTATATATATATATATATATATATATATATATACTGTATATGTATATATATTTACACCATCTACATGTAATTACTTAAGTGGCAGAATATAAATTTAATAAACACCTGTAATCTCTGATAACAAATATTAAGTACTGTATTGAGGCTCCATAGGGCTCCATCTTATTTCAGTGGCTATGTCAGGTAAACATAATTTATACAAATGATGCCCAGTTACATGGTTAGTGCAGTAAGAGCTCTGTTTTTATAACATTTACAAGACAGGATTGTCTGAATAAATAGATCTCTATTAATAATAATGATGGATGGTATATTAACTTATTAAGTTAACCCCTTAATGACCAAGGACGTACGCCACACGTCCTAAAAAAAAAGACAGTTAATGACCGAGGACGTGTGGCGTACGTCCTTGGTCTGGAAAGCAGCTGGAAGCGATCCTGCACGCTTCCAGCTGCTTTCCGGTTATTGCAGTGATGCCTCGATATCGAGGCATCCTGCAATAACCCCCCTTGGCCATCCGATGCAGAGAGAGCCACTCTGTGGCCCTCTCTGCACCGGACATCGGTGGCCGGTATCGTTGGTGGGTGGGAGCAAGTCTGGGAGGCGGGTGGTCGGCCATCGATGTGCCGAGTGGAGGGGGGCGGGATGGGCGGGAGCGCGCGCGTGCATGGGGGGCGGCGGGCGGGCGCGTGCTTGGGGCGGGAGCGGGAGGGAACCGCTGCACTACAGAAAAATAAACTGGGAAAAGTAAAAAAAAAATACGTTTTTAAAGCTGTAAATAAACAGCTAAGGGACCTGGAAGGGGTGGGGGTTGATCTTGGGGGGGGGGGGAAGCTACACTACAGAAAAGGTCATTTAAAAAAATAAAAAGGCACATTTTTTTTACTACACTGGGTACTGGCAGACAGCTGCCAGTACCCAAGATGGCGCCCATTAAGGCAGAGGGGGAGGGTTAGAGAGCTGTTTGGTGGGGGATCAGTGAGGCTGGGAGCTAAGGGGGGATCCTACACAGCAGCATATGTAAATATGCTAAAAAAAAACACAAAAAAAGCCCAAATATAGCTTTTATTTTAGTACTGGCAGAGTTTCTGCCAGTACTTAAGATGGTGGGGACAATTGTGGGGTGGGGGAGGGAAGAGAGCTGTTTGGGAGGGATCAGGGGGTCTCATGTTTCAGGTGGGAGGCTGAGCTCTACACTAAAGCTAAAATTAACCCTGCAAGCTCCCTACAAGCTACATAATTAACCCCTTCACTGCTAGCCATAATACACGTGTGAAATGCAGCGGCATTTGGCGGCCTTCTAATTACCAAAAAGCAACGCCAAAGCCATATATGTCTGCTATTTCTGAACAAAGGGGATCCCAGAGAAGCATTTACAACCATTTGTGCCATAATTGCACAAGCTGTTTGTAAATGATTTCAGTGAGAAACCTAAAATTGTGAAAAATTTAACGTTTTTTTTAATTTGATCGCATTTGGCGGTGAAATGGTGGCATGAAATATACCAAAATTGGCCTAGATCAATACTAGGGGTTGTCTACTACACTACACTAAAGCTAAAATTATCCCTAAAGGCTCCCTACATGCTCCATAATTAACTCCTTCACTGCTGGGCATAATACACGTGTAGTGCGTAGTGGCATTTAGCAGCCTTCTAATTACTAAAAAGCAACGCCAAAGCCATATATGTCTGCTATTTCTGAACAAAGGGGATCCCAGAGAAGAATTTACAACCATTTAAGCCATAATTACACAAGCTGTTTGTAAATAATTTCAGTGAGAAACCAAAAGTTTGTGAAAAAATTAGTAAAAAAGTGAACGATTTTTTGTATTTAATCGCATTTGGCGGTGAAATGGTGGCATGAAATATACCAAAATGGGCCTAGATGAATACTTTGGGATGTCTACTAAAAAAAAATATATACATGTCAATGGATATTCAGAGATTCCTGAAAGATATTAGTGTTCTAATGTAACTAGCGCTAATTTTGAAAAATAATGGTTTGGAAATAGCAAAGTGCTAATTGTATTTATGGCCCTATAACTTACAAAAAAAGCAAAGAACATGTAAACATTGGGTATTTCTAAACTCAGGACAAAATTTAGAAACTATTTAGCACGGGTGTTTTTTGGTAGTTGTAGATGTGTAACAGATTTTGGGGGTCATAGTTAGAAAAATTGTGTTTTTTTCAATTTTTTCCTCATATTTTATATATTTTTTTATAGTAAATGATAAGATATGATGAAAATAATGGTATCTTTAGAAAGTCCATTTAATGGCGAGAAAAACGGTATATAATATGTGTGGGTACAGTAAATGAGTAAGAGGAAAATTACAGCTAAACACAAACACCGCAGAAATGTAAAAATAGCCTTGGTCCCAAACGGACAGAAAATGGAAAAGTGCTGTGGTCATTAAGGGGTTAATATACCAACCATCATTATTAATAAAAGAGATCTATTTAAACATATATAACATTACTCTCTAGTAATGTTATAAAAACAGAACTCTAATAACTTGAGACTTATTTAAACAGTGAGCAGCTCATTGTAGCACTATGACTGGTGCACTGACAAAAAAACAACTGTAGATTACAAGTTAAGCAGACTAATACGGAGAACAGACAGTCACAGCCTCCCCCACCAGCTGTAAATCAACCCTCCGTGGTGTCTAAAAAGCAACTCTATCTTCAGCACAGAGATGCAGCCTGCCTACAGCTTCTAAACAGCAACAGATAGTTAACCCTACGGCTACCAAAAAGAGTAGACTTTATAATATGACCTGCTATTTACACTCTCCCCCAGGGAGAGCACAGGGCTGGGGTGCTTATTTTAAATGTTAGTACCAATTTGGCTCGAGTGCATAAGCTTTGGTTTTTTTTATTTGGTAATTCTACACATGAGGCGCCCCCTCTCTTTCTTATAATTTACAGTTTTTCCAGTATCTTCTGTGAAGAGGAGTGCAGCCATCATTCACACTGAGGACATGCCTGATGTTTTGCACTATCATACTGACTTTCAACATGGGACTTTGATATAATTGCATGTTAATAGGTACAAGTGCCATATATTGGGGCCTATCTATCAAGCTCCGAAAGGAGCTTGACGGCCCATGTTTCTGGCGAGTTTTCAGACTCGCCAGAAACAAAGGTTATGGAGCAGCGGTCACAAAGACCGCTGCTCCATAACCCTGTCCGCCTGCTCTGAGCAGGCGGACAGGAAACACAACAATTCAACCCGATCGAGTACGATCGGGTTGATTGACACCCCCTGCTTGTGAGCTGCTGGTGCAATGTTAAATGCGGAAAGCGTATTGCTCTCCGCATTCAGCGATGTCTTTCGGACCTTTGAAGTTGTACAGTGTATGTGCCCTCTCTTATTTTTGATATTTTTGGAATATAATACTCAAAGTGCTATGCAATTCAGTATATTGATAAGAAGTTTTGCACAAGATGGGAAGCAAACAGGCTGATATCACATTTTGCACAAACTGTGTAATACACAGTTCCTAACACTACTTGTATAAAGTATAGCACTGAAGTCTAAATACTACGTTCAAATCATTCTATATTGAGCTTAATTACTGAAATTCTCTTGAGGTTTCCTTATATTAACTCAAAAGCATATGTGTTTCAGTATAACTGTCTTTTAAACAACTTGGTAATACATTTTTTCAGAAAATATGAAGCAACCAGAATGATTTCAATGTTCAAGAGTATACAAACTGGTTAGTCCTGTATCAATTAGGGAGAGCTGTTTATCAAGGAATAGGCTTTATTTCCCTGTAAATGCAAGAATTCATAATGCATTACTTTATGAGATTTAGGCAATCCTAGATTGAGAAGATAATATTCAATTGGAAAATAACTTTTAACAGTGGTTCCAATGATGTTATTGCATGCTTAGCAACTTTATTTAAACAAAATACAATGTAGCTAACTATTGGACTTCAGAAACAACCAACAACCAAACAACCAACCCCCCAAATAAAACCCTAGCTAAATAAACCTAAGCTCCCCATTGCCCTGAAAACTGCATTTGGATGGGCATTGCCCTTAAAAGGGCATTTAGCTCTATTGCGGCCCAAAGCCCTAACCTAAAAATAAAATCCACCCAATACACCCTTAAAAAATCCTAACACTAACCCCCGAAGATCCACTTACCGGGAGAAGTCTTCATCCAAGCGGAAAGATGTCCTCAACGAAGCCGGCAGAAGTTGTCCTCCAGACGGGCAGAAGTGGTCCTCCAGATGGGCAGAAGTCTTCATCCAGACGGCATCTTCTATCTTCATCCATCCGGCGCGGAGCGGCTCCATCTTCAAGACATCCGACGCGGAGCATCCTCTTCTTCCGATGTCTTCTTGCTGAATGAAGGTTCCTTTAAATTACGTCATCCAAGATGGCGTCCCTTAGATTCCAATTGGCTGATAGAATTCTATCAGCCAATCGGAAATTAAGGTTGAAAATATCCTATTGACTGATGCAATCAGCCAATAGGATTGAGCTCACATTCTATTGGCTGTTCCAATCAGCCAATAGAATGCAAGCTCAATCATATTGGCTGATGCCCCGCAAAAGGACCTTTTAGTTTAGTTTAGGCTAGGGTTTTTTTATTTTGGGTGGGCTTTTTTTATTTTGATAGGGCTATGAGATTAGGTGTAATTAGTTTAAAGATCTTGTAATTTGTTTTTTATTTTCTGTAATTTAGTGGGTTTTTTTTTGTAATTTCGCTAATTGTTTTGAATTTAGTTAATTGTATTTAATTTAGGAAATGTATTTAATTGTAGTGTAGTGTTAGGTGTTATTGTAACTTAGGTTAGGTTAAATTTTACAGGTAAAATTGTATTTATTTTAGCTAGGTAGTTAGTGAATAGTTAATAACTATTTAGTAACTATTCTACCTAGTTAAAATAAATACAAACTTGCCTGCAAAATAAAATAAACCCTAAGCTAGCTACAACGTAACTATTAGTTATATTGTAGCTATCTTAGGGTTTATTTTATAGTTATTTAGTTTTAAATCGAAATTATTTATTTAATGATAGGAATTTTTAGTTAGATTTATTTTAATTATATTTAAGTTAGGGGTGTAAGGGTTAGACTTCGGTTTAGGGGTTAATAAATTTAGTATAGTAGCGGTGACGTTGGGGGTGGCAGATTAGGGGTTAATATGTTTATTATAGTGTCAACGACATTGGGGGCAGCAGATTAGGGGTTAATAAGTGTAGGCAGGTTGCAGCGACATTGGGGGCAGGAGATTAGGGGTTAATAAATATAATGTAGGTGTCGGCAATGTTGGGGGCAGCAGATTAGGGGTTCATAAGTATAATGTAGGTGGCAGCGATGTCCGGAGCGGCAAAGTAGGGGTTAAAAAGTATAATGTAGGTGTTTGCGATGTCAGGGGAGGCAGATTAGGGGTTAATAAGTGTAAATTTAGGGTGTTTAGACTCAAGGTTCATGTTAGGGTGTTAGGTGTAAACATAACTTTTGTTTCCCCATAGGAATCAATTGGAAAACTATTGGGCAACAATGAATCAAAGGATTCATTGTTGCCCAATAGTTTTCCACACTGAAGATCTTACATTTGTTCTCACTATGTCATAGAACTTAAGTAACGATAGTAAGGCTAAGAATATTTTTACTTTTGCTTATACTATTATTATTTTGTATACTGCAAAGAACTACTCACATATCAAAACTGCAATACCCAACACATTAGTACAATCTACTTTTCCATTTAGTTTAGTAATTAACTATTATGTGCCATTCTTCCCTTTGCTAACATCAACCCCTATGCTAACTGTAAAACCTCCATCACAAATGTGCTTACTTCTTTGCTGATTTTCTCTACTGATCTAAACCAAGCTAAATTACTGGGATTCTCTTGTTGTTTTCCTTGTAAAGTTAATATAGAATTCATAATACATCAAGCTTGCAATATTCAAAGTGCTATGCAATTCAGTATATTTGTAAGAAGTTTTGCACAAGATGGGAAACAAACAGGCTGATATCACAAACTGTGTAATACCAAGCCATTCTACACAATTCCTAACACTACTTGTATAGAGTATAGCACTGAAGTCTGAATACTAAGTTCAAATCATTCTATATTGAGCTTAATTACTGACATTCGCTTGAGGTTTCCTTATATTAACTCAAAATCATATGTGTTTTAGTATAACTTTTAAATTAATTTTATTAGAAAAAATATGATTTACAGAAATAAAAGAAATATAACATACAATCCATTGCACAAAAACCCACACTCATGTCGGACCCTACACCTTACCTCAAAGTGCCTTAAAATAAATCCTTTACAAATTATTTTATATACTAATTCTACACCTCCACTTCACACACTAACCCTAAAACTAATGCTATCCAAAAAGAAAAAAATTACTAAAACCATTTCTTCCATTTCTTAGATTTCCAGATACCTTCCGAGTCTACTTCACCAAGCTTCGTAAATCACAAACGGCCAGATTATGAGTTTTAACTTGCACGTTATTGTCACTGCTCACTTACCTACAGCGCTGGTATTACAGGTTTTTCTAAACCCAGTGTTAAAAGGCAAGAAGTGAGCGTAGAGCAAAATTGTGCTCCATACCGCACTCCAATACCAGCGCTGCTTAAGTCAGCGGTGAGCTGGTTGTACGTGCTCGTGCACAATTTCCCCATAGACATCAATGGGGAGAGCCGGCTGAAAAAAAGTCTAACACCTGCCAAAAAGCAGCGTAAAGCTCCGTAACGACCCCAATTGATTCCTATGGGGAAACAAAAGTTATGTTTACACCTAACACCCTAACATGAACCTTGAGTCTAAACACCCTAAATTTACACTTATTAACCCCTAATCTGCCTCCCCTGACATCGCAAACACCTACTTTATACTTTTTAACCCCTACTCTGCCGCTCCGGACATCGCTGCCACCTACATTATACTTATGAACCCCTAATCTGCTGCCCCCAACATTGCCGACACCTACATTATATTTATTAACCCCTAATCTCCTGCCCCCAATGTCGCTGCAACCTACCTACACTTATTAACCCCTAATCTGCTGCCCCCAATGTCGTTGACACTATAATAAACATATTAACCCCTAATCTGCCACCCCCAACGTCACCGCTACTATACTAAATTTATTAACCCCTAAACCGAAGTCTAACCCTTACACCCCTAACTTAAATATAATTAAAATAAATCTAACTAAAAATTCCTATCATTAAATAAAGAATTTCTATTTAAAACTAAATAACTATAAAATAAACCCTAAGCTAGCTACAATATAACTAATAGTTACGTTGTAGCTAGCTTAGGGTTTATTTTATTTTGCAGGCAAGTTTGTATTTATTTTAACTAGGTAGAATAGTTACTAAATAGTTATTAACTATTCACTAACTACCTAGCTAAAATAAATACAATTTTACCTGTAAAATTTAACCTAACCTAAGTTAAAATAACACCTAACACTACACTACAATTAAATACATTTCCTAAATTAAATACAATTAACTAAATTCAAAACAATTAGCGAAATTACAAAAAAACCCCCACTAAATTACAGAAAATAAAAAACAAATTACAAGATCTTTAAACTAATTACACCTAATCTCATAGCCCTATCAAAATAAAAAAAGCCCACCCAAAATAAAAAAACCCTAGCCTAAACTAAACTAAAAGGTCCTTTTGCGGGGCATCAGCCAATATGATTGAGCTTGCATTCTATTGGCTGATTGGAACAGCCAATAGAATGTGAGCTCAATCCTATTGGCTGATTGCATCAGTCAATAGGATATTTTCAACCTTAATTCCGATTGGCTGATAGAATTCTATCAGCCAATTGGAATCTAAGGGACGCCATCTTGGATGACGTAATTTAAAGGAACCTTCATTCAGCAAGAAGACGTCGGAAGAAGAGGATGCTCCGCGTCGGATGTCTTGAAGATGGAGCCGCTCCGCGCCGGATGGATGAAGATAGAAGATGCCGTCTGGATGAAGACTTCTGCCCATCTGGAGGACCACTTCTGCCCGTCTGGAGGACAACTTCTGCCGGCTTCGTTGAGGACATCTTTCCGCTTGGATGAAGACTTCTCCCGGTAAGTGGATCTTCGGGGGTTAGTGTTAGGATTTTTTAAGGGTGTATTGGGTGGATTTTATTTTTAGGTTAGGGCTTTGGGCCGCAATAGAGCTAAATGCCCTTTTAAGGGCAATGCCCATCCAAATGCAGTTTTCAGGGCAATGGGGAGCTTAGGTTTATTTAGCTAGGGTTTTATTTGGGGGGTTGGTTGTGTGGGTGGTGGGTTTTACTGTTGGGGGGGGTTGTTTGTATTTTTTTTACAGGTAAAAGAGCTGATTTCTTTGGGGCAATGCCTTTTAAGGGCTATTGGTAGTTTAGTTTAGGCTAGGTTTTTTTTTATTTTGGCTGGGCTTTTTTATTTTGATATGGCTATTGGATTAGGTGTAGTTAGTTTAAAGATCTGTAATTTGTTTTTTATTTTCTGTAATTTAGTGTTTGTTTGTTTTTGTAATTTAGCTAATTGTTTTGAATTTAGTTAATTGTATTTAATTTAGGGAATTTATTTAATTATAGTGTAGTGTTATGTGTTAGTGTAACTTAGGTAAGGTTTAATTTACCAGGTCAATTTGTATTTATTTTAGCTAGGTAGTTGTTAAATAGTTAATAACTATTTAGTAACTATTCTACCTAGTTAAAATAAATGCAAACTTGCCTGTAAAATAAAAATATATTGTAGCTAGCTTAGGGTTTATTTTATAGGTAAGTATTTAGTTTTAAATAGGAATTATTTAGTTATTGATAGTAAGTTTTATTTATATTTAAGATAGGGGTTGTTAGGGTTAACTATTTAACAACTACCTAGCACTGTTATAGACAAACCTTTACTCTTAATTTTTCAAGACTCATTATCCTCAGGCATGGTACCCCAGGATTGGCGTAAAGCTGATGTGGTGCCACTCTTCAAAAAGGGAAGCAGGGATGATCCAGGAAGCTATAGACCAGTTAGTCTGACATCAATAGTGGGGAAGATATTTGAAGGGATTATAAGGGATTATATTGATGAGCATATTCGTGTAAACAAGATTATGAGTTCTAATCAGCATGGCTTTAGGAGAAATAGATCATGTCAAACTAATCTAATTAGATTCTACGAGGAAGTAAGTAAAAATATAGATAAAGGGGAATCAGTTGATGTGATATACTTAGATTTTGCAAAGGCATTTGATACAGTGCCACATGAGAGATTAATGCACAAAATTAAGGGACTGGGAATAGCTGAAAATGTTAGCTCATGGATAAATAACTGGATAAAAGATAGAGAGCAACGAGTAGCAGTAAATGGATCATACTCAGATTGGACAAAGGTAATCAGTGGCGTCCCCCAGGGATCAGTACTGGGCCCTGTTCTTTTTAATATTTTTATAAATGACTTGGAGCAAGGATTAAATAGCGACATCTCTATTTTTGCAGATGATACTAAGTTAAGTAAGGTCATTAGGTCAGAGCAGGATGAACTCTCTTTGCAAAGGGATTTGCTAAAATTAGAACTATGGGCAAGTGAATGGAAAATGAGATTTAATACGGAAAAATGTAAGGTTCTACATTTTGGAAGTAAAAATAAGCAGGCTATGTATTTTTTAAATGGGACAAGACTTAGCCAAACACAGGAGGAAAGGGATTTGGGAGTAGTAATAGATAACAAGCTAAAGATGAGTGCACAATGCAGGGCAGCGGCTTCAAAGGCTAATAATATACTAGCATGTATTAAAAGAGGCATTGATTCAAGGGAGGAAAGCATAATTCTGTCATTATATAAAGCCCTGGTAAGACCTCACCTTGAGTTTGGAGTGCAGTTCTGGGGACCGATTGCTAAAAAAGATATTGCAGAACTAGAAAAAGTTCAGAGAAGGGCCACAAAGCTAATAAGGGGATTGGAGAAATTAACCTATGAGGAGAGGCTAGCCAAACTGTGTCTGTTCTCTTTAGAAAAAAGGCGCTTGAGAGGTGACATGATTACTTTATATAAATATATTCAAGGCCCATATACAGAGATGGCAGAAGCTCTTTTTATTCCAAGAAAATTGGTTCTGACAAGAGGTCATAATTTAAGGTTGGAGGAAAGGAGATTTAATCTCCTGCAACGGAAATGTTTTTTCACTGTAAGAGCAATAAAATTGTGGAACTCATTACCAAAGGAGGTAGTGAATGCCAATACCATAGATACATTTAAAAATAGTCTGGATAAATTTCTGTATATAAACAAAATTCATGGATATGATTGCTAGTATTAAATGGGTCACATTTTAATGGGGTTATTTAATCTTAACTGGAGCTTTTTGTAAGTATTTTAGATTTGTATAGGTTGAACTCGATGGACTTGTCTTTTTTCAACCTTATCTACTATGTTACTATGTTATGTTACTTAGATTTAGGGGTTAATAAATTTAATATAGTGGCAGCAACATTGGGGGCGGCAGATTAGGGGTTAAAAAATGTAGATAGGTGGCAGCAATATTAGGGACAGCAGATTAGGGGTTAATTTTTGCGAGGTGGAATGTGGCGGTTTAGGGGTTAATATGTTTATTATAGTGGCGGCGATGTCGGGAGCGGCAGATTAGAGGTTAATAATTTTAATTTAGTTTTTGCCTTATGGGAGGGCCCATAAGGGTGTTAGTCTACTTTTTAGCACTTTAGTTATGAGTTTTATGCTACAGCGTTGTAGTGTAAAACTCATAACTACTGACTTTAGAATGCGTTACGAAACTTGACAGGGTAGGCTGTACCGCTCAGTTTTTGGCCTCCCAGGACAAGCTCGCAATACCGGTGCTATGGAAGTCCCATAGAAAAAAGACTATACGCAATTTGTGTAAGTTGATTTGCGGTAAGGCCAAAAAAGTGTGCGGGACAGCTGTACCTACAAGACTCGTTATACCAGTTGTAGTAAAAAAGCAGCGTTATGAGGCTTAACGCTGCTTTTTTGCTCATAACACAAGACTCGTAATCTAGCCGAAAGAAAATACAAAAATAATTTCCCATGAACTATGCCCAGACATTCCTTTACTTCAACCACTTGCTTCTTAAAAAACAAAAACATCCTCACATCCCATAAAGACTCTTTCACACATCATGCAATTAACCACAGTAATGTTCTCTCAACTCTCTCCACACCACACAAACAAAACAAAATAATTTCAAAAGTAATCATCTGCACACCAGTTAAACCCATAATCAACTTAGACAAACCCTTCCAAACAGCCTTTGCATACTCACAATCCCACAATACATGCACCACATCTTCAATCTTATTACATCCATCTCTAGGACATAGTTCTGAATTCAGCAACCCTCTTCTCCTTTGAATCTCTCTTGTTGGTAAACAACCATGTACAGCCATCCACACAACATCTTTCTGCCTATTAACTACCTCCCTACTACTTACACTCCTCCAAACTTCTACACTCTTACTCTCCATCAGGTCGTCTACCAGAACCACCTTTTATTTTCCCATAATAATCATTCTCATTTTCTTCCCATCACACCAATCATCCCTAGATACAGACATCAAACCATCCTTCCTAATACACAAACAAATCCTTTCATAAAACCAAGGAACAAAAAAACTCACAGGCTTACACACACAAACCAAACCGCCTCAAAACATTTCAAGCACCATAAATCACAAAACATCCTGCCAAACAACTCTTACTACACAACTGTCAGGATGCCAGGAATCAGACTGAGAAGAGAAGTACAAAAATAATCACATAAAAAGTCCACAAGTCAAATAACAAGCCAGGAATCAAAACCAGAGCTAGTGGTCAGACAAGCCGAGTCAGGAGCCAAAGCGAATAGTCAGACGAGCCGAGTCAGGAGCCAAAGCGAGTAGTAAGACGAGCTGGAATCAGGAACAAGGAGAACAGCAGAGTCAGGAACAAGCCAGGGATCAGGAATCAGGAGGGACGTCAGACAGCCAGGTAATACACAGGAGCACTCACAAACAGGTCTGAGACAATGCAAGGGCAAAGCATACTGAACAGAGGCCTTTTAAATAATAAGTGATGACATCACAATTCTGAGACTGCATCCTGTCTCACACGGATGATGTACACCAGTCTTGCCATAAAAGGAAGTGCAGGAAATGAGCAAGAGAGGTGAGTAAAATGGCAAGAGAGGTCAGCAAGAGAGGTGAGTAAAATGGCTGCCAGCAGCACATGGCAAACAAAACAGGGAAAAAACCTCATACAAAAACCTACATATTTCACTAACAAAAATATTTCTAAATTCATCAAATGTCTTCCTCCTTTCTCTTTAGCCCTTATAACTTTATCATGCTTCAATTTCTCCATCTTAGAATTCCAGAAAAAAAACTAATAACAAGCGCAGAACTGTCCTCAAAAACAACTCAGAAACAGGAAACACACAATTCAAATACAACAAAATAGGGACTAACACAGCTTTAATAACTAAAACCTTTCCTTCCATACTCAAACTACGTAATGACCATAACTCAGTTTTCCTTTGAACTTTCTCACAAACACTATTCCGACTTTCCTTTACTTTCAAATCTTCATGAAATTTCACCCCCAAGACCTCAATTTCTTCATCAGTGACCGGCCAGCCACATAAATCTTTCTCCTTCCAACAACCAAAAAATTTACAAACACACTTGCCCCAATTAACCTTAAACCCACTCGACACAAAAAAACATTCGATTTGCAGCTTAACCCTTCTCAAACTCTCCTGTGTCCTGCACACAACTGTCACATCATCCATGTAGCCTATCACTTTTTTTTAACAGTTTAATTGCTTTATATAAATATTGTACAATGCACTTTACATGTTATACTTTTGCATTTTGAATACAAGATGTTGAAACAGCATTGAAACAGAAGTCTTGACCTGACCGTAACCCGGGAGGCTGATTATATACCGTTGTTCATAGTTTTAGTTTGAGACAAAGCCAATACCCGGTTAGGTGGTATCCTATTTGAAATAAACAAACCTTAACAAAATACACAGAAAATCTAAAGAAAAAATTAAAATACTTGTCAGCCGCTTACAATATATTTTGAGTATGTTTCTATATCCTTAGGGAAATATAATGAAGATTTATGTAGTCTATACATCTGTACTTAACTCCTCTCATGAGAAACTGAGCAATATCCATCTCTTCCTATTTGGTTCTCTTAGACCCCTAAGAGGATGGAGAAAAAGAGGGAAAAGAAAAGAGGGGACAGAACAGGACAGAGTAGGTTCCGGCCATCTCTGGTCAGTTGGTAGTTCTAGAATTAACATTCACGTGAACAGGGCATAAACGTCTCACACCGTCTTCCCACAGGAATCTTATGTCAGCTAGTAAATGTAGTTTTCCCCTTTTGGTATAACCATATTCTTCCAAGATTAATAAGTCTGCTACTTTGTCAGTCCAATTTGTCAATGTCGGTGTGTGGGGAGTCTTCCAATGTAGTGATATTAGTGCTTTAGCCCCTGTCAAGCCTATCTGAAGTAAAGCGAGTCTAAGTTTACATGGGAATATCGGCAGGTCGTTCAACAAAGCAATTCTAGGTGTCAGAGAAAAATCTCCACCCAAAAGCAATCGGAGATAACCCTCTATCGCTCTCCACAAGGGTTGGACCTTGGGGCAGTTCCACCACAAGTGAAGGTAGGTACCTTTTACCTCACAGCCCTGCCAACACTTCCCTGATGTTTCGGGGTAAATAGATTGTAACCTCACCGGGGTGAGGTACCAGCGTGATAGTACTTTAAAATTATGTTCCAATGCTTGAGGTGAGGTTGAGGTTTTCTTTGTTCGTGTGAAAATGGATTGCCACTCATCTCTCTGTATATCAGTTTCTAGGTCGGTGTGCCAGTGAAGTGTGTATGAGGGGAGTTGTAGAGTCTGTTTGCTTTGTATCATTTTCCTCGCTAAGGACAATGAATGTCTTGCCATTCCTTTAGTGGAACAGTAGTTCTCAAATGGAGTGAGTTTTCTCATATAGTCCTGTCTGAATGGTGAAGTGTGCACAAAGTGAGCCAATTGGGAATACTTTAGCCAGCCAGTGTAACTGCCTCACATTATATTTGCCAATTCCTCTCTCTTCTTAAGCTTCCCTTGTATAGAGAATTCTGTTAGTGGAGTAGTATAGTCCCACTCTGTTAATCTCCTCTGACCCCTATCCAACCCTCCTATTAACTCAGCATTTCTCGGGACTGGAAACAGTGGTGAGCGAATGCTCGAAATGTGTTTTTTCTTTTTTATGATCGAGTCCCAAGATTCAAACACTCAACAATGTATTGCCAATTCCGCACATTGGGGTGGTCTAAGGTCTTTGGGGACCCAACAGAAAGCTCCCACCTCTGGGGCTTTGAGGATGTTCGAATCTATTGCAACCAACACTTTGGAATCTATGGATCTATGCCAGTCTATCACCCTTTGTAATGTTATAGCATCTAGGTAGTCTGATATACATGGTAGACCCAGCCCCCCATTTCCGTATGCTCTGTATAAGCTGTCTCTGTTTACCCTGGGTTTGATTTCCCCCCAAATAAATAGATTGATATGTTTTTGTATTTGTGCAATAAACCATCTAGGTTCTGGAATTGGGAGGGTTTGAAACACATACAAGATCCTGGGCAAGACAGTCATTTTAACACATTGGGTTCTCCCCCACCAAGTAATCGGTTTATTTGTCCATGTATTGAAGTCCACTTGTATTTTGCGAGACAGTGCCAAGTAGTTCTCATTGAAGAGCTGTGTCATATTAGGCGAAAGTTGGATGTCTAGATATTTCAGGGATTTTTCTTGAAGTTTTAGGGGTCAGATATCCTGTATGGAATGGAAGGTGGCGCTTGGGAGCAATATGTTTAGTATTTCTGATTTATGTTTATTAACTAGAAAATTAGAGAATCTGCCAAAAGTATCTATTTGCTTCAATACCTCTGGGATGCTAGAGAGGGGGTTTGCAAGTGAGAATAAGATGTCATCTGCGTACATAGCAATCTTAAAGCTGTGTGGGCCAATGGGAATTCCTTTTATTTCTTTATCCTGTCTGATATGTGCTGCCAAGACCTCCATAGTAAGAATGAAAAATATTGGAGAGAGGGGGCAGCCCTGCCTAGTCCCATTATTGATGTTAAAGGGATCTGATAGCATTCCATTTGCCTTAATTCTAGCCGTGGGGTGGGAATATAGACTAAATATATGCTGTATCATTTTGGGACCAAATCCTTGTGATGATAATGTTTATTTGAGGAAGTTCCAATTGATACGGTCGAATGCCTTTTCGGCATCCGTCCCTATGAGGACAGATGGGATCTCGTTGTGTTTGGCATAAGAGGTCAGGGTAACTGCTCTGATTGTGTTGTCCCTGGCTTCCCTCTCGGGGACAAAGCCCACTTGGTCTGTATGTATTAGGGAGTGTAGAATTCCGTTAATTCGGGTGGTCAGTATCTTGCCCAGGACCTTGACGTCTATATTTAGGAGGGATATAGGTCTGTAGCTGCCTCGATCGGTGGGGTCCTTATTGGGTTTGGGGATAACAGAAATGTATGCCATTAACATGTCCCGTGAAAATGTGGGATTATCGTCTAGAGCGTTGAACAGACGTAGTAAGTGTGGAGCTAAGATGTTCCTAAAAGATTTGTAATACGCGTTGGTGAAGCCGTCAGGGCCTGGACTCTTCCCAGAGGGTAAGTCTTTTATTTCCTTAAGCACTTCTATAAGTGATATATGCATCTCTAAGGTTTCCTTTTGTACTTGGTCCAGAGCTGGAAGGTCTGCCCCTTTTATGTAAGTCCTGCATGCCATTTAAGCGGTCTTGTGAATATTCACTATCTAAATTGTATAATTTAGAGTAAAATTTGCTAAAGTAATTTGCTATTTGTTTGCTATCATACAGGTGTTGGTGGTCTGTTGTCACTAACTTGTCGACTTGGGACCTAGCTGTTTGGGATTTTAAAAGTTTTGCTAAGAGTGGGACTGATCGATTTCCCTCATATGCATATAACTTCCTGATATTGAGTGCTTTTCTTTGTGCTTCTTTCACTAGTATGTTATTGAGATCTTGCCTGGTTTTTACCAACAGTGTATATGTCGTAACGTCAGATGGAGCGTTTTTGTGTTGGAGCTCCAAGTTCCCTAGCTGTCCTGTCAGGGTTTTCATCTTTGCATTATACGTTTTTCTCCTGTACACCAAGTGTTTAATACACTCTCCCCTTAGGACAGCCTTATGGGCTTCACATGTAATATTAGGTTCCACGTCTCGCGTAGCATTAGTTTGAAAGTATTCTTTTAAGGATTTAGTTAGGGCCTCTTTCGTAGATGGGTCATGGAGAAGCGAATTGTCCATTCTCCATATGTAAGGTGTGATGGGATGGTTAGGCCACTTCAGTTCAATACTGATCCGGGATTGGTCGGACCAAGCGGTCGGTTGACTATCTGAATCTGTGGCTATAGCAAGGTGATTTCTGTTGAATAATAAATAATCTATTCTTGTGTACACTGCCCAAGGGTGTGAGTAAAAAGTATAGTTTATTTGGGTTCTATGTTGTATTCTCTAAACATCTATCAGTCCCAGTTGGGACATACATTTATAAATCACATTGGGGGGTCGGGCTTGAGATAGTGGGTTCCCCGAGGAGGAGTCCAAGGTGGGATCTAAGATGGCGTTTAAGTCCCCGCCCAGAATCAGGGTCCCTTTCTTTTTCTCAGTTATTAATTTACAGAGCTGGTTGAAAAATTTAAATTTGTTGTTGTTGGGAGAGCCTATCACTTTTAAACTCCTACCCCCACTTCCTGGCACATTATAACCTTATAATTTCTTAACTTCAATAACAATGGCTCAATCACACATATAAAAACAAAAGGAGACAGGGGACAACCCTGCCTCACACCAGACTTAATGTCAATTACATCAGTCAAAAAGCCATTGACAACAACCATACTCACAATTTCCTTATATAAACACTTAATTCACCCTAACATCTTCACAGGCATACCCATCCTACCTAACACTTCAAACATAAACTCATGCAACACAAGATCAAATGCTTTTTCAAAATCTATGGTAGCCACAGCTTACATTCCTTACCATACCACAATGCATCCCTCAAGCATACTAAACTTTCTGCAATCTGTCTATCTGCACAACATTGTTCCTCACCCACCAACTTCACAATAACATTCCTCATCCTATCTGCAACCACTTTCGCAACAATTTTATTTATCAACATTCAACAACGATATTGGTCTCCAATTACGCAAATCCTATCACCTTTTTTAAAAAGCAAAACAATTAAACCCACTTTCATAGACTCAGACAATACATTATTATCAAAAACATACTTGGAAACCTCAAAAACATCTAAACCAATCAAATCCCAAAACACACAATAGAACTCAACTGGCAAACCATCACTCCCAGGAGTTTTACCCTTTCTCATACCCTTAACCAGCTTCTCAATTTCAACCATAGTAACATCATTTTCCAAATTCACCAAATCTTCTTTCTCAATCCTTAAAACTACCTCATCCAATAAATCACTGACACCACACACTTTCCTATCACTAACCTCATACAACATTTTATAAAACCTATGCACCTCTCTTAAAAGCGACTCTTTACCAGACACCACCACACCATCCTTATTTAACACACTCATCATACCTTGCCCACCACAAAACGCTTTCTTAAAAAAATACCTTGAACATGATTCATCTTTCTCTTTTGCATCCATCCTAGCCCTCATAACGATCATGTGCCCTCTCTCATACATACTTACGAATAAATTCCTTTGCTTCATCTAATTCCTCCTCAACATTGAATCCTAAATCACGCAACCTTCTCAAATAATCCAACTGCAACTGCCAATTCTCATACAACCTCTGATCTTTCCTCACTTTCTCACATCCTTTCCTAAACAAAAAACCTTTTTGCTTCAACTTTTACCCACTCCCACCAATCTAAAATATTGCAAAAATCACCCTTCTTTCTCTTTATCCACTTGAACTTTCTTTTAAACTGTTTCCTCACATTAACATCCTCTAACAAACATACATTCAATTTCCACACGCCCTTACCATATATAGCATCACTCGATATACTCACATCACATTCCAGCATGGTCCGTAAAAGCAAATCTTCGTAACCCAAAATTTTGAATAGAAAAATTCCTGGAACAAAAAACAAAATCAATGCGTGATTTAACTGTCCCACTTTCAAAAAAAAAAAAAAAAGGTAAAGCCTTTTCCGGTCTTATTACAAACTCAAGCTCCACATTACCAATCCCCTACCTATCCCCAACATTTATTACACAATTAAAATCCCCAGCAACAATAATAGGACGCCTCCCACTCAAATACAAACATAACAGCAAATAATTCCACCCTTACCACTCCTTTAGGTGAAGCATATATACAAAACAAATTCATTTCAACCCCACAATAAACAAAAACAACAAGCATTGCCCTCCCCATAACAATATGTTCTACCCTTACAATCTAAAACCTATTCCCCACAAACAACACACCCACCCCTCCATTCCTATCTAAACAATAGGACCACACAGATGGACCTTTGTCCCATTTGGCCCCCTGAAAAAGTTCAGACAACCTACATTCTTGAATACAATAAATGTCATTATTCAGGGAAGCCAAAGCATCTAGAATGCAAGTACGTCTCTGAGATCTTCTTATACTATGTACATTCAAAGATGCAATTCTTAACAACATCTAGAAGAAAAAGGATCACAAAAGACAGTTATTTCTTCTTCTTCCTCCTCTTCCTCTTTTTTGGTTTCTCAGAAGACTTGGCAGACTTCTTACTCTTAACCAGAGGATTATTCTCCATACCAGTTGTAGATAAAAACTTCTGTAAATCAGTCTTTTCTACAAACTCCTGATCTCCAACAGAAGATGCTGAATCAGTAATCAAAACATCTCCCTCTTCTTCCTCCTCCTCCTCCAGAAAAGAGGAATCTGAAGAAACTGAAATGTCATCAAGAACATTAGAAGCTCCAGCATCTGCTGGCCATTTCCTAGGATCCTTACTTTGATCCATGAATTCCACCTCTGTAGATCCAACATCAGGAGGCACCAAATCCTCACCATCTCACACCCCAGACAGACCAGACTCAGGAATATTGTCCACCATACTGGAAGTACCTTGACCTTCTGACACTTTTGGAACAACACAAGCAACACCAGACATAAGCTTCACATCCACAGACTGCAAGGAAACCTCACTCTTTTTGGAATCTGAGGGATCTTCTCTCCTGCCAGCCAAAATGTCTGCAAATGACATCTTTTGAAGTTTGGGACACATCCTTGCCATATGATCCACAGCACCACAAAGGTCACAATTTCTTGCTTCTGGGCACTGAGCTGACACATGACCCAGGACACCACAGTTTCTGCAGAACAGCACATCAGGGCAGTCCTCCTTCAAATGACCAAACCTTTGGCACTTCCTACAGAAAGCAGGCATTGCAGGATAGAACAGGAACCCTTTATTACAACCAATGGAAAGAGTCTGGGGAGGATAACTTAATGAGCCATCAGCTGACTTAAACTCAACCCAAGCTTAACGGATGTCTAAGCTTGGGTTGAGTTTAAGTCATCCATATGGGTTAGACATCCGCTCAACTTGGGAAACATAAGTACGGAACCTCTGCAACCACAAAATGATCTGAGCATCAGGAAAAAAAGGGTTATACATCTGCACGATCACTGGAGTTCTTCTTGGTCTCTCTCTCACAATATCACGGACCATAGTAATACCCTGCAAAGCTGGATCACCACTCATTTCTGCAGCCCTCTGGAAGCAAATAACAGCATCATTCTCCATATAGAACGTAACATCGAAAAACCCTTGTTGAAAAAAGGGCATCACACAAAATAGACTTGGCCTTGGCATCTTCAAGATCCCCTCCAACACAGCAGTCTGCACATGAGCCAATCCCACCACCAACCTCTTCTCCTCCGAGATATACAGCCGTACTGTATGCTTCACATCAGGGGCCGGGAACTCCATCGCAGCACTTCTTTAGGCAAGTTTTCAGTGCATCCCCCTAATAGCAGCATAGAGGCTTAAGCCCAAGGGCGATGCCACAAGGCCAAAGGGATGGACCTAATCACCTGTTGGCATACGCCTAATGAGGAGCCACCCCCCCAATAGCAGCATGAGCCCAACCAAAAAAGGAAGGACTCAAGGCCAAGGGAGTGGGTCTCCAGAAGGCAAGCTTCAAGCCAAAAACAAGCGGACCTGCTTCCAGACAAAAACCCGAGAAGCCATCACATTTTGCAGAAAAAGTGAAGCAACCAAAAATTTCTCTTTTCAAGAGTATACAAACTTGTTAGTCCTTTATCAATTAGGGAGAGCTGTTTTTCAAGGAATATGCTTTATTTCCCTGTAAATACAAGAGTTAATAATGCATTACTTTATGAAATATAAGCAATCCTAGATTGAGAAGATAATAATTCAATTGGAAAATAACTTTTAACGGTGGTTCCAATGATGTTATTGCATGCTTAGCAACTTTATTTACATAAAATACAATCTAGCTATTGGACTTCAGAAACCTCTTTGTTTCATTGTTTCCACACTGAAGATCTTACATTTGTTTTTACCATGTCATTAAACTTAAGTAATAAGAACATTTTTACTTTTGCTTATGCTTTTTCATACTATTATTATTTTGTTGCTTAGAACTACTCACGTATCAAAACTGCAATACCAAACACATTAGTACAATCTACTTTTCCATTTTGTTTAGTAATGAACAATTATGTGCCATACTTCCCTTAGCTAACATCAACCCCTATGCTAACTGTTTCCTTGTAAAGTTAATATAGAATTCATAATACATCAAACTTGCAATACTCAAAGTGTTATGCAATTCAGTATATTGGTAAGAAGTTTTGCACAAGATGGGAAGCAAATAGGCTGATATCAGATTTTGCACAAACTGTGTACACCAAGCCATTCTACACAATTCCTAACACAACTAATATATTGTATAGCACTGAAGTCTAAATAATAAGTTTAAATAATTCTATATTGAGCTTGCAGAAAAAGTGAAGCAACCTGAATGATTTCTATTGCAAGATCTATTGGATCTTGTTGTTCCACTGTCATCTGATACAACATGTTTTTAATAAATGCCGCTGTCGTTGTGGCTTTGTGGTCTTTCCACGTTTTTAGAATCATTTGTCTTACTACTAAAATTGCCAAATTAATTAACTGTATATTTTGTGAACGGCAGGGAGAGAGAAAAACAGATTAAATATCTAAATTGAATTTATTAGGGAGAAATTTGTTTAGCCAAAATGTAACTTGAGACCAGAGTTTCTGAATTTTATGACATAATAAAAAAGCATGAAGTAAGTCTGATGCTGGTCTACTACATCTATGGCATACATTTTTACACAGATGATACCATTTGGCCATTTTTTTAGGAGTAATGTAATATTATATTTAAAATTCTAGTGTGAGCTTCCCTAAAAGAAATTGCTTTTGTAAATTTAGTTACGTTGAGGAAACTTTAAGTGAAGCGATTAAAATTTAGACCTGGAATGTCCAAACACCATTGATTGAAGAGTGCTGTGATTTTAGCTTTTGCCTCCTGTGCTAGTAGAAGATTGTATATAAAAGAAATAGAGTGGTAGCCTGCTTTAAAGCATTTAACAGCAATGCCAGGTCCCCCAGCAACCAGGGTTTATAAATCTAAAAGCTTAGAAGCTAATGTCGCACCTGTAGGTATGCAAAAAAATGTTTTTCTCTATGTTATATTCAAGGCTTAAAGGGATACTAACCCCAATTTTTTTCTTTCATGATTCAGATAGAGCATGCAATTTTAAGCAACTTTCTAATTTACTCCTATTATCAATTTTTCTTTGTTCTCATGTTATCTTGATTTGAAAAATAGACAAATTGTACACAGATGGCAACCAAAGCCAGACAGGTACCTGTAAGAGGCGCCAAGTGATGAACAACTCTCTCTCTCTCTCTTTATATATATATATATATATATATATATATATATATAAATTTCAAAGGAGAAAACAATGGGTATCCCTTAATGAGATGTGAGAAAAAGAGCAAAAAATATATGCAATAGGCTCCAGTAGTCACAATCGTCACAATCACAGATGCATATATATCCTAATTTGCAGTATATGTATATCCTAGAGGTGCATATGGTTTAAATTCACATGTAGTGTATATAATAAAAAACCTGACACATATACTAATGGACAAACATAAGCACAAATACAAGCGTAAAATCAAGGATATAGTGGAAAGTCCAAAAATATATAATCAAATAGGAAAGTCCTGCTAATGTGTTTTGATTCAAGCTCAAAACAAGATTCCAGGACTGGAGGCAGCTCCTCTAGAGTGTCACGCCATGACACAGGATGTGATGATCTAGAAAGGAGAAGGTAGAGGGCACCACATGGTGAAAATCAGACTGTTATACAAAGGGTATTGGTAGATATAAGGAATCCTACTCACGTGGTAAAAAGCACTAATGTGCAGTCAAGACAGTCCAGAACCAAACGGTCGTCCGGTAGACCAAGTGAGGATACAGGAAGCAGATGGTATCCTTGTCCCACCAGGGGGAGTCCAGAGATCCCAGGTACTGTGGTCGTGAGTACAAGGCCCATGAGAAGCAGAAGGCAACAGGCTACAGTTCAGGATGGAATCTTGGAACTGTTTGGGCCAATAAACAGCAGCTCAAAGAAATAAAGTGAAGACCTCCAAAAGGAGGAGAGATGTTTCCAAATGATGGTTCAGCAGCAAACTGAGAGTGAAAGAATTTATTAAAAAGTTTAAAAACAACAGCAACGCGTTTCTCAGTGTCCCAGCACTGTTTCATCAGGCTAACAGTCGTGGTATATTTGTTTTGGTATTCCCCATATAAAAGAGAATGTCGTCTGCATATAGGTGTCCCCAGTAAGACACCCTCTAATGTATTTCTGCATAAGACAGCAAGAGGTTCTAATGCCAGATTAAAAAGGAGTGGCGACAGAGGGCATCTGTCAGGGTGCCAGGAATCAGACTGAGACGAGAAGTGCAAAAATAATCACACCTTTATTAATAACAACAAATAATAAAAAGTCCACAAGTAAAATAACAAGCCAGGAGTCAAAACCAGAGCTGGTAATCAGACAAGCCAAGTCAGGAGCCAAAGTGAATAGTCAGACGAGCCGGTAGGCTCAGGCTTTTCTTCAGAAAAGCGTGAGCCTACCGGCTTGTCTGACTATTCACTTTGGTGTGTTTCAGACCTGGAGCTTTTAGGGGTAATCATACCAGTTCCATTTCAGGAACAGGGTCTGGGGTTTTATTCAAATTTATTCATTCAGGCCAGTTCTGGATGTGAAAATTTTGAATCGTTTTGTAAGAGTGCCAACTTTCAAAATGGTGACTATAAGGACTATTCTGCCTTTTGTTCAGCAAAGGCATTATTTGTCCAGGATAGACTTACAGGGTGCATATCTTCATATTTTGATTCATCCAGACCACTATCAGTTTCTGAGATTCTCTTTTCTAGACAAGCATTACCAATTTGTCGCTCTTCCATTTGGCCTAGCGACAGCTCCAAGAATCTTTTCAAAGGTTCTCGGTGCCCTACTCTCTGTAATCAGAGAACTGGGTATTGCGGTGTTTCCTTATTTGCACTATATCTTGTTACTAGCTCAGTCTTTACATTCTGCAGAATCTCACTCGAATCAACTAGTGTTGTTTCTTCAAAGACATGGTTGGAGGATCAATTTACCAAAAAATTCCTTGATTCCCCAGACAAGGGTCGCTTTTTAAGGTTTCCAGATTTTGATTCAGTGTCCATGACTCTGTCTCTAACAGACAAGAGACGATTAAAATTGGTTTCAGCTTGTCAGAACCTTCAGTCTCAATCATTCCCTTCAGTAGCTATGTGCATGGAAGTTTTAGGTCTCATGACTGCAGCATCGGACGCTATCCCCTTTGCTCGTTTTCATATGAGACCTCTCCAGCTTTGTATGCTGAATCTATGGTGCAGGGATTATAAAAAGATATCACAATTAATATCTTTAAATCCCAATGTTCGACTCTCTCTCTGACTTGGTGGTTAGATCATCATTGTATAATTCAAGGGGCCTCTTTTGTTCATCCAACCTGGACAGTGATCACAACAGATGCAAGTCTTTCAGGTTGGGGAGATGTCTGGGGATCTCTGACAGCACAAGGGGTTTGGAAATCTCAAGAGGTGAGGTTACCAATCAATATTTTAGAACTCTGTGCTATTTTCAGGGCCCTTCAGGTTTGGCCTCTGTTAAAGAGAGAACTGTTCATTTGTTTTCAGACAGACAATATCACAACTGTGGCATATGCCAATCATCAGGCTGGGACTCACAGTCCCCAAGCTATGAAAGAAGTATCTTGGATACTTGCTTGGGCAGAATCCAGCTCCTGTCTAATTTCTGCGGTTCATATCCCAGGTGTAGACAATTGGGAAACGGATTATCTCAGCCGTCAGACTTTACATCCGGGGGAGCGGTCGCTCCATCCCGATGTGTTTTCTCAGATTTTTCAGATGTGGGGTCTTCCAGAAATAGATCTGATGGTTTCCCATATAAACAAGAATCTTCCCAGGTACCTGTCCAGGTCCAGGGATCCTCAGGCAGAGGCAGTGGATGTGTTACTAACCAACCTGCTTATATTTTCCCGCCTCTAGTTCTTCTTTCAAGAGTGATCTCCAAGATCATCATGGAACAATCGTTTGTGTTGCTGGTAGCTCCAGCATGGCCTCACAGGTTTTGGTATGTGGATCTTGTTTAGATGTCCAGTTGCCAACCTTGGCCACTTCCTTTAAGACCAGACCTTCTGTCTCAAGGTCTGTTTTTCCATCAGGATCTCAAATCATTAAATTTGAAGGTATGGAAATTGAATGCCTAGTGCTTAGTCATAGAGGTTTCTCTGACGCAGTGATTAATACTATGTTACAGGCTCGTAAATCTGTTTCTAGGAAGATTTATTATTGAGTTTGGAAGACATATTTCATGGTGTTCTTCTCATAAATTTTCCTGGCATTCTTTTAAAATTCCTAAAATGTTATAGTTTCTTCAGGATGGTTTGGATAAACGTTTGTCTGCAAGTTCCTTGAAGGGAAAAATCTCTGCTCTTTCTGTTTTATTTCACAGAAAGATTGCTAAGCTTACTGATATTCACTGTTTTCTACAGGCTTTGGTCCGTATCAAGCCTGTCATTAAATTAATTTCTCCTCCTTGGAGTCTTAATTTGGTTTTGAAGGCTTTATAGGCTCCTACGTTTGAGCCTATGCATTCTTTGGACATTATACTACTTTCTTGGAAAGTGTTGTTCCTGTTGGCCATTTCTTCTGCTAGAATAGTTCCCGAATTATCTGCTCTTTCTTGTGAATCTCCTTTTCTGATTTTCTATCAGGATAAGGCAGTTTTGCTGACTTCATTTATATTTCTACCTAAGGTTGTGAATTATAACAACATTAATAGAGAAACTGTTCCTTCTTTGTGTCCTAATCCTAAAAATTCTTTGGAGAGATCCTTACATTCTTTGGATGTTGTAAGAGCTTTGAAATATTACGTTAAAGCTACTAAAGATTTCAGGAAGACTTCTAGTCTATTTGTTATCTTTTCTGGTTCTAGGAAAGGTCAGAAGGCTTCTGCCATTTCCTTGGCATATTGGTTAAAGCTTTTGATTCATCAGGCTTATTTGGAGTTGGGTCAGGACCCGCCTCAGAGAATTACTGCTCATTCTAATAGATCAGTCTCCACTTCGTGGGCTTTTAAGAATTAAGCTTCAGTTGATCAGATTTGCAAAGCAGCAACTTGGTCTTCTTTGCATACATTTACTAAATTCTACCGTTTTGATGTATTTGCTTCTTCGGAAGCAGTTTTTGGTAGAAAAGTTTTTCAGACAGCTGTTTCATTTTGATTCATTTGCTTATGTTTAAGTTTTTTCTTTTCATTTATGAGAATAAATTTATATTTTGGGTTGTGGATTAATTTTTTCATCGGAAAATGGCTGTTATTATTTTTATCCCTCCCTCTCTAGTGACTCTTCTGTGGAGTTTCACATCTTGGGTATTACTATCCCATACATCACTAGCTCATGTACTCTTGCCAATTACATGAAAGAAAACATAATTTATGTAAGAACTTACCTGATAAATTAATTTCTTTCATATTGGCAAGAGTCCATGAGACCCACCCTTTTTATAGTGGTTATGATTTTTTGTATAAAGCACAATTATTTCCAAATTCCTTTTTTGATGCTTTTTACTCCTTTCTTTATCACCCCACTACTTGGCTATTTGTTAAACTGAATTGTGGGTGTGGTGAGGATATATTTATAGACATTTTGAGGTTTGGGAAACTTTGCCCCTCCTGGTAGTATTGTATATCCCATACGTCACTAGCTCATTGACTCTTGCCAATATGAAAGAAAGAAATTTATCAGGTAAGTTCTTACATAAATTATGTTTTTATAAAGATAGTAATTTTCTTGCACATTTTTTTTTTTTTTTACAAAGGTTTCATTACTGTAAATTTGTTACACCTAGAGCTGTATCTTGCCCTATACATATGTTAATGTCAATTCCTTTCTGTTGGGGGAAGGTGCAGGAAGGTAGGTTGGCAAGTTATTTTGTGTGTGTGACACACTACTTGGATTTACAAGTAATATAATTTAGAGCAATATTTTACAAGCACAAACATTTTTAACATTTTTCACTATTTAAACTAAAAACATCTGAAGGGTGTTTCATTTAGCCTGCATTTTCAGTTTAGCCTATATTTAAGGACACATGTTTTTTTTTTGTTTTTTTTTAAATGCTTGATTTCTGCTCCTTATATACAAAATTATCTCCTTTACAGGAAGTCTAAATTGCTTAACTTCTGTTTAGTCTGGTGTTAATTCTTTGCATTTGGGGCAGGTAAAATAGTCTGGCAAACTATGTGGTGAGAGAGTCTGTTCCCCAGATTTAAAATAAAAAAAATTGAGCACTGGGTAGGAAAACTAAAATTTAACTATATTACCACCCCTGCTGGAAAGCTGACCTGCTTATAAAGAGATCTAATTACAACCTCTACTAGATGGCTAAACTGCTTTATAGCAGTTTGTTGTGTAAAATTTGTTGTGTAAATTGTGAAAATTAGCATCTCACATCCTGTGTTAACATCTTTTAAAAAGAAAACTACTATGCTGTGAGAGACACACTATTCAGAGTCTGTTCCCCAGATTACATTCAGTGGTTAGGGAAATATTATATATAATTTTTTTGAAAAAGCCATAAAAGTAGGTATGAGCATGCAGGAATGGACAGAGTTGCTTCAAGATGCCATGGGCCCCTATGCCAACAGGTTATTAGGATTCACCTCAAGCATATCTGATCAGGCTGGGAGAATAGTTTAGTGAAATTACCATGAGACCTCTAGATGGGCCATTTGAAGTAGCAAAAAGAGTTTTATTCTGGTGTGTGCTGCGCCAGCCATGGACGCAAATGGTCTGGGGGTTACCAGCTCACATACAGAGGGTACTTTGAAGCTCTCCCTAGAAAATGTCAGGAGTTTGTAAAGCTGTATGATCCAAACTTCACAAACTTAGAAATGGTGCTCAGAAGTGGTGGAATTATCACCCATACACCATTAAGGCAATTTCTACAGTAAAACAGTCAATGGAGATCTGAATATTCACAGGCAGGAATCAAGAGGGGCAACAGGAGATATGCTTGGGGATATCATAATAGTAGAGGATCAAATACAGGAAACTGGAGAGACAGGAATTTAAATAGCGATATTAACAGAGAACAAAATAAGTATTAAAATTGGAGGCTGAGGCCAAATGAGATAAGCAATAAGGCCAACTTAAGTTATTGGGAACTCAAACAACAAAACAGGAGAATGAGAGATGAAATTGGGTTTCTAAAGAAACAGCTGACAGAGCTGGAGTGCTCAAATTAAATCAGTAATTTTTGTTTATAAGCATATTTGTTTGCAGTGCATTTGTATCATGTAATGTGTACTTTAGTTCAATTAATAATTTTAAGTATTTTCATTATTAAATTTGAAATATTTGAGGGGCGGAGCTAGCAGCTGAAATGGATGGTCGCACTCTTGCAGTGCTCCTAGCTCTGACTGTAGGAAAAGGAGATTTATATATTTAATTTATAGCTCAAAGATCTCTAAAGATGAATCTCAATTGCATGAACTTATAAAGCATGAGCTCGAGATTATACAACAGCTTTTGGCATCTGTTTTCAAGGAAAATCTCACAACGAGTGAGTCACTAGAGTACACCAAGATGGCGTTACCCTCGTGGGAAAAAGAAGCTATGGATCTTATTGACGGCCACTTCTCCAGGTTACTGAGCACACTTGCAGGGGCATTTGAGCGGGTGCCGCTGTCCAGCGTGCATTTAGGATACTCTGAGATGGTACAGAGCCATGGCAAAGATGTTTCTTGCCGCTATCTTGGGCCTTCCCTGTCTGAGTTCGGCTGCGACTGTTACACTCGGGAGGAGAGGGTCCCTATGCAGAAGGCTACAGTCCCCATCGCCAGTATCCATAAGTCTGAGGGTGCGCAGGAGGTTACCGCTTTGAAGATATGTATCGGACTCACACACATACCGGACCTTAGTCCAGGCATGCAACTCAAAGCCTTTCTTCCTTCACTTACCATACCCTTGGTCCAGGAGGTCTATGGTGTCGCAGTTCCGCTGAGCGGCAATGATCTTTCTCTGTCCCCACGCAGAGCCTGTGAGTGGCGGCTAGTTGAGGGGAGGGATCACTGTGGTCTTTCCCCGAATGATCTGGCAAGGAATGCGAGAGTGAGGTACCGCTTATGTGTATGGGTAAGCTGCCTTATGATGCCGCAAATGAACCCCAAGCGAGGCATAGGCTGAACTTATAATGGCATTGATCTCTTTCACCTTGTAGTAAGGTGGTCTGCTTGCTATCATCCTTGGCGATGGCATAAATATTTATCTCCTGGATTTAACTAGGTTTGCGGACGGCCCTGCATGTATTTGTTTTTATATGTTTTTTGGACATGTCACTGAGTCTGCGCCTGGTGAATTGGCGTAATATGTTAGACATTACAAAGGCTTATTTGTCATGGCGTCCCAAACTGCATCAAGCTGATTCCAGCCACCTCTCACATTACAGCCAACGTGATAGACTGATAATACATATTAATTATCATGAATCAGGATAAGCGTGGTTGTCATTACGCTGACTGATTTATAGGGTCCTACCACAGTCACAATTTGTAGAGCTAAGTTTCATAATTACATGTTTGTCCTATTGACATTTTTTTTTCAGACTGGTATTTATATTGATCTACAAATTCAGAGACACTAACTAGATATATGATATATTTGATGCGTGCCTGTTTTGATGTTTACTCTCTATGTAGGATATTGGTATGTCGTATGTTACTTGCTATTTTGTACTCCTTGTTTGTGGGCAATGTTATGGCAGAATTATAAAATTGCACATCATGCACATCCAGTTTAAATGATAGTTAATATATTTGTTAGTGTGTACAATACAATCTTCCTGTTAGATTAGCTATATAAACTGTTTTACATCTAGTTGGTGAATATTAGCATACTTTATCCCATTTGAAGCTCTAAGGTCCATGTGTAGCACCGCACTATACAATAGTTGGGCAGCAGATCTACTTTAGATACAGTTCCTGGATATTCTCATGCTGCTCAAACTAAATATGATCCTAAGCATTTAACTTTATTATGGCTCTTATGCAACTCCACTGTTCTGCGTTCAGAGGTTGAGTTAAGAAATGCATCTTTTGCTATAGGAAATTGACATCCCCACTAAGTTATACCCATTTCAATCCCTTTCTGCAACGCCCTAGCTATATTTACTGCTCATTATTCAATTAATTTTAATCAGACTACTATGTATATCTCACAACGTGTGTTTGCTTGTCACTGGGTGTAGGGCCCACGCCCAGGGGACAAGACTTACACTTGCATTACTATTCTGAGCTAGTGCGCACAATATTAATATTTGCATACCGGGATATAGACTTAGCTTTAGACTATTTAGGAGATCAACTGTTATTTACCCACAATCCCTGTGTAATGGCGTTTCCCCATATACAGTTACTAATAAGATATATATATGGTATGCAAATTGGTTGATCTCCTGTTTCCCCATTCCCATAAATTGACTTCTGACGCCGATATTGAGGGGCATTTGTTATGGTAGGGTTGTGTAGCTGGCTCTACACATGTATGCACGTATTTATATGAGCGTCTATGTATAAGACCTAGCTCTTCTGTGACTATTATATGTGATGTATGATTCAGGTTTAAAGTTATAGACTCTACGTCCAGCTGATGTCAGTGAAGCCAATCATTTGCATTGGTGGGATTTTCTTCCTGCATGTCCTTCAGTGTTGACATATATGTTCTCCATAGCAACCCCTACTAGTCATAAATCTGGAGATCTCATCATAATAATAACAATATGTCATTCTAGCGACCACAACGTATAACCCAGTGTCACTGCCGCTCCCACAATAACAATAATAGTTTAAATATATCTACGCTGTTTAGCTAGGCTAGTCTCTCAACCCCCCACCCCCCCTTTATAGTGTACTGGTTCTCTATAATTTAGGCCAGACACTTACTTGGCGGTTTCCCTTGAAAACAACCGCAATTACCATCACTATTGTTATAGCACCTAAACTCCCTATTTCCCTTTTCATATGAGTATATATTCTCTTATGGTACTGTAGGGACTTACAAGATAAAGCACAAATGATGCATCATAGCTAACCATGGTTAGTGATGTGCTCTTTATAAGTTTATAAAGTTATAAGATTAACTCACTAGCTCCCATTTAGAGCTACTCAGAGAATCTATAATGTGAGTAAGGTGGAAAAGATAGTAACATGAGCATAAGCGAAGCACGTGGTGTAATAATATGATTTGAAATAAGTTTTGATGTTAAACACACGTTGTATACTACATGTTTATATCACTTAAAATGTGAAAATTCGAGAAGTCAATATTATTTGTAAATGCTCTAGCTTATTCACAACAAAAACGAAAACCCGAGGTTTATTTATTTTTAATTTGTGTTTATTATTTAAAACTGTTAATGTGCTACTTTGAAGTTATCTGGTGTCTTGTTACAGATACATTCAAACTGTGAAGTTATGTTTATCTTTTCTTATGATTGTATATCATATTGTTCAAAACCTCAATAAAAATTTATATAAACAAAAAAAAAATTGAAATATTTAAAAAATATTTAGAATGCATACGGCCAGATTACGAGTTTTGCGTTATGAGCGGCTCGCTACTAACTTGCAAGTTATTTCCACCGCTCACGTTTAATAGCGCTGCTATTACAGGTTTGCAAAAACCCGGCGTTATCGGGCAATATGGCAGCGTTGAGCTCCATACCGCACACAAATACCAGCACTGCTTTGAGCTGGTTTTACGTGCTCGTGCACGATTTCCCCATAGACATCAATGGGGAGAGCCGGCTAAAAAAAAGCTTAACACCTGCAATAAAGGAGCATAAAGCTCCGTAACGCAGCCCCATTGATTCCTATGGGGAAAGAGAATTTATGTTTACACCTAACACCCTAACATAAACCCCCAGTCTAAACACCACTAATCTGCTGTCCCCGACATTGCCGACATCTACATTACCCTTATTAACCCATAATCTGCCGCAACTGACATCGTCGACACCTACATTACACTTATTAACCCCTAATCTGCCACCCCCAACATCTTTGATGTCGTCACTTAATGGAAAATTCATTCTTAAAGAGCCAGTGAAAGAAGAGGATGCTACGCGTCGGATGTCTTGAAGATGGAGCCGCTCCGTGTCAGAAGGATGAAGATAGAAGATGCCGTCTGGATGAAGACTTCTGCCCGTCTGGAGGATGACATCTTTGATGTCGTCATTTAAAGGAAATTCATTCTTAAAGAGACAGCGAAAGAAGAGGATGCTACGTGTCGGATGTCTTGAAGATGGAGCCGCTCCGCATTGGAAGGATGAAGAGAGAAGATGCCTCTTGGATGAAGTCTTCTCCCGGCTTCGTTGAGGATGGATGTCCGGTTTTCAAAAACTGTAAGTGGATCTTCGGGGGTTAGTGTTAGTTTTTTTTTTAAGGGTTTATTGGGTGGGTTTTTTTTAGATTAGGGGTTTATGCAAGGAAAAAGAGCTAAATGCCCATCCAAATGCCCTTTTCAGGGCAATGGGGAGCTTAGTTTTTTTAGATAGGATTTTATTTGGGGGATTTGGTTGTGTGGGTGGTGGGTTTTACTGTTGGGGGGTTGTTTGTATTTTTTTTACAGGTAAAAGAGCTGATTTCTTTGGGGCAATACTCTGCAAAAGGCCCTTTTAAAGGCTATTGGCAGTTTAGTTTAGGCTAGGGTTTTTTTATTTTGAGGGGGCTTTTTATCCCTGATGAAGTGCTCGTGTTGAGCAGGAAACGCGTCGGAGAACAGCAGAGTGTGCTGGGGTAATTCTACTTAGAAAATGTGCTTGTTACTAAACTTTTAACGAATGAAATAAAATGTTTTTTTTTTTAATTTTTAACTCCAATGTGCAGCCTCCATTCTTCCAATCCTATTTTGTATTTTTGTGTGAAATCAGCGTTTGGGAAATCACTGTATGGAAGATTTTGGACTGTCTTTAGCTGTCACTGCTAAGCTGTTGCCGGTGTGTACGGCGTTCAATTCTATCTAACACAGAAGTTGCTATGCAGAGTCTCCCCTCCTTGCGGTGAGTAGGATCGGATCAAAGTGTACTTTCTTCTACATTGAATCATACGTAAGTCTTTCTGTTATGGGGATAAATATATATATTCTACACTGAGTAAATATATCTGCTATAGTATTGTACTTACAAACCTTCAAATCTTCAGAAAGCTTTTAAGCCGCATACAGCGGTGTATTATTTTACCGACTGCCCTGAATCTGTGATGCAGTTTCCCCACTCCTGCGGTGTGTAGGACCGGATTGGAACAGAGGATCATCAATTTCTGTACTCTCCTGTAAGGGGCGAAACTCCGAAATTTACAAGAAGATCAAGGCAATAAACATTGTTTCTATTTTTGCACACAGTTGAAGTATTAAGTCTGTTTGATACCATATATCAAGCCAACACCTGTTTGTTCACCTATACCAACACGTCACTGGCATTGAATATACCATTAAAACACAGAAATTAAAGTGACAACAAGTGTTTACTACATAGGCATAAGACTTAAACAATTCTGGGACCAGTTTGCTATAAATATGAAAATAACCAGCTAAACAGTGACAATATTATAAATAGCCATAAAGCCGTGCTTAGTATTTTATGAAGAATTTGTATGAGTGTTGATATTTTTTCAAAAACTGTAAGTGGATATTCGGGGGTTAGTGTTAGTTTTTTTTAAGGGTTTATTGGGTGGGGTTTTTTTTTAGATTAGGGGTTTGGGCAAGGAAAAAGAGCTAAATGCCCTTTTAAGGGCAATGCCCATCCAAATGCGGGGAAATCACTGTATGATTGCGTTACAAATGTGGGTTTTACTGTTGGGGGGGTTGTTTGTATTTTTTTACAGTTAAAAGAGCTGATTTCTTTGGGGCAATACTCTGCAAAAGGCCCTTTTAAGGGCTATTGGCAGTTTAGTTTCGGCTAGGTTTTTTTTATTTTGAGGGGGCTTTTTTATTTTGATAGGGCTATTAGATTAGGTGTAATTAGTTTAAATATTTGATAATTTCTTTTTTATTTTGTGTAATTTAGTGTTTTTTATTTTTTGTAATTTAGTTAATTGTATTTAATTAATGTAATTTATTTAATTTTAGTGTAATGTTAGTTGTTAGTGTGAGGCAGGTTAGGTTTTATTTTACAGGTAAATGTGTATTTATTTTAAATAGGTAGTTAGTAAATAGTTAATAACTATTTACTAACTATTCTACCTAGTTAAAATAAATACAAACTTAGCTGTGAAATAAAAATAAAACCTAAGATAGCTACAATGTTCTACTATTAGTTATTTTGTAGCTAGCTTAGGGTTTATTTCATAAGTAAGTATTTAGTTTTAAATAAGAATTATTTAGTTAATGATAGTAATTTTTATTTAGATTTATTTTAATTATATTAAAGTTAGGGGTGTTAGGGTTAGACTTAGGGTTAGGTTTAGGGGTTAATAAATAGTAGCGACGGTGACGTTGTGGGCGGCAGATTAGGGGTTAATAATATTTAACTAGTGTTTATGATGCAGGAGTGTAGCGGTTTAGGGGTTAATTTGTTTATTATAGTGGCGGCAATGTCGGGAGCGGCAGATTAGGGGTTAATAATTTTATTATAGTTACACCAAGGAATCAATGGCACTACTAATATGTTAACTGATAAACCTATTTTATAACCCATTTAATATAGAGTAATCAAGTAATCTCAGTGTTTTTAAGGAATGGGTGCTAGTGTATTGAAACAACTTTTAATCTTAGAGTAGGTTTCTTCATACTCGTAAACCTAGAGTGCTAATTTGTGTATTCTTGCCACTTATACTCTTGGCAAGAATACACAAATTAGCACTCTAGGTATACGAATTCCAATATCTTGTATATAATTATGCACAACAGCTTTTTGAACTTGAAATATAAAATAGTAATATAATTAAAAAATACACTTAAGTATCCTCTGGTAGTTTGTACCACTGTATATATTGTAACTTTTGGTCAAGTTAGAAAAATAAGTTGGGTATTCGTTATGTTTCGTAGTAGTGTAACCATTGTCAATAGTCTGTTTATTAATACAGATTTCTTACATACAGTATGTCTTAGACAATAGCTCTCTCGGAACGTGGTGAGAGTTTTACACTTTTATATATCTTAAAGTACAGTTTCCTATATATGCTGATATTCTGCATTTTATAGTTGCTGCATCTTGTATATCCTCTTTAAAATTAGAGGGGCAACTAAAATCTGTGCTCTTTGAACAAAATCGTATCAAATATTTTAAGGTTACTACATATGCGTTACAATTGCAAGATGGTTATACTCGTATAGTATATCACTTTGATCAAACCCTTCTTACTTTGAGATCTAATCAGATCTCTTACTATATGGGGTACAGTGTATGATCCATACAGATTTCTATACCACCAGTCCTCTTGTTTGTTAATTCTAAGTACAAATATCAGGGTATTTCTGGTTCACTCAGTTTTATCTGTATGTAACACTGTTATATAATTTATATTGCAACTTTAATTAAAGCTGTATAACAGCATTTTATATTTATATGCTTCAATGAATCTGCTTAGTATGTTAGCCAAATAATCAGTTTGCATCTCATTTATATGTTCAGCTGTAAAGGTATTAGCCGAGGTATTAGCTGAGTTTCTATAATATATGTATCTGATAATATCAGGATTCGGGAATAGTCATTTAACATTGGTACCCCCAATTCTAGGTATATGATCAATAGTATATCAGTTATTAGATTATCTATACAACTACAGTTGAATTAAATAATTATGTGGCTTTCACTACTTAAGTGCATTAGCTTGCTGCCCATTAAGTGGTTCCAACGTATACAGAGCTCGTTATGTTTGTGTTCATACGCTCAAGTTTAAATTGCCATGTTACCCAGCTTTCAAATTTCTATAAGATAGACCACATTGAATTTAACATTTATAATTGGTGCATAGACTACAGTAAGTAGAGGATATCTTAAGGCTAACTAAAAACACAGGAACTTCTAGGACTATTCACCAAGACCCTGACCTTCCTGACATGTTTCGCAGTAGACCGTTTTTTTCAAAGGATGATCACGCCGCCGGTAGTTGGCTTTTTATAGCGTGTGCAATCACACCCACAAGACTGAAGTCATTCGTTTGGGAAATAATTATTGGATGGAATGTACTAACACGCCCACTAAGGTGTTGTTATTTTCTTAGGGAGTAATGATTGGATAACGACACTGACATTACTAATGTTTGTCAACAAAAATATTCTCTGAAGATAATCTTTTGACAATCTATATAAGTAATCAACGGTATATTGATATTTGCTTTACATAGCGTTAGCGGTTTGTATCGAAAAAGTTTTAACATTTGTTTAGCCACTTTTCGTAGCGTTATAATTTTAGTTATTTACTGACTCTATTTAAACTTATCTAATATCGATCTCATATCTACTAATCAGATCTCTTACTATATGGGGTACAGTGAGAGATAGTTTGATAGTGAGAGGAATTGTGACCTAGTGAATATTCGAAAGGGAGGGGGGGGTTTGGGAAAAGAAATATGCTAGAGAGCATGTGTGTGTATACAAGTGTTGTCTATCGTAATTCTTGTGTAATGTTTAAAGTTATTATATCCTTCAGTGGGATATGACCTCTCGGTTTAGGCGATGTGTGGTTCCATATACTTTTATGTGCCTATAAAATATTATGTGCTACACATTCTAAAACTATAAGTGACACAGAAACAAATTACAATAACAAGTGCTAGTGATATTTTTGATAATTTTAGAATATTATGAACTTAAATTGAACCTATTATTTAGGTTCAGAGTAGTATATGAGTTTATAATTAAATTATGGATTTATTTCTAATAAGAGTATAAAGTACAGCTTTTCTCTTAACCAAAAGGAATTTATGTAGCACTTATTTGAGTTGTTCTCATATCGTGATTTTATAAGGTTCTAATATAATATTTAACTAATAGTGCCAAATGTAATGATTATTGATTATAAGGATGTCATAGTGAGACATTTTTTATTTTTAATTACCCCTTAAAGGAAAGGAGAGAAGTTGTTCTGTTCGCTAAGACCAAATGGTTGGACTGTATTTAGCAGAAAAATCCATCTGCTTTCGGCTTGCAGAAGTTGTTTTTCTATATTACCACCTCTAATTCCCAATTAGATTTTTTGAATACCATAGCATTTCAGTTCAGATTGTTTTAAATTGTGTCTATTATAGAAATGGCGAGCTACTGAGGTCAATTGTTTACCTGATGTAAGATCTTTAGAGGCATTTTTGATGTTCTTAAGTGTTCTTGCAATCCAATTTGGATCTCTCTGGTCATCATGCCAACGTATATTTTTTGCACATTTGCAAATTAGAGCATAAATGACACCTTCTGTGTGACAATTGATATATTCATTAATTTTATGTATTCTGTTAAAGTGATCACAGATATCTTGTTTCTTTAACATAAAGCTGCAGGTGTTGCAAATCCCACATTTGTGTGACCCTTTAGATATGGCTCCAATGGTTTTTTGGCCTTCAAAATGACTTGGACTTGGTAGATCTTTAAGATGATGCATTCTTCTATATCCTGATTGCACTTTATCACCCAAGATATGTGATAGAACTGGATCTGATTTAAGGATGTGCCAGTTGTTCTGGAGTATCTTTCAGTATTTGTGTTCTTTTAGGGTTATAGGTTGAAATAAATCTTATTTCAACCTGTTTTGGTTTGTCTTTTTTCCACAGTAGTTTGTTTCTGGTGGTGGATCTGGCACGATGTTTGGCCTTTTTTATGGATCTTTTGCTGTAGCCTCTTGCTACCAGTCTTTCAGACAATTCCTTGGTTCTCACTTTATAATTTGAGTCTAGTGAGCAATTTTGTCTCATGCAAAGAAATTCCCCTGTCGGGAGTGCCCTTATTGTATTCGGTTCATGTGCGCTCGAGCTATGTAGGAGGCTGCTAGTTGCAGTTTTTTTGCAATATACATCCATTGATAACCCACCTATTGGCGTTTTTTTTATTTGAAGGTCTAGAAAATTTATTACATTCGAGTTTGCTTTGTATGTTAATTTGATGTTCAATTTGTTAGAATTTAAGGTCTGTAAGAATACATCTAATTCAGACTTTGTGCCTTCCCAAAGGAAGAATACATCATTGATATAACGAATCCAGAGAGGAACCTTGTTTAAGAAGTTTGTATTGTTGTCTGAGAGCACAACCAAGTGCTCCCACTAACCCAAGAAAAGATTGGCATAGGTGGGAGCACAGGCCGTGCCCTTTGCTGTGCCCCTCTTTTGTAGGTAAAAGCCATTGTTGAAAGTGAAAAAGTTATGGTTTAAAACAAAATGAAGTAGTTGTAATTTGAAGTCATGAAGGGGCTCTTCTGGTTTGAAGAATTGTCTGTTGTATCAGTGGATTTAAGATTATAAAATCTACGTAATGCAATTTTTCTAACAAATAGGTTTATATATTTGATATTCTCAAATTTGTCTAAGTTTGGTGTTGGGCAGAAGGACATCCCTTTAGAAAGCACATTTATATGTTCCACAGATGATAATTTTTGAGATAGGTTGATTACTCTTATGGATTCATTTTCATCTGTGAAAAAGGACTTGGGGCTCTTGGATATGGTTTCCAGCTTTTTTTGTTATTGTTGGATTTGTTTTGTGATTGACTTTTGTTTTGACGCTTTGGCTTGCCCCCTGCCTCTTTTGGTGTGTCTAATACTGAAGAGGCGCTTGCCCCGAAAAAAACCTTTCTTTTACCCCATGTAATTCTCATATGACTATCTGTGGTAGGTGCTTCTATCAGATTCATGTGCTTCAGATTCTTCACCTTCTGTATTCGAAATGTCACTTTGTATGACATCTACTCTGGGATGTCTATTTGTTGGATTTTAGTTGAAGCATTTTTCCATTTATACACTTTATGGTCTGCATAATCTGTTTTATCTATGTTAAGTTTCCCTTGTTTAGTTTGTTTAATTTCATTTTCGTACTTGTCCATTTCTTTTTGGTATTATATAAACAATACCAAAAAGACATGGACAAGGGTGTGAGGGTTTCGAACAGAATTCAAACCCCTCACAAACTTTGAGGAAACCTATGCTATGGTTGGGATTATGGAATTCAAAAGATGGAAACAATTGTATTCATAGCCCCCTTCGTATTAGTTTAAGTTCTATGTATTTTTCAAAAAGTGATGATTCCACCACAATTTATCCTGTCTATACATTAACTTATGTATTTCTCTGAGGGCTGTATTAATTTTGTCTTGATTATTGGATGAGGTAGCAGAAGGATTTTTGAACACTTCATTTAGGTCTGCTCTCTTTTGTTTTGTCTGCTTTGTCTATCTTGTTCCCATTTTGAAGACATCTTCAAAGGATTTTTTTTGGGGGTAGGAAGCTGTTGAGTACTTATATTCTGGTGTGCTCTATTGGTGGAAAGCCTTGTTACAGGCACAGTACTACATTTACACCAAGGAATCAATGGCACTATTAATATTTTACTGATAAACCTATTTTATAACCCATTTAACCCCTTAATGCCCACAGCACTTTTCCATTTTCTGTCCATTTGGGACCAAGGCTATTTTTACATTTTTGCAGTGTTTGTGTTTAGCTGTAATTTTCCTCTTACTCATTTACTGTACCCTATATATTATATACCGTTTTTCTCACCATTAAATGGACTTTCAAAAGATACCATTATTTCCATTATATCTTATAATTTACTATAATAAAAATTATAAAATGTGAGGAAAAATGGAAAAAAACACACTTTTTCTAACTTTGACCCCAAAATCTGTTACACATCTACAACCACCAAAAAACACCCATGCTAAATAGTTTGTAAATTTTGTCCTGAGTTTAGAAATATCCAATGTTTACATGTTCTTTGCTTTTTTTGCAAGTTATAGGGCCATAAATACAAGTAGCACTTTGCTATTTCCAAACCACTTTTCTTTCAAAATTAGCGCTAGTTACATTGGAACACTAATATCTTTAAGGAATTCCTGAATATCCATTGACATGTATATATTTTTTTTAGAAGACATCCCAAAGTATTGATCTAGGCCCATTTTGGTATATTTCATGCCACCATTTCACCGCCAAATGCGATCAAATAAAAAAAATTGTTCACTTTTTCACAATTTTTTTTACAAACTTTAGGTTTCTCACTGAAATTATTTACAAACAACTTATGCAATTATGGAATAAATGGTTGTAAATGCTTCTCTTGGATCCCCTTTGTTCATAAATAGCAGATATATATGGCTTTGGCTTTGCTTTTTGGTAATTAGAAGGCCGCTAAATGCCACTGAGCATCACATGTATATTATGCCCAGCAGTGAAGGGGTTAATTAGGGAGCATGTAGGGAGCTTCTAGGGTTAATTTTAGCTTTAGTGTAGTGTAGTAGATAACCCCAAGTATTGATCTAGGCCCATTTTGGTATATTTCATGCCACCATTTCACCGCCAAATGCGATCAAATTAAAAAAAACATTACATTTTTCACAATTTTAGGGTTCTCATTGAAATTATTTACAAATAGCTTGTGCAATTATGGCACAAATGGTTGTAAATGCTTCTTTGGGATCCCCTTTGTTCAGAAATAGCAGACATATATGACTTTGGCGTTGCTTTTTGGTAATTAGTTTATAGGGAGCTTGCAGGGTTAATTTTAGCTTTAGTGTAGAGATCAGCCTCCCACCTGACACATCACACCCCCTGATCCCTCCCAAACAGCTTCCTTCCCTCCCCCCACCCCATAATTGTCCCCACCATCTTAAGTACTGGCAGAAAGTCTACCAGTACTAAAATAAAATGTATATATATTTTTTATAGCATATTTACATATGCTGCAGTGTAGAATCCCCCCTTAGCCCCCAACGTCCCTGACCCCCCCAAACAGCTCTCTAACCCTCCCCCTCTGCCTTATTGGGGGCCATCTTGGGTACTGGCAGCTGTCTGATGATCATTTGTTGATCATTTGTTTATTTTTTTTTACCTCCCCCCCCCTTTTCCCCACTATTCACTTAATATTTTCTGTAGTGTAGCGGTTCCCAAGTGCTCCCTCCCCGTGCACCTGCCCGCCCCTGCCTCCCCGTGCATGTGCATGCGTCCGTGCATGCCCGCGGTCATCCCCGCCCATGATCCTGCCCCCTCCACATCACCAGGGCTATTGATGGCCGCCACCCGCCTCCCACACAGGCTCCCACCCACCAACGAATTTAGCCATCGATGTCCGGTGCAGAGAGGGCCACAGAGTGGCTCTCTCTGCATTGGATGGCTAAAAAAGGTTATTGCAGGATGCCTTGATATCGAGGCATCACTGCAATAACTGGAAAGCAGCTGGAAGCGAGCAGGATCGCTTCCAGCTGCTTTCCAGACTGAGGACATGCAGGGTATGTCTTTGGTCGTTAACTGGCTTTTTTAGAGGACGTACCCTGCATGTCCTTGGTCGTTAAGGGGTTAATATAGTAATCAAGTAATCTCAGTGTTTTTAAGGTATGGGTGCTAGTGTATTGAGACAACTTTTAATCTTAGATAGAGTATGAAGAAACCTACTCTTGGCAAGAATACACAAATTAGCACTCTAGATTTACGAATTCCAATATCTTGTATACAGCTTTTTGAACTTGTGGAAATACAATAAAACTATTTTTAATAAATTGAAATATAAAATAGGAATATAATTAAAAAATACACTTAAGTATCCTCTGGTAGTTTGTACCACTGTATATATTGTAACTTTAGGTCTTTAGAAAAATAAGTTGGGAACTTGTTATCTTTCGTAATAGTGTAACCTTTGTCAATAGTCACAGATGAAAATGAATACATTAGAGAGTAATCATCTCAAAATGTATTATCTGTGGAACATATAAATGTGCTTTCTAAAGGGATGTTCTTCTGCCTAACACCAAACTTAGACAAATTTGAGACTATCAAAGATATAAACCTATTAGGTAGAAAAATTGCATTACGTAGATTTTACAATCATAAATCCACTGATACAACAGACAATTCTTCAAACCAGAATTGGAACGAGGAAGAAAGAAATACATTGTAAATTCTTGAGAACCTTCTGCAAGAAAATGAACAAAACAACAAACAGTCAGAAGAAATCTCTAACAAAACTCCTTGGAGAAATAAAATTGTAAACAAATCAAACTTCATGCCCAAAATTAATCAATGTCCGCAGTTACAGGTATTCAATGATATTATATGTGAACAAATATTACAATTACCTAATTACATTACACAACAAAACTTGAGCAAACAAGAACAAATAACACTCAAGGATATGAAATCCTGGAAGGATGTAATAATAAGGAATGTGGATAAAGGTGGAAATATTGTTATATGGCCATTGAGCATGTACCGAAAGCAAACAGATAAACAGCTCAATGATACCAACTGTTATCAAAAATTGGGATACAATCCATCAAAAGACGTTTTAACCCAATACATAACCATGATTGACAAAGCCAGATATGACAATATAATAACAACTAAAGAATTTCAATTCTTGAAAGTTACGAACCCTACGACAGCCACTTTTTATCTAATACCAAAAATTCATAAAGATAAGACACCCCGATCATTTCTGGCATTAATAGCCTGACGGAGAAGGCAAGCCAAAATGTGGATGAGGGGCTATTTGTCTCAAATTTCGTCATACGTTCAAGACACAACAGATGTGCTATTACAACTTGAAAATATACATCTATCCTCAGCGACAGGGTTGGTAACGGCAGATGTAGAGTCATTGTACACTTGCATAGATCACAATCTAGGTATTGAAGCTGTTAAATGGTTTCTCAAAATGTGTTCAGAAGAAGACCCCCTTCATGATGACTACATATTACAGCGACTTCATTTTGTTTTAAACCATAACTTTTTCACTTTCAATAATGGCTTTTACCAACAGAGGGGCACGGCAATGGGCATGGCCTGTGCTCCCACCTATGCCAATCTTTTCTTGGGTTGGTGGGAGCGCACTTGGTCTCAGACAACAATACAAACTTCTTAAACAAGGTTCCTCTCTGGATTTGTTATATCGACGATGTGTTCTTCCTTTGGGAAGGCACAAAGTCTGAATTAGATGTATTCTTACAGACCTTAAATTCTAACAAATTGAACATCAAATTAACATACGAAGCGAACTCGAATGTAATGAATTTTCTAGACCTTCAAATAAAAAAAAACGCCAATAGGTTATCAATGTATGTATATCGCAAAAAAACTGCAACTAACAGCCTCCTACATAGCTTGAGCGCACATGCACCGAATACAATAAGGGCACTCCTAACAGGGGAATTTCTTCACATGAGACAAAATTGCTCACTAGACTCTGAAAGACTTGTAGCAAGAGGCTATAGAAAAAGATCCATAAAAAAGGCCGAACATCGCGCCAGATCCACCACTAGAAACGAACTGCTGCAGAAAAAAGACAAACCAAAACAGGACGAAATAAGATTTATTTCAACCTATAACCCTAAAAGCACACAAATACTGAAGATACTCCAGAACAACTGGCACATCCTTAAATCAGATCCAGTTCTTTCACAGATCTTAGGTGATCTTAGGTGCAATCAGGATATAGAAGAACGCGTAATCTTAAAGATCTACTAAGTCCAAGTCATTTTGAAGGTCACACAAATGTGGGATTTGCAACACCTGCAGCTTTATGTTAAAGAAACAAGATATCTGTGATCGCTTTAACAGAATACATAAAATTCATGACTATATCAATTGTCACACAGAAGGTATCATTTATGCTCTAATTTGCAAATGTGCAAAAATATACGTTGGCATGACGACCAGAAAGATCCGAATCAGATTGCAAGAACACTTAAGTAACATCAAAAATTCCTCTAAAGATCAGGTAAACAATTGACCTCAGTAGCTCACCATTTCTATAATAGACACAATTCAAAACAGTCTGAACTGAAATGCTATGGTATTCAAAAAATCAAATTGGGAATTGGTGATATAGAAAAATGACTTCTGCAAGCCGAAAGCAGATGGATTTTTCTGCTAAATACAGTCCAACCATTTGGTCTTAACGAACAGAACAACTTCTCTCTTTTCCTTTAAGGGGTTATTAAAAATAAAAAATGTCTCACTATGACATCCTTATAATCATTACATTTGGCACTATTAGTCAAAGGTTATGATAGAACCTTAAAAAATCATGATATGAGAACAACTCAAATAAGTGCCACATAAATTCCTTTTGGTTAAGAGAAAAGCTATACTCTATACTCTATCTATGTTTCTATGTTTCTCTTATCAGAAATAAATCCATAATTTAACTATAAACTCATATACTACTCTGAACGTAAATCATAGGTTCAATGTACGTTCATAATATTCTAAAATGTTTATCACTAGCACTTGTTATTGTAATTTGTTTCTGTGTCACTTATAGTTTTAGAATGTGTAGCACATCATATTTTATATAGGCACATAAAAGTATATGGAACCACACATCGCCTCAACCGAGAGGTCATATCCTTCTCATTACTTAATGATATAATAAATGTAAATATTACAAAAGAATCACGATACCCAACACTTGTAAACACATACATACTCTCTAACATATTTATTTTGAGAGAGCCATATATAGGGGGGTAGTTATCAAGCCGTCAACCTCAAATTCGCTGGAATTCTGCAGCGTATTTGTGGCGAGGCTGATTCGCCTTAGTTATCAAAGGCTAGAGACCGGCAAAAGTAGAATTTTGTGACGTAAGCTTTGATCCGCCGGACTCAGTCCGACACAGATTGATTCTTACGTCACTCCAGATGTTCCGCACACAAGTGCGGCACAATCTGACTACTTTTGCTAGTTATCAAAAAACTAGCAGGTACGCTCTGCACTTTTACGGCCCAGCGTACCTGGTTTTCAATCCGCCGCCAGACATCCCATTGATTTCTATGGGAAATGTCTGCACCTAACACCCTAACATGTACCCCGAGTCTAAACACCCCTAAGCTGTCCCCCCTACACCTCCGCAACTAAATAAATGTATTACCCCCTAAACCGCCACTCCCGGAGCCCACCGCAAGCTACTCTATACATATTAACCCCTAAACCGCCGCTCCCTGACCCCGCCGCAACTATAAATAAAAAACTTTTTTGACTGTGAAACATCAGTCTGCTAGTGTAATCTAATTGCAGTTGCTTGCCTGCTAGCGTGTGTGCCAGGCCCACTTGCCCAGTGCCACCACTCATATCTGGTGTAACAGTCGTGTAAATAATTTAAAAATAAAAAACTTTTTTGACTGTGAAACATCAGTCTGCTAGTTTAATCTAATTGCAGTTGCCTGCCTGCCAACATGTGTGCCCGGCCCACTTGCCCAGTGCCACCACTCATATCTGGTGTAACAGTAGTGTAAATAATAAAAAAAAAAAATTGACTGTTAAACATCAGTCTGCTAGTGTAATCTAATTGCAGTTGCCTGCCTGCTAGCGTGTGTGCCAGCCAGGCCCACTTGCCCAGTGCCACCACTCATATCTGGTGTAACAGTAGTGTAAATAATTTTAAAAAAAAAACTTTTTTTACTGTGAAACATCAGTCTGCTTGTGTAATCTAATTGCAGTTGCCTGCCTGCTAGCGTTTGTGCCAGGCCCACTTGCCCAGTGCCACCACTCATATCTGGTGTAACAGTAGTGTAAATAATTTAAAAAAAAAACTTTTTTGACTGTGAAACATCAGTCTGCTAGTGTAATTCTAATTGCATTTGCCTGCCAACGTGTGTGCCCGGCCCACTTGCCCAGTGCCACCACTTATATCTGGTGTAACAGTAGTGTAAATAATTTAAAAATAAAAAACTTTTTTGACTGTGAAACATCAGTCTGCTAGTGTAATCTAATTGCAGTTCCCTGTCTGCTAGCGTGTGTGCCAGGCCCACTTGCCCAGTGCCACCACTCAAATCTGGTGTAACAGTCGTGTAAATAATTTAAAAATAAAAAACTTTTTTGACTGTGAAACATCAGTCTGCTAGTGTAATCTAATTGCAATTGCTTGCCTGCTAGCGTGTGTGCCAGGCCCACTTGCCCCGTGCCACCACTCATATCTGGTGTAACAGTAGTGTAAATAATAATAAAAAAAAAAAATTGACTGTGAAACATCAGTCTGCTAGTGTAATCTAATTGCAGTTGCCTGCCTGCTAGCGTGTGTGCCAGCCAGGCCTACTTGCCCAGTGCCACCACTCATATCTGGTGTAACAGTAGTGTAAATAATTTTTAAAAAAAAACTTTTTTGACTGTGAAACATCAGTCTGCTAGTGTAATTCTAATTGCATTTGCCTGCCAATGTGTGTGCCCGGCCCACTTGCTCAGTGCCACCACTCATATCTGGTGTAACAGTAGTGTAAATAATTTAAAAATAAAAAACTTTTTTGACTGTGAAACATCAGTCTGCTAGTGTAATCTAATTGCAGTTCCCTGTCTGCTAGCGTGTGTGCCAGGCCCACTTGCCCAGCGCCACCACTCATATCTGGTGTAACAGTAGTGTAAAAAATTTAAAAATAAAAAACTTTATTGACTGTGAAACATCAGTCTGCTAGTGTAATCTAATTGCAGTTGCTTGCCTGCTAGCGTGTGTGCCAGGCCCACTTGCCCAGTGCCACCACTCATATCTGGTGTAACAGTCGTGTAAATAATTTAAAAATAAAAAACTTTTTTGACTGTGAAACATCAGTCTGCTAGTGTAATCTAATTGCAGTTGCCTGCCTGCCAACATGTGTGCCCGGCCCACTTGCCCAGTGCCACCACTCATATCTGGTGTAATAGTAGTGTAAATAATAATAAAAAAAAAAAACTTTTTTGACTGTGAAACATCAGTCTGCTAGTGTAATTCTAATTGCATTTGCCTGCCAATGTGTGTGCCCGGCCCACTTGCTCAGTGCCACCACTCATATCTGGTGTAACAGTAGTGTAAATAATAAAAATAAAAAAATTGACTATGAAACATCAGTCTGCTAGTGTAATCTAATTGCAGTTGCCTGCCTGCTAGCGTGTGTGCCAGCCAGGCCCACTTGCCCAGTGCCACCACTCATATCTGGTGTAACAGTAGTGTAAATAATTTTAAAAAAAAAACTTTTTTTACTGTGAAACATCAGTCTGCTTGTGTAATCTAATTGCAGTTGCTTGCCTGCTAGCGTGTGTGCCAGGCCCACTTGCCCAGTGCCACCACTCATATCTGGTGTAACAGTAGTGTAAATAATTAAAAAAAAAAACTTTTTTGACTGTGAAACATCAGTCTGCTAGTGTAATCTAATTGCAGTTGCTTGCCTGCTAGCGTGTGTGCCAGGCCCACTTGCCCAGTGCCACCACTCATATCTGGTGTAACAGTCGTGTAAATAATTTAAAAATAAAAAACTTTTTTGACTGTGAAACATCAGTCTGCTAGTGTAATCTAATTGCAGTTGCCTGCCTGCTAGCGTGTGTGCCAGCCAGGCCCACTTGCCCAGTGCCACCACTCATATCTGGTGTAACAGTAGTGTAAATAATTTTAAAAAAAAAACTTTTTTTACTGTGAAACATCAGTCTGCTTGTGTAATCTAATTGCAGTTGCTTGCCTGCTAGCGTGTGTGCCAGGCCCACTTGCCCAGTGCCACCACTCATATCTGGTGTAACAGTAGTGTAAATAATTAAAAAAAAAAACTTTTTTGACTGTGAAACATCAGTCTGCTAGTGTAATCTAATTGCAGTTGCTTGCCTGCTAGCGTGTGTGCCAGGCCCACTTGCCCAGTGCCACCACTCATATCTGGTGTAACAGTCGTGTAAATAATTTAAAAATAAAAAACTTTTTTGACTGTGAAACATCAGTCTGCTAGTGTAATCTAATTGCAGTTGCCTGCCTGCCAACATGTGTGCCCGGCCCACTTGCCCAGTGCCACCACTCATATCTGGTGTAATAGTAGTGTAAATAATAATAAAAAAAAAAACTTTTTTGACTGTGAAACATCAGTCTGCTAGTGTAATCTAATTGCAGTTGCTTGCCTGCTAGCATGTGTGCCAGGCCCACTTGCCCAGTGCCACCACTCATATCTGGTGTAACAGTAGTGTAAATAATTTAAAAATAAAAAACTTTTTTTAACTGTGAAACATCAGTCTATTAGTGTAATCTAATTGCAGTTGCCACCTGCTATCGTGTGGGCCAGGCCCACTTGCCCAGCGCCACCACTCATATCTGGTGTAACAGTAGTGTAAATAATTTAAAAATAAAAAACTTTTTTGACTGTGAAACATCAGTCTGCTAGTGTAATCTAATTGCAGTTGCCTGCCTGCCAACATGTGTGCCCGGCCCACTTGCCCAGTGCCACCACTCATATCTGGTGTAACAGTAGTGTAAATAATAAAAATAAAAAATTGACTATGAAACATCAGTCTGCTAGTGTAATCTAATTGCAGTTGCCTGCCTGCTAGCGTGTGTGCCAGCCAGGCCCACTTGCCCAGTGCCACCACTCATATCTGGTGTAACAGTAGTGTAAATAATTAAAAAAAAAAACTTTTTTGACTGTGAAACATCAGTCTGCTAGTGTAATCTAATTGCAGTTGCCTGCCTGCTAGCGTTTGTGCCAGGCTCACTTGCCCAGTGCCACCACTCATATCTGGTGTAACTTTAGTGTAAATAATTTAAAAAAAAAACTTTTTTGACTGTGAAACATCAGTCTGCTAGTGTAATCTAATTGCATTTGCCTGCCAACGTGTGTGCCCGGCCCACTTGCCTAGTGCCACCACTCATATCTGGTGTAACAGTAGTGTAAATAATTTTAAAAAAAATTTGACTGTGAAACATCAGTCTGCTAGTGTAATCTAATTGCAGTTGCCTGCCTGCCTGCTAGCGTGTGTGCCAGCCAGGCCAACTTGCCCAGTGCCACCACTCATATCTGGTGTAAAAGTAGTGTAAATAATTAAAAAAAACAAAAACTTTTTTGACTGTGAAACATCAGTCTGCTAGTGTAATCTAATTGCAGTTGCCTGCCTGCTAGCGTGTGTGCCAGGCCCACTTGCCCAGTGCCACCACTCATATCTGGTGTAACAGTAGTGTAAATAATTTAAAAATAAAAAACTTTTTTTAACTGTGAAACATCAGTCTATTAGTGTAAGCTAATTGCAGTTGCCACCTGCTAGCGTGTGGGCCAGGCCCACTTGCCCAGCGCCACCACTCATATCTGGTGTAACAGTAGTGTAAATAATTTAAAAATAAAAAACTTTTTTGACTGTGAAACATCAGTCTGCTAGTGTAATCTAATTGCAGTTGCCTGCCTGCCAACATGTGTGCCCGGCCCACTTGCCCAGTGCCACCACTCATATCTGGTGTAACAGTAGTGTAAATAATAAAAAAAAAAAAAACTTTTTTGACTGTGAAACATCAGTCTGCTAGTGTTATCTAATTGCAGTTGCCTGCCTGCCAACGTGTGTGCCCGGCCCACTTGCCCCGTGCCACCACTCATATCTGGTGTAACAGTAGTGTAAATAATTTAAAAATAAAAAACTTTTTTTAACTGTGAAACATCAGTCTATTAGTGTAATCTAATTGCAGTTGCCACCTGCTAGCGTGTGGGCCAGGCCCACATGCCCAGCACCACCACTCATATCTGGTGTAACAGTAGTGTAAATAATTTAAAAATAAAAAACTTTTTTGACTGTGAAACATCAGTCTGCTAGTGTAATCTAATTGCAGTTGCCTGCCTGCCAACATGTGTGCCCGGCCCACTTGCCCAGTGCCACCACTCATATCTGGTGTAACAGTAGTGTAAATAATTAAAAAAAAAAAAACTTTTTTGACTGTTAAACATCAGTCTGCTAGTGTAATCTAATTGCAGTTGCCTGCCTGCCAACGTGTGTGCCCGGCCCACTTGCCCCGTGCCACCACTCATATCTGGTGTAACAGTAGTGTAAATAATTAAAAAAAAAAAATTTGACTGTGAAACATCAGTCTGCTAGTGTAATCTAATTGCAGTTGCCTGCCTGCTAGCGTGTGTGCCAGCCAGGCCGACTTGCCCAGTGCCACCACTCATATCTGGTGTAACAGTAGTGTAAATAATTTAAAAAAAAACAACTTTTTTGACTGTGAAACCTCAGTCTGCTAGTGTAATCTAATTGCAGTTGCCTGCCTGCTAGCGTTTGTGCCAGACCCACTTGCCCAGTGCCACCACTCATATCTGGTGTAACAGTAATGTAAATAATGAAAAAAAAAACTTTTTTGACTGTGAAACATCAGTCTGCTAGTGTAATTCTAATTGCATTTGCCTGCCAACGTGTGTGCCCGGCCCACTTGCTCAGTGCCACCACTCATATCTGGTGTAACAGTAGTGTAAATAATTTAAAAATAAAAAACTTTTTTGACTGTGAAACATCAGTCTGCTAGTGTAATCTAATTGCAGTTCCCTGTCTGCTAGCGTGTGTGCCAGGCCCACTTGCCCAGCGCCACCACTCATATCTGGTGTAACAGTAGTGTAAAAAATTTAAAAATAAAAAACTTTTTTGACTGTGAAACATCAGTCTGCTAGTGTAATCTAATTGCAGTTGCTTGCCTGCTAGCATGTGTGCCAGGCCCACTTGCCCAGTGCCACCACTCATATCTGGTGTAACAGTCGTGTAAATAATTTAAAAATAAAAAACTTTTTTGACTGTGAAACATCAGTCTGCTAGTGTAATCTAATTGCAGTTGCCTGCCTGCTAGAGTTTGTGCCAGGCTCACTTGCCCAGTGCCACCACTCATATCTGGTGTAACAGTAGTGTAAATAATTTAAAAAAAAAACTTTTTTGACTGTGAAACATCAGTCTGCTAGTGTAATTCTAATTGCAGTTGCTTGCCTGCTAGCATGTGTGCCAGGCCCACTTGCCCAGTGCCACCACTCATATCTGGTGTAACAGTAGTGTAAATAATTTAAAAATAAAAAACTTTTTTTAACTGTGAAACATCAGTCTATTAGTGTAATCTAATTGCAGTTGCCACCTGCTAGCGTGTGGGCCAGGCCCACTTGCCCAGCGCCACCACTCATATCTGGTGTAACAGTAGTGTAAATAATTTAAAAATAAAAAACTTTTTTGACTGTGAAACATCAGTCTGCTAGTGTAATCTAATTGCAGTTGCCTGCCTGCCAACATGTGTGCCCGGCCCACTTGCCCAGTGCCACCACTCATATCTGGTGTAACAGTAGTGTAAATAATAAAAATAAAAAAATTGACTGTGAAACATCAGTCTGCTAGTGTAATCTAATTGCAGTTGCCTGCCTGCTAGCGTGTGTGCCAGCCAGGCCCACTTGCCCAGTGCCACCACTCATATCTGGTGTAACAGTAGTGTAAATAATTAAAAAAAAAAACTTTTTTGACTGTGAAACATCAGTCTGCTAGTGTAATCTAATTGCAGTTGCCTGCCTGCTAGCGTTTGTGCCAGGCTCACTTGCCCAGTGCCACCACTCATATCTGGTGTAACTTTAGTGTAAATAATTTAAAAAAAAAACTTTTTTGACTGTGAAACATCAGTCTGCTAGTGTAATTCTAATTGCATTTGCCTGCCAACGTGTGTGCCCGGCCCACTTGCCTAGTGCCACCACTCATATCTGGTGTAACAGTAGTGTAAATAATTTAAAAAAAAATTTGACTGTGAAACATCAGTCTGCTAGTGTAATCTAATTGCAGTTGCCTGCCTGCCTGCTAGCGTGTGTGCCAGCCAGGCCAACTTGCCCAGTGCCACCACTCATATCTGGTGTAAAAGTAGTGTAAATAATTAAAAAAAACAAAAACTTTTTTGACTGTGAAACATCAGTCTGCTAGTGTAATCTAATTGCAGTTGCCTGCCTGCTAGCGTGTGTGCCAGGCCCACTTGCCCAGTGCCACCACTCATATCTGGTGTAACAGTAGTGTAAATAATTTAAAAATAAAAAACTTTTTTTAACTGTGAAACATCAGTCTATTAGTGTAAGCTAATTGCAGTTGCCACCTGCTAGCGTGTGGGCCAGGCCCACTTGCCCAGCGCCACCACTCATATCTGGTGTAACAGTAGTGTAAATAATTTAAAAATAAAAAACTTTTTTGACTGTGAAACATCAGTCTGCTAGTGTAATCTAATTGCAGTTGCCTGCCTGCCAACATGTGTGCCCGGCCCACTTGCCCAGTGCCACCACTCATATCTGGTGTAACAGTAGTGTAAATAATTAAAAAAAAAAAAACTTTTTTGACTGTGAAACATCAGTCTGCTAGTGTAATCTAATTGCAGTTGCCTGCCTGCCAACGTGTGTGCCCGGCCCACTTGCCCCGTGCCACCACTCATATCTGGTGTAACAGTAGTGTAAATAATTTAAAAATAAAAAACTTTTTTTAACTGTGAAACATCAGTCTATTAGTGTAATCTAATTGCAGTTGCCACCTGCTAGCGTGTGGGCCAGGCCCACATGCCCAGCACCACCACTCATATCTGGTGTAACAGTAGTGTAAATAATTTAAAAATAAAAAACTTTTTTGACTGTGAAACATCAGTCTGCTAGTGTAATCTAATTGCAGTTGCCTGCCTGCCAACATGTGTGCCCGGCCCACTTGCCCAGTGCCACCACTCATATCTGGTGTAACAGTAGTGTAAATAATTAAAAAAAAAAAAACTTTTTTGACTGTGAAACATCAGTCTGCTAGTGTAATCTAATTGCAGTTGCCTGCCTGCCAACGTGTGTGCCCGGCCCACTTGCCCCGTGCCACCACTCATATCTGGTGTAACAGTAGTGTAAATAATTAAAAAAAAAAAATTTGACTGTGAAACATCAGTCTGCTAGTGTAATCTAATTGCAGTTGCCTGCCTGCTAGCGTGTGTGCCAGCCAGGCCGACTTGCCCAGTGCCACCACTCATATCTGGTGTAACAGTAGTGTAAATAATTTAAAAAAAAACAACTTTTTTGACTGTGAAACCTCAGTCTGCTAGTGTAATCTAATTGCAGTTGCCTGCCTGCTAGCGTTTGTGCCAGACCCACTTGCCCAGTGCCACCACTCATATCTGGTGTAACAGTAATGTAAATAATGAAAAAAAAAACTTTTTTGACTGTGAAACATCAGTCTGCTAGTGTAATTCTAATTGCATTTGCCTGCCAACGTGTGTGCCCGGCCCACTTGCTCAGTGCCACCACTCATATCTGGTGTAACAGTAGTGTAAATAATTTAAAAATAAAAAACTTTTTTGACTGTGAAACATCAGTCTGCTAGTGTAATCTAATTGCAGTTCCCTGTCTGCTAGCGTGTGTGCCAGGCCCACTTGCCCAGCGCCACCACTCATATCTGGTGTAACAGTAGTGTAAAAAATTTAAAAATAAAAAACTTTTTTGACTGTGAAACATCAGTCTGCTAGTGTAATCTAATTGCAGTTGCTTGCCTGCTAGCATGTGTGCCAGGCCCACTTGCCCAGTGCCACCACTCATATCTGGTGTAACAGTCGTGTAAATAATTTAAAAATAAAAAACTTTTTTGACTGTGAAACATCAGTCTGCTAGTGTAATCTAATTGCAGTTGCCTGCCTGCTAGAGTTTGTGCCAGGCTCACTTGCCCAGTGCCACCACTCATATCTGGTGTAACAGTAGTGTAAATAATTTAAAAAAAAAACTTTTTTGACTGTGAAACATCAGTCTGCTAGTGTAATTCTAATTGCAGTTGCTTGCCTGCTAGCATGTGTGCCAGGCCCACTTGCCCAGTGCCACCACTCATATCTGGTGTAACAGTAGTGTAAATAATTTAAAAATAAAAAACTTTTTTTAACTGTGAAACATCAGTCTATTAGTGTAATCTAATTGCAGTTGCCACCTGCTAGCGTGTGGGCCAGGCCCACTTGCCCAGCGCCACCACTCATATCTGGTGTAACAGTAGTGTAAATAATTTAAAAATAAAAAACTTTTTTGACTGTGAAACATCAGTCTGCTAGTGTAATCTAATTGCAGTTGCCTGCCTGCCAACATGTGTGCCCGGCCCACTTGCCCAGTGCCACCACTCATATCTGGTGTAACAGTAGTGTAAATAATAAAAATAAAAAAATTGACTATGAAACATCAGTCTGCTAGTGTAATCTAATTGCAGTTGCCTGCCTGCTAGCGTGTGTGCCAGCCAGGCCCACTTGCCCAGTGCCACCACTCATATCTGGTGTAACAGTAGTGTAAATAATTAAAAAAAAAAACTTTTTTGACTGTGAAACATCAGTCTGCTAGTGTAATCTAATTGCAGTTGCCTGCCTGCTAGCGTTTGTGCCAGGCTCACTTGCCCAGTGCCACCACTCATATCTGGTGTAACTTTAGTGTAAATAATTTAAAAAAAAAACTTTTTTGACTGTGAAACATCAGTCTGCTAGTGTAATTCTAATTGCATTTGCCTGCCAACGTGTGTGCCCGGCCCACTTGCCTAGTGCCACCACTCATATCTGGTGTAACAGTAGTGTAAATAATTTAAAAAAAAATTTGACTGTGAAACATCAGTCTGCTAGTGTAATCTAATTGCAGTTGCCTGCCTGCCTGCTAGCGTGTGTGCCAGCCAGGCCAACTTGCCCAGTGCCACCACTCATATCTGGTGTAAAAGTAGTGTAAATAATTAAAAAAAACAAAAACTTTTTTGACTGTGAAACATCAGTCTGCTAGTGTAATCTAATTGCAGTTGCCTGCCTGCTAGCGTGTGTGCCAGGCCCACTTGCCCAGTGCCACCACTCATATCTGGTGTAACAGTAGTGTAAATAATTTAAAAATAAAAAACTTTTTTTAACTGTGAAACATCAGTCTATTAGTGTAAGCTAATTGCAGTTGCCACCTGCTAGCGTGTGGGCCAGGCCCACTTGCCCAGCGCCACCACTCATATCTGGTGTAACAGTAGTGTAAATAATTTAAAAATAAAAAACTTTTTTGACTGTGAAACATCAGTCTGCTAGTGTAATCTAATTGCAGTTGCCTGCCTGCCAACATGTGTGCCCGGCCCACTTGCCCAGTGCCACCACTCATATCTGGTGTAACAGTAGTGTAAATAATTTAAAAATAAAAAACTTTTTTGACTGTGAAACATCAGTCTGCTAGTGTAATCTAATTGCAGTTGCCTGCCTGCCAACGTGTGTGCCCGGCCCACTTGCCCCGTGCCACCACTCATATCTGGTGTAACAGTAGTGTAAATAATTTAAAAATAAAAAACTTTTTTTAACTGTGAAACATCAGTCTATTAGTGTAATCTAATTGCAGTTGCCACCTGCTAGCGTGTGGGCCAGGCCCACATGCCCAGCACCACCACTCATATCTGGTGTAACAGTAGTGTAAATAATTTAAAAATAAAAAACTTTTTTTGACTGTGAAACATCAGTCTGCTAGTGTAATCTAATTGCAGTTGCCTGCCTGCCAACATGTGTGCCCGGCCCACTTGCCCAGTGCCACCACTCATATCTGGTGTAACAGTAGTGTAAATAATTAAAAAAAAAAAAACTTTTTTGACTGTGAAACATCAGTCTGCTAGTGTAATCTAATTGCAGTTGCCTGCCTGCCAACGTGTGTGCCCGGCCCACTTGCCCCGTGCCACCACTCATATCTGGTGTAACAGTAGTGTAAATAATTAAAAAAAAAAAATTTGACTGTGAAACATCAGTCTGCTAGTGTAATCTAATTGCAGTTGCCTGCCTGCTAGCGTGTGTGCCAGCCAGGCCGACTTGCCCAGTGCCACCACTCATATCTGGTGTAACAGTAGTGTAAATAATTTAAAAAAAAACAACTTTTTTGACTGTGAAACCTCAGTCTGCTAGTGTAATCTAATTGCAGTTGCCTGCCTGCTAGCGTTTGTGCCAGACCCACTTGCCCAGTGCCACCACTCATATCTAGTGTAACAGTAATGTAAATAATGAAAAAAAAAACTTTTTTGACTGTGAAACATCAGTCTGCTAGTGTAATTCTAATTGCATTTGCCTGCCAATGTGTGTGCCCGGCCCACTTGCTCAGTGCCACCACTCATATCTGGTGTAACAGTAGTGTAAATAATTTAAAAATAAAAAACTTTTTTGACTGTGAAACATCAGTCTGCTAGTGTAATCTAATTGCAGTTCCCTGTCTGCTAGCGTGTGTGCCAGGCCCACTTGCCCAGCGCCACCACTCATATCTGGTGTAACAGTAGTGTAAAAAATTTAAAAATAAAAAACTTTTTTGACTGTGAAACATCAGTCTGCTAGTGTAATCTAATTGCAGTTGCTTGCCTGCTAGCATGTGTGCCAGGCCCACTTGCCCAGTGCCACCACTCATATCTGGTGTAACAGTCGTGTAAATAATTTAAAAATAAAAAACTTTTTTGACTGTGAAACATCAGTCTGCTAGTGTAATCTAATTGCAGTTGCCTGCCTGCTAGAGTTTGTGCCAGGCTCACTTGCCCAGTGCCACCACTCATATCTGGTGTAACAGTAGTGTAAATAATTTAAAAAAAAAACTTTTTTGACTGTGAAACATCAGTCTGCTAGTGTAATTCTAATTGCATTTGCCTGCCAACGTGTGTGCCCGGCCCACTTGCTCAGTGCCACCACTCATATCTGGTGTAACAGTAGTGTAAATAATTAAAAAAAAAAAATTGACTGTGAAACATCAGTCTGCTAGTGTAATCTAATTGCAGTTGCCTGCCTGCCTGCTAGCGTGTGTGCCAGCCAGGCCAACTTGCCCAGTGCCACCACTCATATCTGGTGTAACAGTCGTGTAAATAATTTAAAAATAAAAAACTTTTTTGACTGTGAAACATCAGTCTGCTAGTGTAATCTAATTGCAGTTGCCTGCCTGCCTGCCAACATGTGTGCCCGGCCCACTTGCCCAGTGCCACCACTCATATCTGGTGTAACAGTAGTGTAAATAATTAAAAAAAAAAAACTTTTTTGACTGTGAAACATCAGTCTGCTAGTGTAATCTAATTGCAGTTGCCTGCCTGCCAACGTGTGTGCCCGGCCCACTTGCCCTGTGCCACCACTCATATCTGGTGTAACAGTAGTGTAAATAATTAAAAAAAAAAAAATTTGACTGTGAAACATCAGTCTGCTAGTGTAATCTAATTGCAGTTGCCTGCCTGTTAGCGTGTGTGCCAGCCAGGCCCACTTGCCCAGTGCCACCACTCATATCTGGTGTAACAGTAGTGTAAATAATTTAAAAAAAAAACAAACTTTTTTGACTGTGAAACCTCAGTCTGCTAGTGTAATCTAATTGCAGTTGCCTGCCTGCTAGCGTTTGTGCCAGGCCCACTTGCCCAGTGCCACCACTCATATCTGGTGTAACAGTAGTGTAAATCATTTTAAAAAAAAACTTTTTTGACTGTGAAACATCAGTCTGCTAGTGTAATTCTAATAGCATTTGCCTGCCAACGTGTGTGCCAGGCCCACTTGCTCAGTGCCACCACTCATATCTGGTGTAACAGTAGTGTAAATAATTTTAAAAAAAAATTTGACTGTGAAACATCAGTCTGCTAGTGTAATCTAATTGCAGTTGCCTGCCTGCCTGCTAGCGTGTGTGCCAGCAAGGCCAACTTGCTCAGTGCCACCACTCATATCTGGTGTAACAGTAGTGTAAATAATTAAAAAAAAAAAATCTTTTTTGACTGTGAAACATCAGTCTGCTAGAGTAATCTAATTGCAGTTGCCTGCCTGCTAGCGTGTGTGCCAGGCCCACTTGCCCAGTGCCACCACTCATATCTGGTGTAACAGTAGTGTAAATAATTTAAAAATAAAAAACTCTTTTTTGACTGTGAAACATCAGTCTGCTAGTGTAATCTAATTGCAGTTGCCTGCCTGCTAGCGTGTGTGCCAGCCAGGCCCACTTGCCCAGTGCCACCACTCATATCTGGTGTAACAGTCGTGTAAATAATTTAAAAATAAAAAACTTTTTTGACTGTGAAACATCAGTCTGCTAGTGTAATCTAATTGCAGTTGCCTGCCTGCCAACATGTGTGCCCGGCCCACTTGCCCAGTGCCACCACTCATATCTGGTGTAACAGTAGTGTAAATAATTTAAAAATAAAAAACTTTTTTGACTGTGAAACATCAGTCTGCTAGTGTAATCTAATTGCAGTTGCTTGCCTGCTAGCATGTGTGCCAGGCCCACTTGCCCAGTGCCACCACTCATATCTGGTGTAACAGTAGTGTAAATAATTTAAAAATAAACTTTTTTGACTGTGAAACATCAGTCTGCTAGTGTAATCTAATTGCAGTTCCCTGTCTGCTAGCGTGTGTGCCAGGCCCACTTGCCCAGCGCCACCACTCATATCTGGTGTAACAGTAGTGTAAAAAATTTAAAAATAAAAAACTTTTTTGACTGTGAAACATCAGTCTGCTAGTGTAATCTAATTGCAGTTGCTTGCCTGCTAGCATGTGTGCCAGGCCCACTTGCCCAGTGCCACCACTCATATCTGGTGTAACAGTAGTGTAAATAATAAAAAAAAAAATTGACTGTGAAACATCAGTCTGCTAGTGTAATCTAATTGCAGTTGCCTGCCTGCTAGCATGTGTGCCAGCCAGGCCCACTTGCCCAGTGCCACCACTCATATCTGGTGTAACAGTAGTGTAAATAATTTTAAAAAAAAAACTTTTTTGACTGTGAAACATCAGTCTGCTAGTGTAATCTAATTGCAGTTGCCTGCCTGCTAGCGTTTGTGCCAGGCTCACTTGCCCTGTGCCACCACTCATATCTGGTGTAACAGTAGTGTAAATAATTTAAAAAAAAACTTTTTTGACTGTGAAACATCAGTCTGCTAGTGTAATCTAATTGCAGTTCCCTGTCTGCTAGCGTGTGTGCCAGGCCCACTTGCCCAGCGCCACCACTCATATCTGGTGTAACAGTAGTGTAAAAAATTTAAAAATAAAAAACTTTTTTGACTGTGAAACATTAGTCTGCTAGTGTAATCTAATTGCAATTGCTTGCCTGCTAGCGTGTGTGCCAGGCCCACTTGCCCAGTGCCACCACTCATATCTGGTGTAACAGTAGTGTAAATAATTAAAAAAAAAAAATTGACTGTGAAACATCAGTCTGCTAGTGTAATCTAATTGCAGTTGCCTGCCTGCTAGCGTGTGTGCCAGCCAGGCCCACTTGCCCAGTGCCACCACTCATATCTGGTGTAACAGTAGTGTAAATAATTAAAAAAAAAAACTTTTTTGACTGTGAAACATCAGTCTGCTAGTGTAATCTAATTGCAGTTGCCTGCCTGCTAGCGTTTGTGCCAGGCCCACTTGCCCAGTGCCACCACTCATATCTGGTGTAACAGTAGTGTAAATAATTAAAAAAAAAAAACTTTTTTGACTGTGAAACATCAGTCTGCTAGTGTAATTCTAATTGCATTTGCCTGCCAACGTGTGTGCCCGGCCCACTTGCTCACTGCCACCACTCATATCTGGTGTAACAGTAGTGTAAATAATTTAAAAATAAAAAACTTTTTTGACTGTGAAACATCAGTCTGCTAGTGTAATCTAATTGCAGTTCCCTGTCTGCTAGCGTGTGTGCCAGGCCCACTTGCCCAGTGCCACCACTCATATCTGGTGTAACAGTAGTGTAAAAAATTTAAAAATAAAAAACTTTTTTGACTGTGAAACATCAGTCTGCTAGTGTAATCTAATTGCAGTTGCTTGCCTGCTAGCGTGTGTGCCAAGCCCACTTGCCCAGTGCCACCACTCATATCTGGTGTAACAGTCGTGTAAATAATTTAAAAATAAAAAACTTTTTTGACTGTGAAACATCAGTCTGCTAGTGTAATCTAATTGCAGTTGCCTGACTGCCAACATGTGTGCCCTGCCCACTTGCCCAGTGCCACCACTCATATCTGGTGTAATAGTAGTGTAAATAATAATAATAAAAAAAACTTTTTTGACTGTGAAACATCAGTCTGCTAGTGTAATCTAATTGCAGTTGCCTGCCTGCCAACGTGTGTGCCCGGCCCACTTGCCCCGTGCCACCACTCATATCTGGTGTAACAGTAGTGTGTCATGTATATCCCTTTAAATCCTGTATCTGAACCCTATAAAAGTCTCCTCCCCCAACCTCTCTTTGCTTAGTATTGTCTTCTGTTACCTGGATCACATTAACTACTGTCTAAGTAGTTCAGCTAAGCCTCCACTTAATTTACCATCTCTCCTTTGTCAGCTGTAACCTGGAAAACAACCACTGCTGCAGCATTAAGCTCTCTCTGCCCTGGCAGTCTGAAGTAAGAGCTTCTGTTAAGGTAATCTTTACCTCTCCTTTCACAGGCAAATTCCTGGATACCCTGTTGGAATTGTAAGTTTTACCTTCCTTACTGGCACCTCCTCCTGCTCTCCAGCACTTCCTGACTCAGTCTGCAAGCTGTTACACAGAAACGGATTTCACAGCACCTCTCTCTGTCTCTCATCACACTGTAGCTGCCAAACGAACTGCAACTCCTGGGGTGAGATTACTTTAAACTTGTTTTCTAAAACTCTGCACATTTGCCTTGCAAGACTTGATTTATATATTGCCTACATTCTCTAGACATTCCTGTAATTAATCCTGAACTTGCTGCATCTGTTTATAAAGAGACTGCACCATTGTTTTTGATATCCATATTAACTGGAATACAAATAATCTGCAATATTGAGTGTGATTGATTCATTTTATCCTGTCTGTTGATAACTTTGCTACACTGGGAGTGTTTGTTATACCTTGCTATTTGGAGTGGTTACAGCTCAAAGCACCAATATTTAAAGAGACAGTTTGCAATCTCTGCAACACATTGCTGCTATTCCCTTTTGGGCCCTCAGTCTATGAGCAGAACAGGGATTATTTTATTAATTCCGCTATTTTGTGAGACTGAGTGGAACTTGAACCCAATTCTTAATAGAGTCCAGGTATTACATAGTGTAAATAATAAAAAAAAAAAAATTGACTGTGAAACATCAGTCTGCTAGTGTAATCTAATTGCAGTTGCCTGCCTGCCTGCTAGCGTGTGTGCCAGCCAGGCCAACTTGCCCAGTGCCACCACTCATATCTGGTGTAAAAGAAGTGTAAATAATTAAAAAAAACAAAAACTTTTTTGACTGTGAAACATCAGTCTGCTAGTGTAATCTAATTGCAGTTGCCTGCCTGCTAGCGTGTGTGCCAGGCCCACTTGCCCAGTGCCACCACTCATATCTGGTGTAACAGTAGTGTAAATAATTTAAAAATAAAAAACTTTTTTTAACTGTGAAACGTCAGTCTATTAGTGTAATCTAATTGCAGTTGCCACCTGCTAGCGTGTGTGCCCGGCCCACTTGCCCAGCGCCACCACTCATATCTGGTGTAACAGTCGTGAAAATAATTTAAAAATAAAAAACTTTTTTGACTGTGAAACATCAGTCTGCTAGTGTAATCTAATTGCAGTTGATTGCCTGCCAACATGTGTGCCCGGCCCACTTGCCCAGTGCCACCACTCATATCTGGTGTAAATAATTAAAAAAAAAAAAACTTCTTTGACTGTGAAACATCAGTCTGCTAGTGTAATCTAATTGCAGTTCCCTGTCTGCTAGCGTGTGTGCCAGGCCCACTTGCCCAGCGCCACCACTCATATCTGGTGTAACAGTAGTGTAAAAAAATTAAAAACTTTTTTGACTGTGAAACATCAGTCTGCTAGTGTAATCTAATTGCAGCTGCTAGCGTGTGTGCCAAGCCCACTTGCCCAGTGCCACCACTCATATCTGGTGTAACAGTCGTGTAAATAATTTAAAAATAAAAAACTTTTTTGACTGTGAAACATCAGTCTGCTAGTGTAATCTAATTGCAGTTGCCTGCCTGCCAACGAGTGTGCCCGGCCCACTTGCCCCGTGCCACCACTCATATCTGGTGTAACAGTAGTGTAAATAATTAAAAAAAAAAAAAAACTTTTTTGACTGTGAAACATCAGTCTGCTAGTGTAATCTAATTGCAGTTGCTTGCCTGCTAGCGTGTGTGCCAGGCCCACTTGCCCAGTGCCACCACTCATATCTGGTGTAACAGTCGTGTAAATAAAATTAGAGGCAACTTTTCTCTGTGGTAATTTATTATCAGTTATTGTACTTAGTACTGTGGATTCCCTTTCTAAGCTTTCCAATGATGTGATACTACATGCTTCTTGAAAGGTAAGGGAGGGAAGATTTGTGGGGTGTGTAGTATTGGGTATACATGATCTATTATCATCAGTTTTGGCTGTCATCTCAAAATGTTTATTTAATGTGATCTTCCTTATAAATCGATTCAAGTCAATTATGGTTTGGAAGAGGTTAAACTTCCTGTTTGGGCGAAAGCCCAAACCCAATTCCAAAATCTTAAGCTCAGCTTTATTTAGTGTGTATGAAGACAAATTTATAACACTACTGGAAGTCGCTATTTTATTTGTTTGGGGTCTCTTAGGGTATATCTGTGTTTTGGGGTGTAAGCCTGTTTCCCCCCACCCCTCGTGCGTTTTTTGACCACATGAAAAACCTGCGATGTTGTTGCAACTTGTTGCGAAATATCAAATTCTGGTTGTGTGTTTGAATGTACAAAGTTTTGTTGTTTAGCCTGTGTATTTTTAGGTATAGTACCTATATTAGATTGAACTTTGTTAATGACCAGTGGTCCGGGTTCTGTCTCTTCACCACTGGTTTCCAGATGTTCATTATATTCTGCGCCTGATCCCTCATCACCAGAGGTGGAAGCTCCCTGTGATGAAAAATCATCATCAGTTGTCTCTGGATCAGAGAAAGTAACTCTTTTTTTTAGTTTTATTATTCTTTCTCTTCTTGTGATGAGGGATATGTGGCTGTATGTCAGTATTAGCAACAATACATTGGTTATTATCTGCAGTACTGGTGCTACTGGTATTGTCTTTATTTTTATTTTGTTTTGATTGTGCATTGTTGAAATTTCTTCTATTACGCTTATGTATTCTCTGCCAAATAAAAACCTGATTATCAGAATAATCTTTTTGGTCACGTAAAAACTTAGTATGTTTTATAGAAATCAAATCTTGTCTTGAATATTCAACAACATCCCTCAACATCACATCAAAACACACAAATTCATCACTGAGTTTAAAGTTATTCAATTCAGCTTGTAACTTTGCAATATCATTTCGAACCATAATCAACTGATCACTTTTGTATTTGATAAGCATACCCATGAGTCTTAAAGAGCATTCAGAGAGTATACTATTCCACTCTCTGATGAAATCTTGGTCAGTCACTTCAAAATTTGGAAACTTTTTTACTCGTAGACCCCTGGGGATCATATGTAATGATAGATATTTATTAAGTATCCAGGAGTCTAATTTGAGTCTTATTTCCTTGAGTCTCAAAATTTCCAAATTGTGGAACAAATCTCCCAATTTAACATCCATAGATACTGATGAAAAGAATTCTTCTAGTTCCAAGCCTTCCAAATCCTGATCATTTAGACTAATGAGTGAATAGTACTGTGTGCAGTCAATTGCGGTATCCATGTTTATAGGCTTAAGGCAAATGAGAAGCAACTTTAATCGGCCATACTTGGGTAAGCACAGAGTCAAGGAAATAATGAGAAAAAAAGAGAAAGTTCCGTGTTTTAACCCTTGGTTAGCCGATATATATTAGTGGCAGTTCACAGCTCATGCTTGAAAATACATACAACCAGTATAATAAGTGCAGCTTGAACCATATGAACGCCATGGCTAATCTGTTACCTGTTAAATTTATTAGTTTTTGAATTTTTTCAAACATATGTTTATTTCAAAAGTTATGATAAATTGATATATACCTATTATTTATTATTAACATTATGTCTATGAATGGTTTTGTATGATTAGCAAATGTTCAATGCTGGTTCTGCTGTTCACATTTCTGCAGCTCATGTTTATCTTATGCTTTTGCTTTTGTCTTTATTGTCTTACATATCTTAACGTTATACCATTATTCCATTATTTCGTTATTAGATATGTTTATCCTACAGAAATCATGTTTTTTGTTCATATTGATAAACATATACTTTGTAGTAGGCTGTTGACAAAAGCATTATATATATATATATATATATATATATATATATATATATATACTGAGTTTTTTTTATGAACTGCTCTTGTTAAACAATTTCAGATTTGAATATATGCATATATCATTCCCTCTTCCCTATCCACCTCCATTTCCAATTACTTATTTCACACATTAAAAAATGGGAAATGGAGGTGGATAGGGAAGAGGGAATGATATATGCATATATTCAAATCTGAAATTGTTTAACAAGAGCAGTTCATAAAAAAACTCAGTATATATATAATGCTTTTGTCAACAGCCTACTACAAAGTATATGTTTATCAATTTCCCATTTTTTAATGTGTGAAATAAGTAATTGCTTGTGTGCATTCAGTACCTTAATGGTTAATAGGGGTGTGTTGAGCACCAACCAATAACCATGTTTTGTAACCTTTTTTAAGATGGCACTCACCTGTTCCTAATCAGGTTTATGAGTACGGCACTAGCCGAAACGCGTAAAACCTGATACCTCTGTGCGTGTATCATGTTTGCTTTTTTAAAATTGAAGAAATAAAGGCTGTTTTTATTTATACCATATGGATATTGGGATCGATTTTTTTTCTATTTTCATTACTGGGATCACAAGGAATCCTTTTCCAGATACCCTCTATCCTTAAGCACCTTAGAAGTGACTGAGGGCGGATAAAGTGCTCATTTTCGGAGCCAACACAGCTACCGTGGCGATATTGTTCTCACAAGACACCTTCTAAGCACAGGATTGGTTGACCACCCACCACGTGACCCAACTCACGGATTCGCATTGGTTGTTTGCACCTGGAGGCAAGCCGGAACTGGTTCAGTGAGGAGCCGCGTAGCTAAGGTGCTTGTAGCAACAGCACCTGTTGGGCAGCGGCTAAATTGATCGATTGTTCTTTGCGGGGTGACGAGCAGTTGGAGCGCCTGGACGGCTCTATTTCCGCATGAGTGGATGCTCGTCGGACGGAGTACGGTCAATGTGGGTGAGTCTATCTACTACACAAGTTAAAGAACCTATCTGTTAATTAAGGTGGAGGAATTATTGCTCGACAGAGCTTTTCTTATTATATCGCCTAAGGTTTTCAAGCATGAGCTGTGAACTGCCACTAATATATATCGGCTAACCAAGGGTTAAAACACAGAACTTTCTCTTTTTTTATTATTATTATTATTATTATTATTATATTACTAAGGAAAGTGAGCCATATGTACAGCAAATAATATATTATTTACTTGAACAAGGTCTATTGAGAAAATGTAAATCTGTTACTAATTTTACTATTTAGTTTTTACAGAAACCTGATGGAAATTGGTGTTTACCAATTTATTAAGGTAAATTACATCCAGTGACATCTGCCTAGGCATCAAAATGTCAGAGAGGTTCTTACTTTTTTTCCTTTATCCCTCCAAATGCAAAGTTTTATTTAAGCCTTGATATAGCAAACAGTTATTGGTTTGTACCTCTGCACCCAAAGTCACAGTACAAGTTTGTATTCAAGTGAAAAAAAAAAAAAGATCAAGTTATGTTTATGTCTTCCTATGGTCCTGTACAATTCAGCAATAATTTTCCATCAAAGGATGGCTGCTATTCTATCAAGATTGTCAAGACAATCAGCACTTCTGCAATATGTTGATGATTTGGTATGTACTACAGAAACAGAAAAAGAACATTTTAAATTGTTTACAGAATTGTTGAAATTATTGGCAAATGCTGGACTAAAAGTGAATATAAAGAAATGCCAATTTTTACAGACAACAGTGAACTTTACAGGAGTGACAATATCATCTGAAAGAAAGACTGCAGATCAACAAAAGTGGATGTCATAAAAAGACTAAACATACCTGTGTCAAAGACTGTTTTAAGATCATTTTGGGATTGTTCCAATACCAAAGAGTCTTTATTCCAAAGTTTAAAGATTTGGCTGGACCCTTGTATGATTTGCTAAAGAAAGAAAACGTTTGAGAACTTAAAAAAAGATGTAATCAATACGATGGTGTTGCTTCCACAGACCCTAGAAAAATGTTTCAATTGAAAGTTGCTACTTTAAAAAAAAAACTTTATCTGCAGTGCTATGTAAAGAGAAGTTTGGAAAACTGAGACCAGTGACCTATGCATCACAACCTTTGAAAATAACTGAAGAGAAGTATTCCTGTGTGAGGAACAGTTGTTGTCAGTATTCTGGATATAAGAACATTTTACATACCATGATTTCAAAAAGTGTTATTGCAAAGTTCACATTTTCTTTTGAACTTAATTGGTGAAACTAGGAAACAGTATAATTTCATCTGCAAGATTTTAAAAGTGGGTGCTGATGCTTATGAAAAGAAATATAGACATTATAATAAAGGAAACAACTTTGTTGCCAGCATGTTTGCTATATGAAGGTGAACCACATAGTAACTTTTTGTGTTCTCTTTTTCCTCTCAATTCAAGTTTATATATTTTGGTGCAAAGTACAGATGTTTACCGTGATGGTTCTTTTTATCATAAAGATGGTAAAGCATATACAGGTTTTTCAATAATTTTACCTGATAAAATAGATATGCATTTATGTGAGATACATTATTCTCAATATGCTAAATTGGCTAATGTTTGTTGTACATTGGAACACTAAGCAGATATGGCTATTGACATTTATAATAATAGTGCATATGTGGTTAATAAACTGACAATGCTTCCTTTGTATGTATATAATGGTTTTAAGTCATATGATGAAAAACCATTGGTACATACAAATCTGTTGAAGTATATTTGATATTTGCTAAATAAATGTAAATTGCCATATGCAATAATTAAAGTAAAGGCTCACACTAAAAGTGATGAACATAATGAACAAAATAACTTAGCTGATGCTTGTGCTAAAAAGGCTGCAAAACAAATAAAATTATGGGAGTTCCATGAGGAACCTGAGATTTCTGCAATTACATTAAAAAAATAAAATTAAAAAGATAAAATAAAAATAAAGCAAATTTGGTGTCATTGCAAAATTCTTATATTTCTTATGTAATGTTAAAATAAAGGCATTTACCAGGGAAACCTTTATCACTGCCAGTATCATGGGCAAATGACAAATTTATAAAATATGAAGAAAATGGAACTTTAATGTGCTTAAATAAGTAAAATATGTTGTTTGTATTTCCAGTTGTTGTATTCCTTAAAGGGACAGTAAACACCAGAATTTTGTTGTTTTGAAAGGTAGATAATCTTTTGATTACCAGTTTTGCATAACCAACACAGTTTTAATTATACAAGTTTACCTCTGTAATTAATTTGTATCTAAGCCAATCAGAGCTGTCTCCATTGTAAATTCATGTGCATGAGTTCAATATTATCTATATGGAACATGTGAACTAATGCCCTCTAGTGGTGAAAAAATATAAAAATGCATTCAGATTACAGGTGGTCTTCAAGGTCTAAGAAATTGGCATATGAACCTCCTAGGTTTTGCTTTCAACTAAGAATATCAAGAGAGCAAAGCAAAATTGGTGATACAAGTGAATTGGAAAGTTTTTTTAAAATTACATACCCTATTTGAAACATGAAAGTTTATTTTTGGACTTTCCCATTAAGAATGTGTAGATTAATTTTCAAAAATGTAATTTGCTTCCTATAGGCGGATATTATTCTGCAGATAGAATATGTGACAAAAATACAGAGAAGTTTGTAATGGTGGCCACCAATGAAAGATAATATTTTTTTGTTTTTTTCCAATATGTTCTAGAAATTTGCCTTGTCTGTAGTTTAATTCTTCAGTCAATATGAATCAATAATTATTAAGGTTTTTACTTTTCCCCATGACAAACCTTGGTTACAAATATAAATAGTTATTATTTTGTTTTGTTGGTTTTTACCTAGAATACTAGAAGAATACATGTATAGTTTAGTGGTAATAGATGTATTCACAAAATGGATTGAGGTTTTTTCCAAAAACAAATCATAGGTTATTTATTTGAGCTTTTCTCTAGATGTGAATGCCATTTGTAGTAGAAAGTAATAATGAGCCTGCATTTAGTGGGAAAATATTTCAAGGAAATTAATTAATCATTGGGAATTAAGCATAAATTATATATTGCTTATAGACTGCAATCATCAGGAGCAGTAGAAAAGGGTAATAAATACTATAAACAATTATAAACTAAAATTTGTAGTATTAAACTTTCAACATGGAAAAAATGTTACCTTTATGTTCAATGACCATAAGATATATCCTACATTCTACTACAGGTGTCACGCCATATCAAGTAATAACTTGTAGATTGAATAACACTTGGAAGGATTTTACTTTCAATTTCTACACCAAATCTACAAGGAGCAATAATACAAATTTGGATAAAAACATAAATTATGCTTACCTGATAATTTTCTTTCTATTTATGAAGAAAATGAGTATCACAGCATATTGACAATGTAAATATGTTGGTAGCTCAAAATATTGTAAGGAGTAAAGCTCAAATAAAAACATATTTTGACAAAATGTTAGACCTTTTGAAATATAATGTAATAGTTTTAGTAATGATAATGAGATTTTATGTCTAAAAAGTCGCTCATTTGTTCCTAAAATGAATTGTTCTTTTTGTGTTTTGGATAAAGATGATTTTATTGTTTATTTCTTTGAAATAATGTATACGAAAACAAAAAAAACTATTTTAAATGGTATTATATTAAATAATTTTAAAAATATATGAATTAATAGATACTGCATTTGATTTTTCTTAGAAAGAATCTGAAGAAATACCAAAAAGATGACAACCTATCTTCAAGTTGGGAAAATCCATGTCCTAATGTTGTTATGACTGATTATGGAGGGTTTTGCTGGACGAAATTCTTTTGCATTTTCAGAGGACTGCATGGGTATTTTGGGTTTGACTCAGACAACTTCAAGATGGAAATCGTGATTGTGGTATAAAAATCAATGTAACTGAACTAGTTTTGGAAGATGATCAACAACATCAAAATAAACATTATGATCCTGAATGTATTAACATAGCATTGGGCAAAGGATCCAGTCTAATGTTACAAAGTTATACAGAATGGGTTAAATGTGGCAAAGAAACATCTATTTTTAAGTTTGTTTTTGCAAAATATAAAAGTCAAGGACAATGACATTATTTTGGGAACAAAAGAACGTTACAACAGCCGATTGTACGAGTTTACTTTAAAAATGTTAATTGTTGTTAAATGTATAATTATTTTGTTTATGTTAATTGTGTATAAAGAGAATAGTTTATAGAGTAATGTGCTAAACCTTACCGTTACACTATAAGGCCTAGAAAAGGGGTGGACTGTAAGATTTTAATGTAGTTATAGAGAGATGGTATTATTAGTTATAAAGAGGTTAATATGTTCTTCTTACTATTTTAAACATCAGGCATGGAGCAATGCTGAGGTAGCCAGTTTATGTATACCAAGAGTTAAGATCATATATGGGTAGAGAAGTTTGCTGTGGGTAGCAAGAGCTTACAATAGTATAGAGCACCTTATTTGGAATAGAGCCAAAAGTATATGGTCAGCATTCTTAAAGGGTATAAAAGTTAGGAGAAAGGAGAATGAGCTAGAGTTCATCTTTGGAAGGGAAACACCAACGATACAAGCTGTAACCAGGACTCCCACAAGAAACAAACGGGGTAATATTCATTTATGTATTATTTCTCTGTTAAATTGTTTTTATGTGTTTAACCTTGTAAACAATAACATGTAATTTTGTTATTTATCTGTTCTTTAATAAATGTGTGATGGTTTAAATAGTTGAAGGTAGTATGGTTGTCTGTTTCTGGAGGGTTTAAATAGATATACAGTCGGTATATGAAATTCGTTTGCACAGGGCGCATTATTGATATATGTATATATTAATTTTGCGACGTGAACAGCTTTTAACATAAGATCCTTTGATTATTTAAGAGTAATTTCTTACAAAACGACTATTCCTGATATTATCAGATACATATATTATAGAAACCCGGCTAATACCTTTACAGCTGAACATATATATATAAATATGAACTGATTATTTTGCTAACATACTAAGCAGATTCATTGAAGTATGTAAATATCAAAGTTGCAATATAAATTATACTCATATAATTATACTGTTACATACAGATAAAACTGAGTGAACCAGAAATTCCCTGATATTTGTACTCAGAATTAACAAACAAGAGGACCGGTAGTATAGAAATCTGTATGGATCATACACTGTACCCCATATAGTAAGCGATCTGATTAGATCTCAAAGTAAGAAGGGTTTGATCAAAGTGATATACTATACAAGTATAACCATCTTGCAATTGTAACGCATATCTAGTAACGTAACCCCCAGAGCTTGTGGTAAATTCAATGATACAAAGTGCATAAGATCTGAACATTCTGTAGATTCAGGCGCTCCCACTATTTTAAGATTGTTCCTTCGTGTTCTATCCTCTAATTCCTCCAATCTAGACTGTAGTGTTTGTATCATTTTGAATTGATTGTCTATTGAGTCTTGTTGAGATTGTTGTACCTCATCTATGTCTGAGATTCTACTTTCTAAGTATAATAGTCTGTTAGGAAATTGTTTTATCTCATTTGTAAGGGAGGTAAGGTGTAAAAATATCAGAGATTTGTTTAACAAGGGAGTCAGTGTCAATATAGGTAGTATTGCTAGAAGACTTATCTTCACTGCCTATGTAAGAACTGCCATAACTATTTCTCAATTTCTTATCTCTAGGTTTTGAAGGCATATTAGGTGGAGCGGCTTTATTGGCCAATAGGAACTTGTCCATCAACTAGAAGCCTAGACTAAATTGAGGGAAATAAGGGGACTAAGTGGTAGTAAAATCATATAATTTGTGGATTAGATTAATGTGAAGTATGAGAACAAATAAGTACATTTCTATGGGTCAATCTGTAGAACAATATTTCATGCAGAGAATATGAGGAAGAATAGATCAGTGAATAGGTCCAGAATATAGTCCAGAAATGGGGAACACAATATAAACAAATATAAAAAGAAACAAAATAAACAAACAGGTGTAATGCTGTGTACAGTCCCTCTATGAACCCTCCATCAACACTATAAAAAAAAAAACCAAAAATTGCCTTCTCAGTGTTTAAACAGTTAAAGTCAGCAATATAGCCTCAAATCTTAGACAAGTATACACCTCAGTTGTTGAAAAAAACCTTGATAGCAGTCAAATTAACCATGCAACTATTACTTTGGTTATAAACCCTTGTGATCTAGTGCCTATTATGTCAGGAGAGCGGCAGAGCAGCTTTTTAACTATATATGTATATACCTGGAGTTTAACCCTGATTTAACCAGAGAGTAAGATTTAAACTGATACAAAATTAAGCACTTTTACATGCTAGTGAGTATGAGTATGTACGAATATGCTAACATTGCTTATTTGTAAGTTATATAGAATGCTGTAATAACTCTTAATTAAATGCTTCTTAGGGAGCTTCTTTAGGTATAATTAGTATATTAAATTGGGTTTAAAAATGTACCCAAAAAATAGAAACAGCTTATCGTTAAATATGTAAATACCTGGCGTTCAAGCCTGATGTAACACAAGAGTAAGCTTTAAACTAAGACAATAGTATGCCTTTTTCACAAGCTAGTTGTGTTAAATGTGCAGATATGCAAACATTCATTCTATTCAGATTGTATAGGACAATAACTCTTGCTTCTTAGAGAACCTTTTTAAGTATAGTTAATATATTACATCGTGTTTATGCGTTTATCCAGGGGTTTTATAGGCTCAGTTTCTCATCCCCTTTACTTTTCTACTTATGCAGCCTCAGACAGCATTTCAAATAACTTGACTCAGGATTTACATACAAATATACCAAAGGTGGCATGAAAATAATATAACCTTATGCTAGCATATTAAACACAGTTCTGAGAAAAAATTATTGAGTAGTTTTACTTTAGGCAACCGCCTCTTTGAGGCCTAGTTATCAACGTGTCTACTTACCTGCCATCGCCGGCCCAATACGCCCTCCTAAGCTCGCCTACCATCGCCGCGGACCTGAAAAATTTTGCCAAAGTTATCAATAAAGCTGTCACAAAGCCGTGCACCAAGTACAGGTCGATGAGCAGCGGACTGTGATAGTTATCACTAATCCGATCTCGCTGCTCTTTGGCTATTTGACAGCTTTATCGCCAAGCTGTCACTAAGCACCCACACTAACTACACTGTTCTACCCCCTAAACCGGTGCCCCCGGAGCCCCCCGCAACTAAATAAAGTTATTAACCCCTAAACCGCCATCCTAGACCCGCTGCAACTCTTATAAATGTATTAACCCCTAAACCGCCACTCCCGGAGCCCACCGCCACGCTAATAAACTGATTAACCCCTAAATCGCCGCTCCTGGACCCCGCCGCCACATAATACCTAGTAACCCCTATCCTGCCCCCCCTATACCGCCGCCACCTATAATAAATTTATTAACCCCTATCCTGACAATCCCGTACCCGGCCGCAACTAAATAAATTGTTTAACCCCTAAACTGCCGCTCCCGGACTCCGCCGCCACCTATATTAAACTTATTAACCCCTATCCTGCCCCCCTTACACCATCGCCACCTATAATAAATTTATTAACCCCTATCCTGCCCCCCCTATACCGCTGCCACTATAATAAAATTATTAACCCCTAAACCTAAGTCTAACCCCAACCCTTCACCCCCTAACTTAAATATTAATTAAATACATCTAAATAAACTCTTATTAACTAAATTAATCCTATTTAAAACTAAATACTTACCTTTAAAATAAACCCTAATATAGCTACAATATTACTAATAATTATATTGTAGCTATCTTAGAATTTATTTTTATTTTACAGGCAAAAATCAATTTATTTTAACTAGGTACAATAGCTATTAAATAGTTAACTATTTAATAGCTACCTAGTTAAAATAAAGAGAAATTTAACTGTAAAATAAAAACTAACCTAAGTTACAATTACACCTAACACTACACTATCATTAAATAAATTATTCCTATTTAAAACTAAATACTTACCTGTAAAATAAACCCTAAGATAGCTACAATATAACTAATAGTTACATTGTAGCTATTTTAGGATTTATATTTATTTTAAAGGCAACTTTGTATTTATTTTAGCTAGTTAGAATAGTTATTAAATCGTTATTAACTATTTAATAACTACCTAGCTAAAAGAAATACAAAATTACCTGTAAAATAAATCCTATGCTAAGTTACAATTAAACCTAACACTACATTATCATTAAATTAATAAAATAAATTACCTACAAATAACTACAATTAAATGCAATTAAATAAACTAACTAAAGTACAAAAAATTAAAAAAACTAAGTTACAAAAAATAAAAAAAATAAGTTACAAACATTTAAAAAATATTACAACAATTTTAAGCTTTCTTACACCTAATCTAAGCCCCCTAATAAAATAACAAAGCCCCCCAAAATAAAAAACATGCCCTACCTTATTCTACATTAAAAAGTTAACAGCTCTATTACCTTACAAGCCCTTAAAAGGGCCTTTTGCGGGGCATGCCCCAAAGAATTCAGCTCTTTTGCCTGTAAAAAACAAATACAACCCCCCCAACATTAAAACCCACCACCCACATACCCCTAATCTAACCCAAACCCCCTTAAATAAACCTAACACTACCCCCCTGAAGATCATCCTACCTTTAGCCGTCTTCAGCCAGACGACCACCGATGGAACAGAAGAGATCTGCAGCGGCCGAAGTCTTCATCCAAGGGGCGCTGAAGAAGTCTTCCATCCGACTGAAGTCATCATCCAAGGGGCGCTGAAGAAGTCTTCCATCCGATTGAAGTCATCATATTCAATCTTCATCCATCCGGAGCGGAGCCATCTTCAGACGAGCCGACGTGGAGCCATCTTTTTCCACCGACGACTGAACGACGAATGACGGTTCCTTTAAGTGACGTCATCCAAGATGGCGTCCCTCGAATTCCGATTGGCTGATAGGATTCTATCAGCCAATCGGAATTAAGGTAGGAAAAATCTGATTGGCTGATTAAATCAGCCAATCAGATTAAAGTTCAATCGGATTGGCTGATCCAATCAGCCAATCAGATTGAGCTTGTATTCTATTGGCTGATCGGAACAGCCAATAGAATGCGAGCTCAATCTCATTGGCTGATTGGATCAGCCAATCCGATTGAACTTTAATCTGATTGGCTGATTTAATCAGCCAATCAGATTTTTCCTACCTTAATTCCGATTGGCTGATAGAATCCTATCAGCCAATCGGAATTCGAGGGATGCCATCTTGGATGACGTCACTTAAAGGATTACTTTCTGTTATAATTTTTAAGCTAAACAACTAACGTATTAAAGTTAATAAACATTAATTAAAACCTACTGACCTATATTTTCTCCAAAACGAAGTTTCATAACGTTCTAAAAGTTACATCTTTTATTCGCCGATGATGTCACGTTATCCTGCCCACTATTTTCAGCACTGCATGTTCAAAATACTTAAACCAATAACTTTGTGTTTAAAGCGCCATTTTGAAACCTAGGTATTGTAAACGGATTGGTACAGAGCAAAGGATACCCACTGAGTGGGTTTGGAAAACAATTAAATTTGCAGACAAGATTTCTGATATACGGTAGAGATATATTATTGAAATGCTATTGATAAAAAGCGTATTTGGGCTAGTTAGTTAGTAACAGGCATAGAAAATATTAACTTACAGTGGCCCTTTAAAGGAACCGTCATTCATTGTTCAGTCATCGGTGGAAAAGATGGCTCTGCGTCGGCTCTTCTGAAGATGGCTCTGCTCCGCTCTGGATGGATGGATGAAGATTGAAGACGCCGTCTGGATGTTGACTTCAATCGGATGGAAGACTTCTTCAGCGCCCCTTGGATGATGACTTCAGTCGGATGGAAGACTTCTTCAGCGCCCCTTGGATGATGACTTCGGCCGCTGCGGATCTCCTCTTCTGTTCCATCGGTGGTCGTCTGGCTGAAGACGGCTAAAGGTAGGATGATCTTCAGGGGGGTAGTGTTAGGTTTATTTAAGGGGGGTTTGGGTTAGATTAGGGGTATGTGGGTGGTGGGTTTTAATGTTGGGGGGGTTGTATTTGTTTTTTTACAGGCAAAAGAGCTGAATTCTTTGGGGCATGCCCCGCAAAAGGCCCTTTTAAGGGCTGGTAAGGTAATAGAGCTGTTAACTTTTTAATGTAGAATAGGGTAGGGCATTTTTTTATTTTGGGGGGCTTTGTTATTTTATTAGGGGGCTTAGATTAGGTGTAAGTAGCTTAAAATTGTTGTAATATTTTTTAAATGTTTAACTTATTTTTTTTTATTTTTTTGTAACTTAGTTTTTTTTATTATTTGTACTTTAGTTAGTTTATTTAAATGTATTTAATTGTAGTTATTTGTAGGTAATTTTATTTTATTAATTTAATGATAGTGTAGTGTTATGTGTAATTGTAACTTATCATAGGATTTATTTTACAGGTAATTTTGTATTTCTTTTAGCTAGGTATTTATTAAATAGTTAATAACTATTTAATAACTATTCTAATTGGCTAAAATAAATATAAAGTTGCCTGTAAAATAAATATAAATCCTAAAATAGCTACAATGTAACTATTAGTTATATTGTAGCTATCTTAGGGTTTATTTTACAGGTATTTAGTTTTAAATAGGAATAATTTATTTAATGATAGTGTAGTGATAGGTGTAATTGTAACTTAGGTTAGTTTTTATTTTACAGGTAAATTTCTCTTTATTTTAACTAGGTAGTTATTAAATAGTTATTAGCTATTTAATAGCTATTGTACCTAGTTAAAATAAATTGATATTTGCCTGTAAAATAAAAAGAAATCCTAAGATAGCTACAATATAATTATTATTTATATTGCAGCTATATTAGGGTTTATTTTAAAGGTAAGTATTTAGTTTTAAATAGGATTAATTTAGTTAATAAGAGTTATAATATTTAGATGTATTTAATTAATATTTGTTAGGGGGGTGTTAGGGTTAGGGTTATACTTAGGTTTAGGGGTTAATAATTTTATTATAGTTGCGGCAGTGTAGGGGGGGCAGGATAGGGGTTAATAAATTTATTATAGGTGGTGACGGTGTAGGGGGGGTAGATTAGGGGTTAATACGTTTAATATAGGTGACGGCGGGGTCTGGGAGCGGCGGTTTAGGGGTTAATAAGTTTATTATAGTTGCGGCGGGGTCCAGGAGCGGCAGTTTAGGGGGGAATACATTTATTTAGTTGAGGCGGTGTAGGGGGGGGACAGATTAGGGGTGTTTAGACTCGGGGTACATGTTAGGGTGTTAGGTGTAGACAGCTCCCATAGGAATCAATGGGATATCTGGCAGCAGCGAACATGAACTTTCGCTATGGTCAGACTCCCATTGATTCATATGGGATCCGCCACCTCTAGGGCGGCGGATTGAAAACCAGGTACGCTGGGCCGGAAAAGTGCCGAGCGTACCTGCTAGTTTTTTGATAACTAGCAAAAGTAGTCAGATTGTGCCGAACTTGTGTGCGGAACATCTGGAGAATCGATCTGTGTCGGACTGAGTCCGGCGGATCGAAGCTTACGTCACTAAATTCTACTTTTGCCGTTGTGTAGGGCTTGATAACTAAGGCGAATCAGCCTTGCCACAAATACGCTGCGGAATTCCAGCGTATTTGAGGTTGACGGCTTGATAACTAGGTCTCTTTATCTCCAAGTCTTGAGAATTAACTGTTCAAAACGCTTTTTTCCAGAAATAGAGAAATGGGCCCAATCATAGTCCTGATTTGTTGAAATATGGCAAATACAGAAGCGGTAGATAGGCCTCTGTGTCATTGAAAGTTCCAAGTTGTGTTGTGTAGGAACTTAATAAAAAGACATGTCCCGCAATTCCAAGTAAGGGAGCTTTAAGTATTGATACAGTTACAAAAGATCCATAAGAAGCGGGTGATTTTCTAACATTAGCAGATCTATTCACTGTCCTCTTTGGGCAGAGTCACTTTTCAAATGATAATAGCACTCTCTGTATGCACAGTAAAAATTCTCCTTCGAATTGTAGGTGTTGAAATGAAGGTAAATGTACTTATCTGTATAAGTGCATCATCTTAGGCCGTGTCCCTTCGTCAGCGTCTTTTTGTCTTGGCTGTTCAGCTTACCCCACAGGTGATTGCTCACACCTTTATCCACCAGACCTTCAGGGATCAGTCGTTTGGGTACAGGCAGAACTCCTATCCCGCTCGCAGGAGACCAGAAATGGCGGTATAACCACTCTCATTACTCTCACAACACACAGGGGTCCTGGGAGTTTTATCGCCGCTTCTCCATCTTGCTGGCTGTTTTCAAGCTACCGTGTGGGGAAAAGACAGCCCGGGAGTATCGATGGCTTGCTTTCCGAGAGCCTAGTCTGCAAGGGAATCCTGTGCTGCTTCCTCTTCCTTCCTCCTGGACAAGCCCACTTTGAATAGTGGCTACAGCAACCGAGCCGGAGTGGCTTTAAAAGGCTTTCGGCCTCAGACTCAGGCATAGAGGGCCTCAAATGGCAATCTCTCCATGGATGAAAAGCCCGGTGAGAACACTCACCACTGGTGGGTTAGCAGGAGGGTGCGGTGGAGCTCACTCACCAGGGACGCTAGCCTGTGAGTCTGCTACAACTTCTTCCACTCCGGAAGCTATTATTCCTTGCTGAAACCAAGCTAAATTACTGTCATTCTCTTGTTGTTTCCTTGTAAAGTTAATATAGAATTCATAATACATAAAGCATGCAATACTCAAAGTGCAATGCAATTCAGTATATTGGTAAGAAGTTTTGCACAAGATGGGAAGCAAGCAGGCTGATATCATATTTTGCACAAACTGTGTAATACCAAACCATTCTACACAATTCCTAACACTACTAGTATAGAGTATAGCACTGAAGTCTAAATACTAAGTTCAAATCAGTCTATATTGAGCTTAATTACTGACATTCTCTTGAGGTTTCCTTGTATTGACTCAAAATCATAAGTGTTTCAGTATAACTGTCTTTTAAACAACTTGACAATACATTTTGCAGAAAAAGTGAAGCAACCAGAATGCTTTCTATGCTCAAGAGTATGCAAACTGGTTAGTCCTATATCAATTAGGGAGATATAGGGAATTAGTCCTATATCAATTTGATTCATTGTTGCCCAATAGTCTATACCAGTAGTGTTAGGATTTTGAGTTAATACATGGAAACCTCAAGAGAATGTCAGTAATTAAGCTCAATATAGACTGATTTGAACTTAGTATTTAGACTTCACACACTGCACTGGTCACTCTGAGACAGCCTCCAGCCCTCACTTTATCACTTCACTTATGTGATGATCCCCAGGTTACCCCAGGTAACCCCCCCCCCCAGAAATTACTTTCTGGGGGGGGGAGCTGCTATGGCTAAGGTTGGTGGTTGCTGCTTACAGTTGCTTGTGCTGCTGGGAAAAATAAAAAAACAGTTTTGCTTTATTAAATGAATCATGGATTAATTAATACATTAAATAAATAAACATACATTATATATGTATACAGTATATATAAAATAATATATGTGTGTGTATGTATAAATGCGTGTATATATATATATATATATATATATATATATATATATATATATATATATATATATATATATATATATATATAGCTTTAATTCTAAACAATATCAGAGGGCATGCTACAAACAGTCCAGATCGCCCACAGTTTTCTTATTTTTTAGTATATATTTTTTTATATAAATTATCTAATGGCACCACTTTTTTCCCCCCAACACAGTAGCATTGTGCACACACTACGCTAGTCACTCTGAGACAGTCCCTATCACTTCATCACTTCACTTATTTGATGAACCCAGGTTACCCCAGGTGTAATTTATGGTGGGGGTAGCTGCTATGGCTATGGTTGGTGGTTGCTGCTTACAGTTGCTTGCTGCTGGGAAAAATAAAAAAAACATCAGTTTTGCATGATTAAATAAATTAAAATGAAAAATTAATACATTTAATAACAAATATATATATATATATGTATGTGTGTGTGTATGTGTGTGTGTATATATATATATATATATATATATATATATATATATATATATATATATATATATATATAATCTTGAGAGATTAAAAAAAAAATCTGCATGTATTTTCATAATTTTAATTGTTTTTGTTTATCTGTTTTTTCAATTTATAATTTATACCTATAAAAGGTAATTGCTATTTTGGCAAGTACTATAAGACTGGGATTGTGAATAAAAAATATGAATTTTCTGTAAACAGATGGATGAAATGCTATTGAAAGTATGTTATGTTACTACTATGAATGGGGAAGGTATTTAGGTGTTTTTATTTACAGTATAGGGAATATCATACACAGCTATACATGCATTTTCAAATGGCTAATATATTTTTATTTGTACTATGTTCTGTAGAGCACATATGAAATGTAAAATAATCACAAGGAACATAATATATGTAAAATTATCAATTGCATGAGATTAGAGTGTGTTGGCAGAGTGCAAAAATGCCCAGATACCTAGATAATTCAGACTATACATGTAGTAACATAATGTGCTTTGTTTGTGATAAGCATATTATCAAATGTAAATAGATGGAAAACAAATTATTCAGTATCCCAAAGCCCCAGCTTGCCACTGTGCTCTGGGGTGCAATGAACAGAATTCCTTAAAGGGACATGAAACCCAAACATTTTATTTTATGATTCAGATAGAGAATACCATTTTAAACAACTTTCTAATTTACTTCTATTATTTCATTTCCTTCTTTCTCTTGTTATCCTTTGCTGAAATGTTTATCTAGGCAAGTTCAGGAGAAGCAGAGAACCTAGGTTCTTGCTGCTGATTGGTAGCTGCATATATATACCGATTGTCATTGGCTCACCCATGTGTTCAGTTAGAAACCATTAGTGCAGTGCTGCTCCTTCAACAAGCATACCAAGAGAATGAAACAAATTAGATAATAGAAGTAAATTAGAAAGTTGTTTAAAATTATATTCTCTATCTGAATCATGGAATTTTTTGGGGAGTTTCATGTCCCTTTAACTATATAATTTCTAGAGAAGCTTTGGCAACCAAAGGATTAATCACAATCAGCCTGCTTTTTTTATTCAAATATATAAAATTGACAAGCTTGCAAAGTGAGAGTCAGAGAAGATCCAGTTGGTTCTTAGATGTTTATAAATGTGAGTGTATGTGTGTATGTGTATGTATATGTGTGTGTGAGTACAGGGAGTGCAGAATTATTAGGCAAGTTGTATTTTTGAGGATTAATTTTATTATTGAACAACAACCATGTTCTCAATGAACCCAAAAAACTAATTAATATCAAAGCTGAATAGTTTTGGAAGTAGTTTTTAGTTTGTTTTTAGTTATAGCTATTTTAGGGGGATATCTGTGTGTGCAGGTGACTATTACTGTGCATAATTATTAGGCAACTTAACAAAAAACAAATATATACCCATTTCAATTATTTATTTTTACCAGTGAAACCAATATAACATCTCAACATTCACAAATATACATTTCTGACATTCAAAAACAAAACAAAAACAAATCAGTGACCAATATAGCCACCTTTCTTTGCAAGGACACTCAAAAGCCTGCCATCCATGGATTCTGTCAGTGTTTTGATCTGTTCACCATCAACATTGCGTGCAGCAGCAACCCCAGCCTCCCAGACACTGTTCAGAGAGGTGTACTGTTTTCCCTCCTTGTAAATCTCACATTTGATGATGGACCTCAGGTTCTCAATGGGGTTCAGATCAGGTGAACAAGGAGGCCATGTCATTAGATTTTCTTCTTTTATACCCTTTCTTGCCAGCCACACTGTGGAGTACTTGGACACGTGTGATGGAGCATTGTCCTGCATGAAAATCATGTTTTTCTTGAAGGATGCAGACTTCTTCCTGTACCACTGCTTGAAGAAGGTGTCTTCCAGAAACTGGCAGTAGGACTGGGAGTTGAGCTTGACTCCATCCTCAACCGAAAAGGCCCCACAAGCTCATCTTTGATGATACCAGCCCAAACCAGTACTCCACCTCCACCTTGCTGGCGTCTGAGTCGGACTGGAGCTCTCTGCCCTTTACCAATCCAGCCATGGGCCCATCCATCTGGCCCATCAAGACTCACTCTCATTTCATCAGTCCATAAAACCTTAGAAAAATCAGTCTTGAGATATTTCTTGGCCCAGTCTTGACGTTTCAGCTTGTGTGTCTTGTTCAGTGGTGGTCGTCTTTCAGCCTTTCTTACCTTGGCCATGTCTCTGAGTATTGCACACCTTGTGCTTTTGGGCACTCCGGTGATGTTGCAGCTCTGAAATATGGCCAAACTGGTGGCAAGTGGCATCTTGGCAGCTGCACGCTTGACTTTTCTCAGTTCATGGGCAGTTATTTTGCGCCTTGGTTTTTCCACACGCTTCTTGCGACCCTGTTGACTATTTTGAATGAAACGCTTGATTGTTCGAGGATCACGCTTCAGAAGCTTTGCAATTTTAAGAGTGCTGCATCCCTCTGCAAGATATCTCACTATTTTTGACTTTTCTGAGCATGTCAAGTCCTTCTTTTGACCCATTTTGCCAAAGGAAAGGAAGTTGCCTAATAATTATGCACACCTGATATAGGGTGTTGATGACATTAGACCACACCCCTTCTCATTACAGAGATGCACATCACCTAATATGCTTAATTGGTAGTAGGCTTTCGAGCCTATACAGCTTGGAGTAAGACAACATGCATAAAGAGGATGATGTGGTCAGAATATTCATTTGCCTAATAATTCTGCACTCCATATATAAAATAAACCCTAATATAGCTACAATATTACTAATAATTATATTGTAGCTATCTTAGAATTTATTTTTATTTTACAGGCAAAAATCAATTTATTTTAACTAGGTACAATAGCTATTAAATAGTTATTAACTATTTAATAGCTACCTAGTTAAAATAAAGAGAAATTTAACTGTAAAATAAAAACTAACCTAAGTTACAATTACACCTAACACTACACTATCATTAAATAAATTATTCCTATTTAAAACTAAATACTTACCTGTAAAATAAACCCTAAGATAGCTACAATATAACTAATAGTTACATTGTAGCTATTTTAGGATTTATATTTATTTTAAAGGCAACTTTGTATTTATTTTAGCTAGTTAGAATAGTTATTAAATCGTTATTAACTATTTAATAACTACCTAGCTAAAAGAAATACAAAATTACCTGTAAAATAAATCCTATGCTAAGTTACAATTAAACCTAACACTACATTATCATTAAATTAATAAAATAAATTGCCTACAAATAACTACAATTAAATGCAATTAAATAAACTAACTAAAGTACAAAAAATTAAAAAAACTAAGTTACAAAAAATAAAAAAAATAAGTTACAAACATTTAAAAAATATTACAACAATTTTAAGCTTTCTTACACCTAATCTAAGCCCCCTAATAAAATAACAAAGCCCCCCAAAATAAAAAACATGCCCTACCTTATTCTACATTAAAAAGTTAACAGCTCTATTACCTTACAAGCCCTTAAAAGGGCCTTTTGCGGGGCATGCCCCAAAGAATTCAGCTCTTTTGCCTGTAAAAAACAAATACAACCCCCCCAACATTAAAACCCACCACCCACATACCCCTAATCTAACCCAAACCCCCTTAAATAAACCTAACACTACCCCCCTGAAGATCATCCTACCTTTAGCCGTCTTCAGCCAGACGACCACCGATGGAACAGAAGAGATCTGCAGCGGCCGAAGTCTTCATCCAAGGGGCGCTGAAGAAGTCTTCCATCCGACTGAAGTCATCATCCAAGGGGCGCTGAAGAAGTCTTCCATCCGACTGAAGTCGTCTTCCATCCGATTGAAGTCATCATATTCAATCTTCATCCATCCGGAGCGGAGCCATCTTCAGACGAGCCGACGTGGAGCCATCTTTTTCCACCGACGACTGAACGACGAATGACGGTTCCTTTAAGTGACGTCATCCAAGATGGCGTCCCTCGAATTCCGATTGGCTGATAGGATTCTATCAGCCAATCGGAATTAAGGTAGGAAAAATCTGATTGGCTGATTAAATCAGCCAATCAGATTAAAGTTCAATCGGATTGGCTGATCCAATCAGCAAATCAGATTGAGCTTGTATTCTATTGGCTGATCGGAACAGCCAATAGAATGCGAGCTCAATCTCATTGGCTGATTGGATCAGCCAATCCGATTGAACTTTAATCTGATTGGCTGATTTAATCAGCCAATCAGATTTTTCCTACCTTAATTCCGATTGGCTGATAGAATCCTATCAGCCAATCGGAATTCGAGGGATGCCATCTTGGATGACGTCACTTAAAGGATTACTTTCTGTTATAATTTTTAAGCTAAACAACTAACGTATTAAAGTTAATAAACATTAATTAAAACCTACTGACCTATATTTTCTCCAAAACGAAGTTTCATAACGTTCTAAAAGTTACATCTTTTATTCGCCGATGATGTCACGTTATCCTGCCCACTATTTTCAGCACTGCATGTTCAAAATACTTAAACCAATAACTTTGTGTTTAAAGCGCCATTTTGAAACCTAGGTATTGTAAACGGATTGGTAAAGAGCAAAGGATACCCACGGAGTGGGTTTGGAAAACAATTAAATTTGCAGACAAGATTTCTGATATACGGTAGAGATATATTATTGAAATGCTATTGATAAAAAGCGTATTTGGGGTAGTTAGTTAGTAACAGGCATAGAAAATATTAACTTACAGTGGCCCTTTAAAGGAACCGTCATTCATTGTTCAGTCATCGGTGGAAAAGATGGCTCTGCGTCGGCTCTTCTGAAGATGGCTCTGCTCCGCTCTGGATGGATGGATGAAGATTGAAGACGCCGTCTGGATGTTGACTTCAATCGGATGGAAGACTTCTTCAGCGCCCCTTGGATGATGACTTCAGTCGGATGGAAGACTTCTTCAGCGCCCCTTGGATGATGACTTCGGCCGCTGCGGATCTCCTCTTCTGTTCCATCGGTGGTCGTCTGGCTGAAGACGGCTAAAGGTAGGATGATCTTCAGGGGGGTAGTGTTAGGTTTATTTAAGGGGGGTTTGGGTTAGATTAGGGGTATGTGGGTGGTGGGTTTTAATGTTGGGGGGGTTGTATTTGTTTTTTTACAGGCAAAAGAGCTGAATTCTTTGGGGCATGCCCCGCAAAAGGCCCTTTTAAGGGCTGGTAAGGTAATAGAGCTGTTAACTTTTTAATGTAGAATAGGGTAGGGCATTTTTTTATTTTGGGGGGCTTTGTTATTTTATTAGGGGGCTTAGATTAGGTGTAAGTAGCTTAAAATTGTTGTAATATTTTTTAAATGTTTAACTTATTTTTTTTTATTTTTTTGTAACTTAGTTTTTTTTATTATTTGTACTTTAGTTAGTTTATTTAAATGTATTTAATTGTAGTTATTTGTAGGTAATTTATTTTATTAATTTAATGATAGTGTAGTGTTATGTGTAATTGTAACTTATCATAGGATTTATTTTACAGGTAATTTTGTATTTCTTTTAGCTAGGTATTTATTAAATAGTTAATAACTATTTAATAACTATTCTAATTAGCTAAAATAAATATAAAGTTGCCTGTAAAATAAATATAAATCCTAAAATAGCTACAATGTAACTATTAGTTATATTGTAGCTATCTTAGGGTTTATTTTACAGGTATTTAGTTTTAAATAGGAATAATTTATTTAATGATAGTGTAGTGATAGGTGTAATTGTAACTTAGGTTAGTTTTTATTTTACAGGTAAATTTCTCTTTATTTTAACTAGGTAGTTATTAAATAGTTATTAGCTATTTAATAGCTATTGTACCTAGTTAAAATAAATTGATATTTGCCTGTAAAATAAAAAGAAATCCTAAGATAGCTACAATATAATTATTATTTATATTGCAGCTATATTAGGGTTTATTTTAAAGGTAAGTATTTAGTTTTAAATAGGATTAATTTAGTTAATAAGAGTTATAATATTTAGATGTATTTAATTAATATTTGTTAGGGGGGTGTTAGGGTTAGGGTTATACTTAGGTTTAGGGGTTAATAATTTTATTATAGTTGCGGCAGTGTAGGGGGGGCAGGATAGGGGTTAATAAATTTATTATAGGTGGTGACGGTGTAGGGGGGGTAGATTAGGGGTTAATACGTTTAATATAGGTGACGGCGGGGTCTGGGAGCGGCGGTTTAGGGGTTAATAAGTTTATTATAGTTGCGGCGGGGTCCAGGAGCGGCAGTTTAGGGGGGAATACATTTATTTAGTTGAGGCGGTGTAGGGGGGGACAGATTAGGGGTGTTTAGACTCGGGGTACATGTTAGGGTGTTAGGTGTAGACAGCTCCCATAGGAATCAATGGGATATCTGGCAGCAGCGAACATGAACTTTCGCTATGGTCAGACTCCCATTGATTCATATGGGATCCGCCACCTCTAGGGCGGCGGATTGAAAACCAGGTACGCTGGGCCGGAAAAGTGCCGAGCGTACCTGCTAGTTTTTTGATAACTAGCAAAAGTAGTCAGATTGTGCCGAACTTGTGTGCGGAACATCTGGAGAATCGATCTGTGTCGGACTGAGTCCGGCGGATCGAAGCTTACGTCACTAAATTCTACTTTTGCCGTTGTGTAGGGCTTGATAACTAAGGCGAATCAGCCTTGCCACAAATACGCTGCGGAATTCCAGCGTATTTGAGGTTGACGGCTTGATAACTAGGTCTCTTTATCTCCAAGTCTTGAGAATTAACTGTTCAAAACGCTTTTTTCCAGAAATAGAGAAATGGGCCCAATCATAGTCCTGATTTGTTGAAATATGGCAAATACAGAAGCGGTAGATAGGCCTCTGTGTCATTGAAAGTTCCAAGTTGTGTTGTGTAGGAACTTAATAAAAAGACATGTCCCGCAATTCCAAGTAAGGGAGCTTTAAGTATTGATACAGTTACAAAAGATCCATAAGAAGCGGGTGATTTTCTAACATTAGCAGATCTATTCACTGTCCTCTTTGGGCAGAGTCACTTTTCAAATGATAATAGCACTCTCTGTATGCACAGTAAAAATTCTCCTTCGAATTGTAGGTGTTGAAATGAAGGTAAATGTACTTATCTGTATAAGTGCATCATCTTAGGCCGTGTCCCTTCGTCAGCGTCTTTTTGTCTTGGCTGTTCAGCTTACCCCACAGGTGATTGCTCACACCTTTATCCACCAGACCTTCAGGGATCAGTCGTTTGGGTACAGGCAGAACTCCTATCCCGCTCGCAGGAGACCAGAAATGGCGGTATAACCACTCTCATTACTCTCACAACACACAGGGGTCCTGGGAGTTTTATCGCCGCTTCTCCATCTTGCTGGCTGTTTTCAAGCTACCGTGTGGGGAAAAGACAGCCCGGGAGTATCGATGGCTTGCTTTCCGAGAGCCTAGTCTGCAAGGGAATCCTGTGCTGCTTCCTCTTCCTTCCTCCTGGACAAGCCCACTTTGAATAGTGGCTACAGCAACCGAGCCGGAGTGGCTTTAAAAGGCTTTCGGCCTCAGACTCAGGCATAGAGGGCCTCAAATGGCAATCTCTCCATGGATGAAAAGCCCGGTGAGAACACTCACCACTGGTGGGTTAGCAGGAGGGTGCGGTGGAGCTCACTCACCAGGGACGCTAGCCTGTGAGTCTGCTACAACTTCTTCCACTCCGGAAGCTATTATTCCTTGCTGAAACCAAGCTAAATTACTGTCATTCTCTTGTTGTTTCCTTGTAAAGTTAATATAGAATTCATAATACATAAAGCATGCAATACTCAAAGTGCAATGCAATTCAGTATATTGGTAAGAAGTTTTGCACAAGATGGGAAGCAAGCAGGCTGATATCATATTTTGCACAAACTGTGTAATACCAAACCATTCTACACAATTCCTAACACTACTAGTATAGAGTATAGCACTGAAGTCTAAATACTAAGTTCAAATCAGTCTATATTGAGCTTAATTACTGACATTCTCTTGAGGTTTCCTTGTATTGACTCAAAATCATAAGTGTTTCAGTATAACTGTCTTTTAAACAACTTGACAATACATTTTGCAGAAAAAGTGAAGCAACCAGAATGCTTTCTATGCTCAAGAGTATGCAAACTGGTTAGTCCTATATCAATTAGGGAGATATAGGGAATTAGTCCTATATCAATTTGATTCATTGTTGCCCAATAGTCTATACCAGTAGTGTTAGGATTTTGAGTTAATACATGGAAACCTCAAGAGAATGTCAGTAATTAAGCTCAATATAGACTGATTTGAACTTAGTATTTAGACTTCACACACTGCACTGGTCACTCTGAGACAGCCTCCAGCCCTCACTTTATCACTTCACTTATGTGATGATCCCCAGGTTACCCCAGGTAACCCCCCCCCCCAGAAATTACTTTCTGGGGGGGGAGCTGCTATGGCTAAGGTTGGTGGTTGCTGCTTACAGTTGCTTGTGCTGCTGGGAAAAATAAAAAAACAGTTTTGCTTTATTAAATGAATCATGGATTAATTAATACATTAAATAAATAAACATACATTATATATGTATACAGTATATATAAAATAATATATGTGTGTGTATGTATAAATGCGTGTATATATATATATATATATATATAGCTTTAATTCTAAACAATATCAGAGGGCATGCTACAAACAGTCCAGATCGCCCACAGTTTTCTTATTTTTTAGTATATATTTTTTTATATAAATTATCTAATGGCACCACTTTTTTCCCCCCAACACAGTAGCATTGTGCACACACTACGCTAGTCACTCTGAGACAGTCCCTATCACTTCATCACTTCACTTATTTGATGAACCCAGGTTACCCCAGGTGTAATTTATGGTGGGGGTAGCTGCTATGGCTATGGTTGGTGGTTGCTGCTTACAGT